>NC_073644.1:3900000-4200000 GCF_029407905.1 Bubalus kerabau | reverse complement strand
TGTTTCAGCATAGAGATAATATTATTTTAGTTGTTTTTAGCAGCTGTTTCTCCTTTGAAATGGAATTGTGTTAATTTATAAACTTACATACAGATAATTAATATTTTATGTTACTCTGCAGAATCAAAGAATTCCATCGGACATGGTATTTCTTAGGACGTCAGAAAAAGCAGGTATTTTTATTTTTATTTGCATTGCTGATGATTGGTTTTTGGCAGTTTAATTTTCATATTGAAAGATAAAGTTATTCTCATAAGAATTTTTCTTCAAATGATAATTGAATTCTTTAATTTCTAAATCACATTTAACTGTGTTTAAAACAATGATTGTACTGTATAATATGTTGGTTTAAAAAATATAATCCTATCAGAATTTGTTTGTCAAGTGAATATTTTCATGCAATCCATTTTGATATCTAAACAATTAATAATGTTGCTCAAATTTTTATTGCTGTTCTGCATTTACAGTTTTATTCCTCATTTAGCAAACATTCATTTAGCACTTACCATGTGCCAGGCACTACTTGTTGCTTAGGACACAAAAGGGAGTGAAACCAAGTTGCTCTCTTCAAAGAGTTCATGATCTATTCATTTATGGAAGTATACATGTTGACAGCTAGCAATACTCTGATTGTATATAAATATTAAAAGACATGTGGGGGTGATGGGAGGGAGCAGACAATTTGCCTGGGTAAGTTGAAGTGAGCTTCACAGTAAAAATTATATTTATATGACCTGAGCTTTAAACAAGAAGAAGTTGCTAAAGTGGTAATGAAAAGGAAGCTTCTTGTGGTCAGAGAGAAAAACTGTTAATTGGAAATCAGGAAGCTTAAACTCTAGTCTGTTTTGACTAGTTTCTAATTATATGACCTATCCGTGTGGTCATACACTTTCATCATCTCTAAAATGATGGGAGGTCTGTCAGGTAATATCCAAACTTCCTTCTGCCTTATGTTTCTGACTTTGTTGAATAAATGAACATTATTTTTATAGGAAGCTCAACATGTTATTTTTGTTCTGGAAACTCAGCATATTGTTTGTAGCATGAAAATTCTATAAAGGACTCAGTTAAAAATTTAGAGTTGTTGGTTTAGTTTTTTCTCCATTTATAAATAGTGTTTTGGTTTTTTTTTAAGGGCATTTTAAGTCATCATAAAGAAGGAAGATGTTTTCTCTTTTCACCAATTGTAGTTACGATTATTTACATCCTAAGAGGCATGCGTGCTAAGTTGCTTCAGTCGTGTTTGACTCTGTGCAACCCCATGGACTATAACCTGCCAGACTTGTCTGTCCATGGGATTCTCCAGGCAAGAATACTGGAGTGGGTTGCCATGCCCTCCTCCAGGGGAATCTTCCCGATCCAGAGATCCAACCTGTGTCTCTTAAGTCTCCTGCATTGGCAGGCAGGTTTGTTACCACTAGCGCCACCTAGGGCTAGATATAAATTTACTTTCAGTTCAGTTCAGTTCAGTTCAGTTCTTCCCTTGTAGCTCAGCAGGTAAAGAATCTGCCTGCAATGCAGGAGACCTGGGTTTGATCCTGGGTTGGGAAGATCCCCTGGAGAAAGGAAAGGCTACGCATTCCAGTATTCTGGGCTGGAGAATTCCATGGACTGTATCGTCCATTGGGTCACAAAGAGTCAGACATGACTGAGCGCCTTTCACTTCACAGTTCAGTTCATTGCTCAGTCGTGTCTGACTCTCTACGACCCTACAGACTGCAGCACGCCAGGCTTCCCTGTCCATCACCAACTCCTGGAGCTTACTCAAATTCATGTCCATCAAGTCAGTGATGCCATCCAACCATCTCATCCTCTGTCGTCCCCTTCTCCTCCTGCCTTCAGTCTTTCCCAGCATCAGGATCTTTTCCAGTGAGTCAGTTCTTCGCATCAGGTGGCCAAAGTATTGGAGTTTCAGCTTCAGCATCAATCCTTCCAATGAATATTCAGGACTGATTTCCTCTAGGATTGACTGGTTGGATCTCCTTGCAGTCCAAGGGACTCTCAAGAGTCTTCTCCAATGCCACAGTTCAAAAGCATCAGTTCTTCTTCACTCAGCTTTTTTATAGTCCAACTCTCACATCCATACATGACTACTGGAAAAACCATAGCTTTGACTAGATGGACCTTTGTTGGCAAAGTAATGTCTCTGCTTTTTAATATGCTGTCTAGGTTGGTCATAACTTTCCTTCCAAGGAGCAAGTGTCTTTTAATTTCTTGGCTGCAATCACCATCTTCAGTGATTTTGGAGCCCCAAGTCTCTCACTGTTTCCACTGTTTCTCCATCTATTTGCCATGAAGTGATAGGACTGAATGCCATGATTTTAGTTTTCTATATGTTGAGTTTTAAGCCAACTTTTTCACTCTCCTCTTTCACTTTCATCAAGAGGCTCTTTAGTTCTTCTTCACTTTCTGTCATAAGGGTGGTGTCATCTACATACCTGAGGTTATTGATATTTCTCCTGGCAATCTTGATTCCAACTTGTGCTTCATCCTGCCCAGCATTTCACATGATGTACTCTGCATATAAGTTAATAAGCAGGATGACAGTATACAGCCTTGGCATACTCCTCTGCCGATTTGGAACCAGTCTGTTCCATTTCTAGTTGTAACCATTGCTTCTTGACCCACATACAGATTTCTCAGGAGGCAGGTCAGGTAGTCTGGTATTCTCATCTCTTTAAGAATTTTCCATAGTTTGTTTGATCCACACAGTCAAAGGCTTTGGCACAGTCGATAAAGCAGAAGTAGATGTTTTTCTGGAATTCTCTTGCTTTTTCGATGATCTAGTGGATGTTGGCAATTTGATCTCTGGTTCCTCTGCCTTTTCTAAAACCAGCTTGAACATCTGGAAGTCCACGGTTCACGTGCTGTTGAAGCCTGGCTTGGAGAATTTTGAGCATTACTTTGCTGGCATGTGAGATGAGTCCAATTGTGCGGTAGTTTGAACATTCTTTGGCTTTGCCTTTCTTTGGGATTGGAATGAAAAGTGGCCTTTTCCAGTCCTGTGGCCACTGCTGAGTTTTCCAAATTTGCTGGCATATTGAGTGCAGCACTTTTATAGCATCAACTTTTAGGATTTGGAATAGCTCAACTGGAATTCCATCATCTCCCCTAGCTTTGTTTGTAGCAGTGCTTCCTAAGGCCCACTTGACCTCACACTTTAGGATGTCTGGCTCAAGGTGAGTGATCACACCATCATGGTTATCTGGGTCATGATGATCTTTTTTGTATAGTTCTTCTGTGTATTCTTGCCACCTCTTAATATCTTCTGCTTCTGTTAGGTTCGTACCATTTCTGTCCTTTATTGAGCCCATCTTTGCATGAAATGTTCCCTTTACCTCAGTTTACTTTACTGTGTGCTATTTAATGGGCAGTTTTCTTTTTCCTGTGGGACAGAGACTAGAGAACTACTTTTCCAGTCCCTTTCCCTTTCCTGTCCAGTTAGACCAAGCCATGCCCTGAGGTGTGGCAGAGGGAGGGTGGCTGAAAGCTGTGTGCACTGCTTTTAGCCCCGGCTCTCCCTGCGCTGGCTGCGTCTCCGTGACTGCTCTGACCTTGGGAGCTGCCTGTTGAAGATGGCAGAGCTTCCCTCAGCTTAGGTTCCTAAATGACTGTGTGTAACAGTCCTGTCCCCTTCCATCACCTAGTGAACTCTGTATGATGGAGACTTACTATTAACTAGTAGAGTTGGAAGGTTTATCTTTTACAGATAGAATAGTGTTCCCTTAGCACCTGCAGAGCTGTGACAGGCAGTTAAAACTCTGCCTTTGCCTTCATGTCTTGCTTGTACAGACCCTCGAGTTCTGCCAGGCTTGTGAGATTTGGGCCTTTGCAGTTTTCAAGGGGATGTGTGTATCCCTGCACTGGCAGCTGGCCTTCTAGACTCTTGGGAATATAGAGCTCTTACCCCTTGTCATCTGATTTTCCAGCTTTTCTTTTAAATTTTGTGATCAGCTTGTTGTTTACCCCAGCTTTGCTACCACCCAAGGAAGCTGTGATAATGAACAGGTGCCACTGATTGCTTCTGACAAAGATTCCAGGAGAAACACCATTCTCCGTGACTCAACTGTGGGTTGGGTCAAAGCCAGACAAACCCTACCTACTCAGGTGATTACAGCTCTCTGGGCGTGGAGTTTGGGGAGTCCCAGCCCTCATTTGTTCTCCTTAGTGTCTACCAGACCGCTGGTTTCCTCAGCTCTGTGAAGTTTGACTTGGGGGCAGGTTACTGGAAAAGGGACAAGTCAGACCACACAGGTCTCTCATAGCTAGATTTAGCCCCATTTCTTAAATAAACGCACCTGGGATTGTTGCAAGTCTGATTATTTTCCAGAGTTTTGAAAAAAATTCCTTTTGACACCTTTTGCTAATGTTCTCATTACAGTTATGGAGGAATGGGTTTACAGAGATTTTTACACTGCCATCTCTCCTTATTTATGATTTGTTTATCTTTGTTTGTAAATGTATTCAGTATAATGAATAACAAAATGTGTATATTTGGGAGGTGCTTTTATATTTAATTGCCTTTGTAGTGATTATGGTAGATATATATGTAAGAATATTATACTAAATGTGAAAATGGCTATAGGTAATTAACTTAAAAGACATATATTATGCACATCATGTTAGGAGATTAAATGTGAACAATATCCATCACTTTAAAGCTGGAAGATTATTAGAAAAGTCCATTTTTCAGAGCAAGAATCTGAAGGCTAGAATACAAATTCTTTGCTAAAGTTTTGGAAATTGTAATTCAGCCACTGTATAATTGTTATGGCATGACATAGTAAGATAGCGAGACAAATAGAATATTAGAACATTAGTTATAGTGTTATAGTGACAAATGATATAGTCTATTGTGCTGACTTCAGATAAATAGAATTGTATCCAAATGGATTATGTTCTAAAAATGTCTCCTTTTTCTCAGATTTTGCTTTGTATTGTATGTTGTAGGGACAGTTTCTTTCTGTAGGGTAATGATATTTAATTTTTGGAGGACATAGATCTTTTTGAGACTCTTAAGAATTATCACTTTGTTCCTGAAAAAAATGTACATAATATACATGTATGGTAATTTTTTTATTATTTTACATATTCCTAGCAGAGAAGGCAATGGCACCCCACTCCAGCACTCTTGCCTGGAAAATCCCACGGATGGAGGAGCCTGGAAGGCTGCAGTCCATGGGGTCGCTGAGGGTCGCACATGACTGAGCGACTTCACTTTCACTTCTCCCTTCCATGCATTGGAGAAGGAAATGGCAACCCACTCCAGTGTTCTTGCCTGGAGAATCCCAGGGATGGGGAAGCCTGGTGGGCTGCTGTCTATGGGGTCACACAGAGTCGGACACGACTGAAGTGACTTAGCAATAGCAATAGCACATATTCCTAGAAGATTATTAATGATCCAAGTTTAAGATCATGCTGTCATCTGTTTTAACCTGTGGTTATATTTCTCAGGTTTAGGACTTTTTATGTCAAGTTTTAATTGTTAAAATAGTTACTAATACTTATATGGAGATATTAACATGTCAGATTCCTGTTTCATGATATTTTTCTTCTCTTTATAAAATGACTGCATAGCTTCTAGCTATGTAAAATTTGTGTCATAATATTACTTTCAATCAAAGATTTATTTTTAGAAATTCTGTTTCTGTGACTTTATATAATTAAGTTTTTTAATTAAAGCGTAATTTTTAAAAGTACACATTCAGAATTTTTTGTGTATCTGCTAACACTATAAATATTACTTTATTATTTTTTAGTTTCAGCTCAGAAAGCCCTGATAATACATTGTCTATTATAATAAAAATCTTTAACACTAGGCAGTATAAAAGTCTTAAATCTGTGCAGCATGTTCAAGTTTGGACAATAGCCACTGGGCGTTTGTCAATACAGCTCAGCGAGTCTCTTGGTGGCATCATATTGACTGTGTATTAATACAGGGTATTCTATCGGGCCGTCAGTTGATTGTTTAGAATGTAAATGAAGCTGTTGATGGATCTGGTGACTGATGGCTTAAATTCCAATTAATCAATTGCTTCATCAGTTTCTTAATTCAGATCAAATATCTCCTGAATGCACACAATTCTTCTAGTGGTATTAAGAGAAATTAATGCTTTAGAACTAATTTTCATCAATCTCTTATAAATGCCAATATCTTTTTCACTTGTCTCCTAAGTGATGACATTATCGTTTAAGTGTTTGGGACATACCACAAGAGATCAGCTGTCACTTGTTAGTGGGCGAGGGGTAGGTAAATGACACTGTACTCCTCTGCATTCTCTGTGTGGTACTATTCATCTTGCCACAGCTTAAAAATTTCATGCAGAGTCATTAAGTCATATAAATGATTTAGAAATTAAGTTTAATGGCAAACGATCTGGTATTACATATGCAAAGTCAATGTCTATTTTTCTTTTGTTGGGCACATACCGTAGCCTGTCTCTTTCAGAGCCATTGCATGTGTGAGCTGTTGCAGGCAGGCTGCTAATATTACAGGGTAACTTATTAAAACTTATGACAGACTCGTGTGCCCTGTCTCTGAGGGTCCCATCAATTACTTGATCGCCAGCTCTCCTAGGCGACCCATACATGAGTTAATCTTCATTTGATGATCATTAAACCTGTCCTTTGCTGTCAACTCTTGTCAATTATACCAAATAAAATCAAGTATTCATAAGAAGTCAGTAATAGGATATAAGCAGACCAATTTAATAATTCATTTTTACTGAGCCTTAAGTGGCATCGGTTATAGCTAGTGCTTGCTGTTAAAAAATTACTAGACATAGTTCGTGTAAGACAAGTTGGCCATATTTACAGTTTTTCTGCAGTTCATTTTCTCTCTTTAAATCGTATCGTGTGAGCCTAGTAATGTTAACTGTTGTTGTTCAGCTGCCCAGTTGTGTCCAACTCTTTGTGACCCCATGGAATGTAGCATGCCTCCCTGTCCCTGTTAACTGTATTGGAAGATAAATGATATGTCAGTTTCCTCTATAATTTTAAGAATAGTGTAATTATTTAACATGAGGCATATCCTTTTACTTTGAAGAAGAGCATGTATATTGTTTCTAGTGTTTAGTAAGTTTACAGACATCTAGGTAAGGTATATAAACACAAAATATGTGAAATTTAAGAGGCTTTAGAGAGTCTTTCTTGTCTAATTTTATATGTTAGAAAGCAAACCTTTAGAGCAGAGCCATTGGCATCGATGTCTCAAAGTATGTGTCAGACAGAATCTAGAATCCACTCCCTTTCAAGTTGTTTTTGTACTTTATGAAGCACACACACAGATGTATAAACATGCATATATTTAAGAGGAAAAAAAGCAATCTTGAGAAAAAAGTTTAAGTGTAAAATAATATGTACTACAAATTTCCTTGAACTCCTTTTTAGTTAAAACCAGTTACTCTCCTTATTACAAATCTGTTGACAAATAATGCGTAACAAAATTTGTTTCCCTGTGAACTTTATTGGGAACAGACCTTGCTTAAGTCCATGCATGAGGGCAGTGCTGAAAACAATGGGGAGCTTGGTGGCCCGTAGTTCAGAGGACGAATCTGTGATGCACTCCAGCAAGGGACACAGCAGCCCTGCCAGAAACTTCCCTGCCAGACTCCGGGGGAAAGTCACCCAGTAGGGGGCCCACAGCCCCCCACCCGTCTGTGTGTGCAGACACTGGGCTACTCCATGCAGGAATAGTGGGAGTGGGACAGATTGGAAAAGCTTCTGGGAAACAGACAGGCTCACCCTTGTTGGCCCAGGGCCTGAGCACAGTCTCTAGATTCCCCGCTCTGTTCCCAGGGCAGTTCCTGCGAAGCTGACCTTCAAAACAGAATCACATGCACCCCCATCGGCCTAGACGTCAGTGCGTCTGTCCAGGGCTGTGGTCCCAGGCTCAGGCAGAGAACCTCCAAGCTGCTGGTCCCTGACCGACTATGGTGCCAAAGTAGGACTGTCCTGAATTGCGAGAGTTCCCCATGAGCCATACACATTCACTGATAAAGGGTGAAAAATCTGACCAACTAAGCACATTCAGGCACTATTTTTTTTTAAACCAGTAAGAGGTTTATGCAGAGCCTAGAAAGCAAGGAAATACTCTGAGCAAGGATATCAGAGGAGGGTACTGCGGGGGAGCAAGATTTCACAAAGTTATCAGCCAGGTCTTTAAAAATAAACCATTGACTAAACAGCCAGCATCCAAACTAAATCCCTGGTTTGTGTAATGTGGTTCAAGCTGTTAGATAAATCAGCTGTGACGAGGTCTGTGTTGGTGTACGGCACTGAGGTCTGGAATCTCATGGACCCGATGGTGGCGTGGAGCTGTGCTTCCTGGTAAGACCCTGGGGCAGTTCTCCTCTGAGCCTGCACAGGGCAGTCACCTGCCTCCTGTCTCTGGGACATCAGATGTTCTATGTGGGCCAGGACTGTCACTTAGTTGTGTTCAGACTCAAAAGTCATGTCTGACTCTTGGCGACCCTGTGGACTGCAGCATGCCAGGCTCCCCTGTCCTTCACTGACTAGTAGGTGCTCAGTAAATAGAAATAGCCTTCATTTTTGATGAGAAAGAAATGACACCCTATTATGAATACATATATAACTCTACATTTTTTGAGGGGCCAAGTCCAGAATAGTTTCTAACTGAAAATGTAGACTCCATAACTACTGCTTCTTTAATTTGGAGTTCTCTGTTAGTTCTCATCATAATCTTTGAAAGACCTACTCGGAGAGAGCCGGGCCAGAGAAGTGTGCTTGTGTTGAATCCCTCCGGTGTCCCTTACTGCTCTGCCTGCTACTTTGTCCCAGGCCTCATCCTTCCTGCCCTGGCCCACCATTGGTATCTTTTATTCTGGCCCTTTGGCCCTTGAGGTTCAAAATTTTCTAAGAAGACTTTTGCGGGGGGTGTTGGGGGGAGTCGCACTGCCTATCTTGTAGGATCTTAATTCCCCGGCCAGGGATTGAACCTGGGGCCTGTGGCAGTGAGAGCCCAGCATCCTAATCACTAGGCAACCAGAGAACCCCCGTGCCCAGAAGACTGGAACACTTGATATGTGTTACTGTGGGTCTTCTTTTCCTTAAGTGTATATCATAGTCATTTTCCAGCTGAATCCTCCTCCCTTAGGGCCTCTCACAGAAGTCCTCCACCCCATTTCTGGTATAAGGCTCTAAAAAGCCTGCTCCAAATGACTAAGTTTTATTTAAGAACTTTATGGCTGGGCTACTTGTATGGCCAGTGGCATGCATACTCTGATTCTCCCAGCACATTTTTTTTTCTTTAATTTTATTTGGTTGTTTATCTAATTATTAATAAGGTCAGTAGGAACTGTAGTACCTGGAATAATGCTTTCAGTATGGTGGTGTTCAGTGGATGCTGGATACACACCTAAGACCAGTGTGGTGTATCAACCTGTAATAATGTGAAGCAAGGCCAAGCCACATGGGTTAATTCAGAAGTTGACAGTGCTGCCTTTCTTTCCTAAGTTCTTAGTGAACATTTCTAGACATTTCCTATAAAATCTTCATTAGGTCTTCATTTATTTTTTAAAAGATGTTAGGAGGTATTTATTTCTAGATAGCATGCAAACCTTTAATTTAATGCTTCTGTTTTGCTGTAGTGATCACTATTGAAAGCTGACCTGGCATACGGCAGTCTCTTCCTCTGGATAAAAGGGAAAAGGCCATGAGATAACTTATTGATGAAATTAGCTACTGAAGTGGAGAGGACGTGTAGTCAGCCAATAGTTGTCATAGCTTGAGCTCTGTTAAAGGAGCATGTATGCAGTGAGCCGTTCACCAGAGCTGCACTGTGCTGAACTGTGCTGGTCAATAGTATAATTCTACATAAAATTGATGGATAGGAGCAAACACTGCTAGACAGGGGAAGGGGAGCTCAGAAATATAAATATGAAAAAAGTACAATGAAAAGTAATCTCCATTTTTGCAGGTGTTACAATATAAATTTAGATGTAGGTTACTATAGTGCAGTTTCAATTATTGGCAGTTTTCCTATCCTGCAGAGAACAAACGTATGTGTAACATTTTTGGTTTACATTTTCTATAATAATCTGAATATGTTTCTTAAAGGTTTTTAAAAACGTTGTACTTTGTTCTTAGGTTCACAGAACAGTGAGAAGGAGGTGCAGAGGTTTCCAGTATACTCCCTGCCCTCACACACGGGTAGCTTCCGTCATTATCAGCGTCCCCACCAGACGAGCCGTTTGTTACAATTGACAGACTCACACTGGCACATCACTGTCACCAAGCTTCCATCATTTGCATCGAGATTCCCTCTTGGTGTAGTACGTTCTGTGGGATTTGGCAAATGTGTAATGACGCCCATCCATCGTTGTATATAGTATCATAAAGAGTATTTTCTCCGACCTAAAATCTTCTGTGCTCTGCCTGTTTGCCTCTACCCCCACTCCATCCTGGGCAACCACTGATCTTTTCAGTGTTTCCGTAGTTTTTTCTTTTCCAGAATGTCATGTAATTGGAATCACATAGTATGCAGCCTTTTGAGATTGGTTTCTTTCACTGAGAAATAAACATTTAAAGTTCCTCCATATCTTTTCATGACTTGATAGCTCATTTCATTGTATTGCTGAATTATTCTCCATTATCCACATTTACCACAGTGATCCATTCACTCACCCAAGGACGTCTTGGTTGTTTCCAAGTTTTGGCAGTTGTGAATAAAGCTGGTATAAAATCTACATGCAGGATATCGTGGGACATAAGTTCCTCAGCTCTTTTGGATAAATGTCAGGGAGTGCAGTTGCTGGATTGTATGGTAAAATTATGTTTAGCTTTGTAAAAAACACCAAACCATCTTCCGAAGTGGCTGCACCATTTGCATTCCCAGCAACAATGAAAGAGAGTTCGTGTTGCTGTGAGTGCCCAGCATTTGGTGCTGCCGGTGTTAGAGTCTGGCCTTCTCATAGGTGTTGACTGGTGTCTCTTTGTTGTTTTCCCTTTTGTTTCCCTTTTGTGATGTGGAGCATCTTTTCATGTGCTTATTTGCCACCTCTATAACTTTCTAAAATAAAGTACTAATTCATAGTAAACCTTAATAGTCAAGAACACCAAACAGGAGGTAATCACCTAAACAGTTAACGCGCTCTGTCTTTTCAGCAAACTCATTTTGTGAGTCAAATAAGTAGACTTTTAAGGATTTTTGTTCATGGGAATCTCTAGATATATCATTTGTATATCACCACTGTACGATGAATTGTGGTTTTAAGGTACCCATAACTCAGGAGTTTTTCTTCTCTTATTCCAAGGTTCGTGTTTTATTCGAACTGATCAACTCGATGGTGAAACTGACTGGAAGCTGAAAGTGGCGGTGAGCTGCACACAGAGGCTGCCCGCTCTGGGGGTGAGCGTTGTTGTTGTTACTCCATCAGTTACTGTATGGTCATTTCTGTGCACTTACGTACCAGCTAACTTGATTAATACATTGATAATGTAAAGAATAATTTCACTACTAAATTCATCGAAAATTATGCCCACATAATTTCTGTGATATCTTAGCACACACCCTGTTTGAGGTGTGGTTTTGAATGTTCTGAGCTTGGCTCAGGTTTTCCTTCTTTTCTTTCCCTTTCCTTGTTATTTCTATTTTTAATCCTCTCATTTGAGTAATCTTTGAAATCGAGACTCCTGATGGGGGTTAGATGAGTCCGTTTTTGGTAACTGACTCCCAGAAGGCTGTTAAGGTGCTGCTTTGGGATAATTCAGGGGGGGCATCCCCAGCCCTGAACCCAGCCCATCCACTTCAGCTTTTCCCTCTGAGAGTGGAGAGTCCTCCCTGGGGAGGAGGAGGTACGGTGTCCCTGTGTCTGTCAGCTCGTGAGGAGGAGAAAGACACCTGCAGACTTCCGGCTGGGCCTCTGCTGCCTGGGGATGGACAGGATAGAGGACACCGTGCTTGTGGATTTCAGCGTGTTCCGTGGTCTCTGAAAGTCCATCTCACATGTGCTCAGAATCTCCGAAACTGCTACACATCTTTTTTTCTTTTTCTTTAAGCAAAATCACAGTTGTGGCCTTTTGGTGGTGTTGTGTGTTGTATGTGCTGTTTATTTGAATGAGAGCAGCTTTATCTTAACATGATTTGTTGATATTCATTGGAGAGTAAAGAAAGACTGAGATTGTCTTAAGAATGACCTTGAAGCCAAGCAGTTGCTGCAGGGAAGGGGGTTGAATCCTCTGGATTTGCTCACTGTCCTGAGATGGGCTGGCTTTGATGGAAGTAGGGACGGCTCATGGTTCACAGTTAATTCTGTGAATCACCGGGGACTTCCTCATTCTTGTATGTATTGCACTTTGGGGAAACTAAATCTGTGTGACATATGTCAGCCTTGGCAGTATTTTGATTCTTCAGGTGCTTTCCGTCAGCTATACTTTTGGTAGTGCCTGCGTTGAAATTCCTTCCTTCTTTAGAGTTTGTTGGGTTTCTTGGGTCTGTGGGCTCATGGTTTTCTTCTCTTTCCGTCCTCCTTTTCTGCCCAGACTCCTCTCCCTGGGACACGGGTGACAAGTGTGTTAGACTTGACGTTCCTGCCCATGTCGAGCTTCTGATGCTCACTTCCCAGGGAAGTCCCATGTTGGTCGGTTTTTAAATTCACCAATGTCTAGTTTTCTGTTAAAGACCTTGGAGAAGGAAACGGCAACCCACTCCAGTGTTCTTGCCTGGAGAATCCCAGGGATGGGAGGAGCCTGGTGGGCTGCCATCTATGGGTTCGCACAGAGTCGGACATGATTGAAGCGACTTAGCAGCAGCAGCAGTAGCAGCAGCAGCAACAAATTATTTTATTCCAAATACTGTATTTTTAATCTCTGGAACCAGGTTCCGTGTGGTCACCAGTTTTTGTTATTATTTAAGTCCTCTTCTCACCTAATGTGTTCATAGTTTCATTTAACTCTTTCAGCAGTTTGTGATACATATTTTTTGTTTGTTAATTCCATTGTCTCTGTTATTTCTGAGTATGTTTCTTTTTAAAGAATTTTTCTCCTTGTTACAGGTCACACTTTCCTGCTTCCTTGCATAGCTGATAACTTTTAATTGGGTGCTGAATAATGTAAATAACTATGTTTTTCTCTTACTTCGCAACCTACTGATCTTCATTGTCTTAGTTCCATAACTTGTGGATAAACTTGACCTTTCCAAGACTTGATCTTAAGCTTTGTTGGGGAGGCCTGGAGTCCCCTTTATCGTGATGCTAATGTAACCCCACCCCAGGGCCTGCTCCTCCTGGGGTAACCGTGGGCATCCCAGGCTGTTCTGAGGTACCTCTAACTCTGGCCGCTCAGACTGTGTCTCTCCCCAGCTCTGTGTCATCCCTGGGTCTGGGCAGGATGCTTCTGGTCACACTGTGCCAGCCATCACTTCCCTTGTCCTCCTCAGTCCAAGGCGGGAGCAGACTCAGGACCAGGCCTGCCGTGGCCCGTCCTTCCCTCCCCCTCCCTCTGTGCTGGCGCCTGCCAGCCCCCGCAGGTCCCTGGGCTCTACCCGCCGCTCTGCAGCCTGGCCCCGGGTGAGGCACCTCCCCTGGGCAGGAGGCTGGCCTCCCTGGGGCTCGCGGCTGCGTTCTCATCTCCCGAGGGTCCCAGTCCTGCGACTCTACCAGGTACCCTGTGTCCTGTGTCTGAAACAGCTGACTCACATGATTTGTTCATCTTGCAGTGGGAGGGCAAATCTCACACCAGTTGCAATGACACAGCTTGTAGAAGTTTGATTAATTCTTAGTGAGAAATATGTGTCTTGTGGGCTAACTGAGCTCCATGATATTAAAAAATTAAAAGGTGGTCCATCAAGCATAAAGTTTTAACAAGTCCAGAGCAATGGGCCTTTGCTATTGGAGGGTTTGCTTACTTCAGGAACATACCTGCCAGGAGGACGGGGCACACCCCAGCCATGTCTCCTCTGTCCTGGAAGGCACTTTATACCCTTGTTCTCAACCACACAGCTTCCTTCACAAACATGTGAGTGAAGCTGTGCACATTTTTCCTGTTAGGATAGGCGTTCAGCAGTATGTTTGGGGGTTATCCTTTTATGTTAGAAAATACGTGTCTCTGAAGGAGTTTTTTAGCTACATGGTATTTGGCAAATTATAACCTCTGGGACCAGCCTGGCATTGGTGAATGTGAAAGTTAATGTTTTGATATTTTATAGATAATAATAGAGTGCAGAAGTAGGTATAGTGCAGGGGTTTGATCCTTTGGCCAGAATGCTCTAGAAGACGACAGTGACAGCCCCGCTCATCTCCTGTACGTTAGTCAGTGGACCCGTCAGCCTCTTCAGTCTGCTGACTGCGAGAGTGGCATCCCATTTAAATATGCTTTTAATCTTTTTGTGAGGTTGAAGATTTCTTACCTAAGAAAGTAGACTTATTTTATTTTTTTGTAAGTGTCTGTTCATGTTGTCTACCCATTTTCCTATTGTATGTTTTTAAAGAGGTTTTTATATCTAGTTGGCTAATCATTTTTCGTTCTTCACTGTTTTAATCTGTTTTAAATATTTTTGTTTATAGTTTCTTTTGTCCATATAAAAGCTTCCTGTCCTTAAATAAGGTGACCTAACAGTAGTTTTAAAGTAGTCTCTAAAATGATTATTTATATAATGTGATAGAAGTGCTAATTATCATTACAGTGACTTTCAAACTGACTTGTACATCTTAAATTTACACAATGTTAGATGTCATATATTTCAATAAAAATATTTTTAAAAATAAATAATCACTGCCTTTATTTCTTTCTTAGACTGTTTCCACTCCATGGTTATAAAGATCAGATCAGATCAGTCGCTCAGTCGTGTCCGACTCTTTGTGACCCCATGAATCACAGCACGCCAGGCCTCCCTATCCATCACCAACTCCTGGAGTTCACTCAGACTCACATCCATCGAGTCAGTGATGCCATCCAGCCATCTCATCCTCCGTCGTCCCCTTCTCCTCCTGCCCCCAATCCCTCCCAGCATCAGAGTCTTTTCCAATGAGTCAACCCTTCGCATGAGGTGGCCAAAGTACTGGAGTTTCAGCTTTAGCATCATTCCTTCCAAAGAAATCCCAGGGCTGATCTCCTTCAGAATGGACTGGTTGGATCTCCTTGCAGTCCAAGGGACTCTCAAGAGTCTTCTCCAACACCACAGTTCAAAAGCATCAATTCTTCGGCGCTCAGCTTTCTTCCCAGTCCAACTCTCACATCCATACATGACCACAGGAAAAACCATAGCCTTCACTAGACGGACCTTTGTTGACAAAGTAATGTCTCTGCTTTTCAATATGCTATCTAGGTTGGTCATAATTTTCCTTCCAAGGAGTAAGCATCTTTTAATTTCATGGCTGCAGTCACCATCTGTAGTGATTTTGGAGCCCCCCAAAATAAAGTCAGCCACTGTTTCCACTGTTTCCCCATCTATTTCCCATGAAGTGGTGGGACCCGATGCCATGATCTTCGTTTTCTGAATATTGAGCTTTAAGCCAACTTTTTCACTCTCCACTTTCACTTTCATCAAGAGGCTTTTTAGTTCCTCTTCACTTTCTGCCACAAGGGTGGTGTCATTTGCATATCTGAGGTTATTGATATTTCTCCCGGCAATCTTGGTTATAAATGGTTACTTTAAAAAAAAGTCACTGCCTTGTCTTTATGCTTGGACTGTCCCACTCCATGGTTATAAATGGTTACTTTAAAAATAATTATGCTTTACACATGAACCCCCTAGTCCATCTAGCATTTGAACTGTGAGTAGGAAATCAAAAACAACTGCTGGCCAATTGCAGCCGTACCATTTGCTGACTTGCTCACTATTTTAGCACAATTTTAAGCTTGCCCTGGAAAGTTCTGTTTTAAAGCCTCAACTTCGGTGTCTGAGTATGCAGACTTCTCCAGACCTTTGCACATCTGTTCTCCCAGACTGTTTCCTGACTTTACACTTTATATCTTTTGCCATGCTGCTGCTGCTGCTGCTGCTAAGTCGCTTCAGTCGCGTCCGACTCTGTGCGACCCCATAGACAGCAGCCCACCAGGCTCCACCGTCCCTGGGATTCTCCAGGCAAGAACACTGGAGTGGGTTGCCATTTCCTTCTCCAATGCGTGAAAGTGAAAAGTGAAAGGGAAGTCACTCAGTCTCGACCCCATGGACTGCAGCCCACCAGGCAAGAGTACTGGAGTGGGTTGCCATTGCCTTCTCCAATCTTTTGCCATATTAATGTGTAAATGTTTTAAATTCTATGTAGGTAAATATTTATACATTTTCTTTTTTTGGATGTGGATTTTGTGTTGTGCCCAGAAGGCTGTTCTTCCACCCATGTTTGTTTATCATTTTAACCACTCTCAGTGTTTGTCAGCGGTAGTCTCAAAGTGAGAGGCTGGTCATTAGCATTTATTGTCTTGTAATTATTAAAATATTCCCTGCACATAGACCATAGGGAAGGAGGTTCAGTCCTGTTGCTAAATCTGTGTGGCTGAAAGATGGTTTTCTGAGAGAGGTTGAGTAGGTTTTTTCCACGACAGAGCCTGCAGCTGGGCCAGAGTCTTCTCTGCGCAATCCTCTCCACTCTGCAGCCTCACTTAGACCCCCAGCGTTTCTGTTGGCTTTGCTCTTCCTTTTCTTAGGTGTTGCACGAGAGAAGGCTGTGCTGTTGCGCTGTCACTGAAGACGCCCAGCTTTCAGTTCTCACTGCTTGTTAACAGGGTAGCCCGCCCGAGACAGCTGTGAAGCCCGTTGGCCTCAGCCTGTCCGCTGAGCCCTGGAGGCTTCCTGCTGCTGCTTCGCAGGCGCCCTTTGCCTCCTCTGTGTCCTGCCTTCCGTTCCCAGCACACATCCTCAGTAGTTTCCGCAGGGTTGCAGAGGGGAGATGCCACACGCCCCAGTGACTGCAGGACGTCTGTGTGCTGTTACGCTTGGGGTGGGCCCACCCCAGAGTGTTTGCCTCTGCATTGCCTTTCCAGGAGCTGGGAGGGGCTTGAGTGCTTGACACCTGGAAGCAGTTGCAGCAGAACATTGGTAGTAGAGTTAATTTGCTAGAGTGTTAAAAAAGAAGTGCAGTGTTAAGGCACTGTATCAGAATTTTTCTGAAAGAAAAGCCAAACAAGCAAGGATGTATGTGTTACATAGATTCCAGGAGCATGGGTCAGCCGTGACAGAGGCTGTGTGCAGAGGGGCCTGCAGAGTGCTGGTAGAAATGTCCATACGTTGATCCTGTTGGTGTCACAGGTGTGTATTTGTATTAAGATGCAGAACATTGTACACTGTAAGCATGTATAATTTATTGCTTGTTAAGTTATGTCTTAAGAAAATGTTTAGAATCCTACCGTGTTGCCTGTACTTTTGAATATTCCCTTGGCTGTGATCACGGGAAGTACTTTCTATCACATTCAGTATTATAAGGATATTTTCTTCATTTTTATTAGTGACAGATGTATGAATTACAAAATACTTAGAAAGCTAGAGTATACAGTTCATACAGTGCTACTTTTAAAATTTTATGGTTGATGCACTTTGATAGTATTTGGGTGAGGTAACTGGAAAATGAAAGTGTTTTAAGTTTTGATAAGTTTAGCTGAATTTGTGATTCAACCATCAATTTAAATTTGTAACTTCATATACTTTGGCATATTAGATATAGACTTTTTTTCATAGGAAGGAAAGCTCTAATTTCATTTTGGACATAGGCAAAGCAGTTTGGTTTTTCATCTGATAGCTTACACTGCCCATAACTGTCACTCATTTGACTTTTCTGATGTAAAAGATCCGGGGAGTGTGCAATGTCATTTGCTGTTTGTTGCATCGATGTTGGAGCGTTGTGTCCATGGTGACACCAGGAATGGGTGAACCTGTGTTTAAGCCCTTCCTGAAAAACTAAGGACACCCCCAGGAACAGGCTTCCTAGTTCCATTGTGTCCAGAGCACCTAATGTGATCAAAGAATTGAAACTGAGTCAGAGCGGCGTTGCCGGCTGATCCCACCCTGTGATGGAAGGTCTGGCTTCTCACCGCCGTGCAGGCAGGGCTCGGAAACATGTGGGAAGCACGTTCCCGGCTTCTGTGATCAGGCAAATTTATTAACAACAATGAGGTCACAGCAATTTTCAATAAATCATGACTCGCTGATTTATTTCAAAAGATCCATATAGCAGTAAACAATACCATTTACATTTAATTAGTTTTATTGAACGAAAGGCAATTTTATTTGTAATGAACCACATGTTATGATTAAGGATGTATTTTAATGACCTTTAAGTAATGCGAACAAATGTTGCCCTTGACCTAATAGCAGAGGCTTTCCTACATTATTGAAAACTTCAGAATGATTTTTAAATTATCATGAAAAGCTTCGAATGACATTCTCATTATTGTGCCATTATTCAGTCATTTGATGTCTAATATACTAGATGAAATGCACTCCTCTCAGTGTTCTTGTGCATTCAGAAATATGGGGGCTGTTGCTAGGCAGTTCTTTATTTTCATGTATCAAAAGATACTCTGTTATATGAAAATGTCACTTTTTAAAAATTACCGTGACAGTGTAGTGCTTAAATTTTTAAATGATGGATGTGCTCAGTTACTCAGTCGTGTCCGACTCTGTGCAACCCCCACAGACTGAAACCCTCCAGGCTCCTCTGTCCATGAAATTTTCCAGGCAAGAATAATGGAATGGGTTGTCATTTCCTACTCCAGGAGACCTTTCCATCCCAAGGATCGAACTCACATCTCCTGTGTCTCCTGCATTGACAGCCAGATTCTTTATCACTGAGCCACCTGGGAAGCCCCTTGGATGATGAGTGATCCTCAAATTTCCTCAGACTTGCTGGGAAAGATTGAGGGCAGGAGGAGAAGGGAACAACAGAGGATGAGATGGTTGGATGGCATCACCAACTCAGTGGACTTGAATTTGAGCAGACTCCAGGAGATAGTGAAGAACAGAGAAGCCTGGTGTGCTGTAGTTCATGGGGTCGCAAGAATCAGACATGACTTAGCGACTGAACAGCAACAACAAAAAGACTGAAGTATGCATTTAACTAAAAATGATTGTGAAAAGTTAAAGTTGTATCATTTCCACATTAAATTAAGAACCTTGTAATTATACAGATCCATTTATCACACTCATTTTTGATGCTAAAGCACACTGCACAGTTTTTGTGTGCACATACTTTTGTATGTATTTGTAGATGTTCTATATGTAGTATGTCTACATATACCATAAACTGTTCTGATATTTTATCTGTATTTTAAAGAAATAAAGTTAAAAGCCAAGATTTTTATTTTTCTTCTGTATTAACCATTTTTGTTCCTCACCGTTCATTCCTAAAGACCTGAGTTTCTACTGAATATTGTTTCCCGTCAACCTAGAGAACTTCTGTTAGCATTTCTTGTAGTTTATGTCTGCTAGCAGTGAATTCATATTTTATTTTATCTCAAAATATTGTAGTGTCACCTGTTTCGTGAAGGAGATTTTTGCTGAATATTGAATTCAGAGTTGACTAGTTCCCCCGCCCGCCACAGTACTCTAAGTATTTTGTTCCATTATGTTCTGCTTTCATTATTTGTGATGAAAAATCAGTCATTATTTTGACAGGTTTTTTCCCTGTATAGACTGTGTCATTTTTCTCTAGGTATTTTTGAGATTTTTCTTTATATTTGGTTTCTTCTTTAGCTGTGACTTTGTGCCAGGTTTTACTCCCCTGGTGGGGGGTTTGCTGAGCCTCCTCTGTCTGCACACATGTGGCTGTCAGCCAGTCTGGCATGGTTTTGGCCTCTTGTTTCTCAGAAAGCTTTTCCTGCTCTTTCTGCTGTGCACTCTTCCAGGCCCTCACCTGCTGTGCTCAGGGACGCTGCAGCCACACTCGCTGTCGCAGTCTCGTCTCTGTGCGTTCTTCAGAGTCGCCGTCTCTTGACCTGTCTTCAGGTTCACCGACTCTGTTCTCAGTTAAGCCTATCTAATGAGTGAATTTATTTCAACTGTGTTTTTTTTTAATTCTAGAATTTCCAGTTGGTCCTTTTTTGTAAATATGTTTTCTTTTTCTCCTGTGGTTTCCTATTTGTTTATTCTTTAAGAGAATGTTTTCCTTTAAAGACTTGAAATGTCCTAGTAACTGCTATCGGAGAAGGCAATGGCAACCCACTCCAGTATTCTTGCCTGGAAAATCCCATGGACGGAGAGGTCTGGTAGGCTGCAGTCCATGGGGTCGCTAGGAGTCGGACACGACCGAGCGACTTCACTTTCACTTTTCACTTTCATGCATTGGAGAAGGAAATGGCAACCCACTCCAGTGTTCTTGCCTGGAGAATCCCAGGGATGGAGAGCCTGGTGGGCTGCCGTCTATGGGGTCGCACAGAGTCTGATACGACTGAAGCGACTTAGCAGCAGTAGCAGCAATAGCTGCTATGAAATTCTCATCTGGTCTCATTCTGAAGTCTGGTCATGTCAGAATTAGTCTTCATTGATTAGATTCTCCTTGAATATGGATCTTGTATTCTCATTTCTTCCTGTGTCTGGACATTAGGATTGTATCTTCAACATACTGATACCTTGTAGAGACTCTGGATTCTATAATGTTCTGAAGAGTATTGAGTTTCTTGTTTAGTTTGGTTTGAACTGGTGTTGACTGGACTGAAATCAGACCCCCACCTCGTCTTCCCTGCAGTGGAGAGCCATGGGGGTCTTTTGCTCCTTTCTTCTGGCTGAGCTGGAACCTGCCTGCACGAGGGGCTCGGGACTCAGGCCGGGAGCGTGAGGCTCGCGTCGCCCAGCCTCCTGGACCTGCCCTCTGGGGCTTCACCTCCTCTGTGGAGCTTCAGCATCTGTGATCTGACCTTTGTTCTTCACGCCTGGAAATCTGCGGTTTTCTGAGTGTTAGCAGCCATGAGGCAAAACAAAATAGAAAATAAAAGCAAAACTTACAAAAATGACAGACTGTGTTGAGGGATCCTCCAGATCCCCCCAGTTTTGATGCTTTTCTCAGAGGACCCCCAGGGCTCAGCATGTGCGCCTCATTGCCTTGGTCGCTACCATGAAAGGGCCCAGAGTAGTGAGCACAGAGAACAGGCACGGGGTGGCTTTGCAGGAAGACAAGTCGTGTTCAGGAACTGGTCAGGAGGCACTCTGAATCTTCAGACTTTTCAGATAGCATTCCATAGCTCCAGCCCTTCCATCCTGCCCATTTATCTCAGGCACGGTCCAGGACAGGTCATCCCCTTTGGGGACAGTGGCTTCAGTGATTAGACAGCTGCAGGAGGTGTGTGTACAGGAGGAGTCTTGGGAAGTGGGTCAGGCTCACAGTCAAGCTCTTGGTCCGTGGGGTTAGCTCCAGGTACTCCCGACTGCTTCTGACACAGCCTGCCGTGAGGTATAGCAGTCGTCCTTTAGAAGCAAGAGATCCCCACACCGCTCTTGAGCTTCAAAGTGGTTTCTTTGGGTTCTCTTGCATCACAATTCATAGTACTGGCACACAACATATAAGAAAATCACCTCTTTTGGTAAATGATATATGAAAAATATTAGATGGTAATTGAGAACTTTCCAAGTAATTTTGTTTAATTATCATGTAATTAATTCAGATATTCTGTATTCCAGGACCTTTTTTCTATCAACGCTTATGTTTATGCTCAGAAGCCACAACTGGATATTCATAGTTTTGAAGGCACATTTACGAGGGTAAGTTAAATCTTTGTTAAATGCAAGTATATTCATTGTGTACGTTAAAAACATTATAGCAAACCTTTATTGAAAGTGTAATTAAATCAAGAATTAATTCAAACAAGCTCTGAACTAAAAAGTGAAGACCTGGAGAATGTTTCAGGTTCTTAAATTTTCCTACGTCAGATATTTCTTTGAGATACATTAAGTACAGTTTTTCTGTTTTTAGCATATTTACTCTTAATAAGATCCTTCTCCCTTAAAATATTATGAGTCAGTAAAATGAAGTAATTCAGCTATTCCAGTTTTTATTTTGGACAGGATGATATCCGCATCATTTCTTAATTTTTACTGACTGGTTGGATGGATGTGTATGTGTAAGTCCACATCCATTTTCTTACGTGCATGCATGTATTTCATTCTGCATTCTTTTCACTGGTGTTTTGGTGTAGCTTAAA
Organism: Bubalus kerabau; assembly: GCF_029407905.1. Lineage (NCBI taxonomy): Eukaryota > Metazoa > Chordata > Mammalia > Artiodactyla > Bovidae > Bubalus > Bubalus kerabau. Next base: position 4,177,914 of record NC_073644.1, on the reverse strand, counting down.
GTCCCTTCTTCCCTCAGTTATTGTTAGGATTTGGTAACTTTTGGATTTAGCACCTTATACTGATGCTACGAATGATTTATAATACTTAAGGGATTTTAGTATTTACAATTGTAGTTTATTTTTACTTCCTGCAATTATTTTTAAAGATTTCTGGTAGTACAACCATCTTTGTCTCACTCTTGGTCACATACAAGGGTTGGTGAACCGTTGTCATCACTTGAAGAAGCATGAAATGGCAACCCACTCCAGTGATCTTGCCAGAAAACCCCACAGACGGAGGAGACTGGTGTCCATGGGGTCGCAAAGAGTCGGACACAACTGAGTGACTTCACATTCACTTTCTTTCTCTCTTTCTTACTAACGGCATATTGCGTGTTGGGTAATGAGCAGTGTGGGGATGTAGACATGAGGAGGAGGAGATGGGCATGACTCTATGACTTCATTTCCGCAAGTACTGCCGTAAAAGTAGCCGCAGTTTATTCATGGCCTCACAGCCTCTCCAGAGTGCCCAGGCCAATGGTAAGAGCAGACAGCATCACCTGTTGCTAATATGCACAGCGTAAATGTGGGCGAGTTCTGAAGACTGCATTTTCCTGTGAGTGGGGAAGAGGTCCAGATGCACTGATAGTGTCAGAGCCCAGACCCTGATTCTATCTTTTTGTTAACTTGTGTGAATTACTGCAGGCTCTTATCAGTACTGTTCATTGCCTTCATTTGATGTTCCTAGCAAAGTTTTTTTACTCATTATTATTATTTCACTCATTATTCACTCATAATTATTTCAAACATGAGTTTTAGATTATTTCAGATGGAAAAATCTTTGCTTTTGTGTGCATTTTTCAAAAAGGAAAGAAAAAAGCCATGTTAAGTGTCACTTGTTTTGTAGCTGGAGCTTAGTTGACCAGAATAACAACTGAACATTTTAAAAAGTGGTATCTGCTTATATTCCTTTTTTATAGTGACCCATTGGTCAATACAAAGGAGATAATATGTTTCTTTGGACTCAGCCTAATTTAATAAGAATCAGAGATTGATTAAGGTGTCCTGTGGCAATAGACATTGTATATGTCACTGCCCATGCAGAGTTTAAGGCACACATGCATGCTGTGATTACTATCCATTCCCTTGAAACAATGTCAGGGTTACATAAATTATGTGCTATATGGCATTTTGTGTTATATAAGTGATTCATGTTATTATTATTGATATCATTAATTTTGCTTATTGTTAAAGACATAGCTATTCTGTCTGTACTTTGGAGTTTAAAACTGTAGCCAGTTTTGAAATATTAACAGCATCTGTGGTCCTTTAACATCACATTCCCACTTAATCTTTTTATGCTGCATTTTCTACTGTAATTTCCTTTGTAAACCATAGCACACTTACCATTGTTCATGTCTTTTTCAATCAAAATACTCTCCTTTTAAGAAGCATATCCCTATTGTTTGTTAAATAGGGTGCACTATTGAGAAAACAGCTTGAAATTGTAACATTTTGCACTCTCCCCCTCAAGGCAAATTTTATCTTTTCAAACTATATAACATTAAGAGGAAGGAAATCCAGAGAGAAAGTTATTTAGAGATAATTTCTTTCCCATCATCCCAGTCTGTCTTCTATACTATATGAGATTGGTAAAGAACTATCGTTTACAGTAATTGTCTCGATATTAGAAAAATGTTTAATGTTTAAAGTCCATCATTGTTGTTACAGAATTGAAAGCAAACTTCATAGGCACTGTGTATTCTTCAGCACATAATGGTGTTAGAAACTGACAAAAGCACTCACGTGATTAAAGAGTTCTAGAAAAGTAATGGGAGAACCAACTTAAATTTTAAAGCTAAATTGTATAGAATTGCAGTTCAGAAAGCTTTATAACAGTGTTACATTTTCTTATGCCCTTGTCTGTCTTGGAGTTTCACACAGTGGGAATACTAGACTCAAAGATATGCATGCAGTACTGGCTTTTAACTTTCCATATCAGGGGACCGCAGGGAGAGTTTCCATATCAGGGGACCGCAGGGAGAGTTTCCATATCAGGGGACCGCAGGGAGAGTTTCCATATCAGGGAGCCACAGGGAGAGTTTGAAGCTAATACAGTTGTACCCTTTTGTACTTTTGTGGTCAGTTGATGGCCAGCTGTGGGCAGGTGATCTTAAGAAGTTACTAAAAGAAATGGGTGGCTTAGAGTAACAGCATGCTGCTGCCACATCATTAGTTCCATCACAAGGATTAGAAACCAGAGGAAGAGGTTCATGTTTATCTCGTCTTAGATTATTCTCTTACTGGACAGATGTGACTGACTGTTCCATGCTAGGAGTTCACAACATCAAAATCAGTGCCATAGTTAATGTTGCTCACAGTCTGAAGGGAAACTAAATATGGAAGTTGCTAGATGCAGTAAAAATAATTCAGAATTCACACTGGAGAGTAATTTTATATATTTGTCTTATGCCTTACATGATAACTGTGTGAATCAGCAATCGGCAGGCTATGTCCTAGTCCGCACTTACTTTGCCGGGCCATGGCTAAAGCGCCTGCACCAGCCTACAGGTAAAGGATGCACCATGTAGACTGTGTAGGAGGAGGCAGGAGGGTATTGCTCTTTTTCTGACGCTCCTTCAGTGTTTATCAGTGTTAAGATTCTAAGACCATCTCTGTGAATGAATCAGAAGTTGATCATTTCAGTTCAGTCAAAAATTTAAGTACGAAATAGTTATTGTGTGAAGGCCACCTCCTCTCTTTCAAGAGTTGATACTAGAAGTTTTTTTGTAAGCTCTAGGATTTTCTGCATATATGATCATAGCATCAACAAACAGATACTTTTACATCTTCCTTTCTAAATTGTACCTTCTGTTTCTTGTACAGTTGCTCTGGCTGAAACTTCAGGTTATTATATCAGTTAGTTGTGGTGAAAGCGGGCATTCTGATCTCAGAGGCAAGGTTTTAGTATTTCACTGTTTAATATGATACACATAGTGGGGTTTTCATAATGGCTTTTAATATAAGGAGGTTAGTTTGTTCAGTCGCTCAGTCGTGTCCGACTCTTTGCAACCCCATGAATCGCAGAACACCAGGCCTCCCTGTCTATCACCAACTCCCGGAGTTCACTCAAACTCATGTCCATCGAGTCGGTGATGCCATCCAGCCATCTCATCCTCTGTCGTCCCCTTTTCCTCCTGCCCCCCATCCCTCCCAGCATCAGAATCTTTCCAATGAGTCAACTCTTCTCATGAGGTGGCCAAAGTACTGGAGTTTCAGCTTTAGCATCATTCCTTCCAAAGAAATCCCAGGGTTGATCTCCTTTAGAATACACTGGTTGGATCTCCTTGCAGTCCAAGGGACTTCTATTCCTAGTTTGTTGAATGTTTTCTGTCAAGAAAGGGCGTTGAATTTTGGCAAATGCATTTTCTACATCAATTGAGGTGATCATGGTGGGTATTTTTTCCTTCATTCTGTTATTGTGATATATTTTCTTGATTGATTTGCATGTTGAACCATCCTTGTATTTCAGGAATAAATCTCACTTGGTCATGAAGTATAATCCTTTAATATGCTGCTTAATTTGATTTTCTGATGTTTTGTGTAGGAGTTTTGTATCATTGTTCATAGAAGATATTAATGTGTAGTTTACTTTACTAGGTATTCTCTTTGTCTGGCTTTGATATCAGGGTTGTCCTTCCTTCAGTTCTATCAGTTGCTTCATAATTGTCTTTCATTAGGAACATGCATGCGTGCTAAGGCACTTCATTCACGTCCGACTCTCTGCCACCCCATGGACTGTAACCAGGCAGGTTCCTATGTCCATGGGATTCTCCAGGCAAGAATACTGGAGTGGGTTGCCGTGCCCTCTCCAGGGGATCTTCCCGACCCAGGGAATGGACCTGCATTCAAATTAGTTACATCCGATGTCTCTTATGTCTCCTGTGTTGGCGGGCAGGTTCTTTACCACTGCGCCACCTGGAAAGCCCCATTGGGAACATAATTGTTTTTAATTGTCTTATCTTTCTGCCTTATTTAACATTTAATTAATACATAATGTCTCTTGTGATCCTTCTGTCTGCTCAAACTGCCTTGAATCCCTCTAGTGAATTTTTCATTTTGATCACCATACTTTTCAGCTCTTGAATTTCTTTTGGTTTCTGTTTGGATTTTCTGTCTCTTCATTCACATTTCTGCTTTGTTCATACTTCGTTTTCTTGACATTCTCCACATCTTTGTCTTTAAACATCTTTAATAGTTTTCTTTTAAAGTCTTTGTCTAGTATATCTGCCATCAGGTCTTTTTCAGGGATAGTTCCTGTTGATTTATATTTTTCCTTTGAATGGAGCACGCTTTTCTGTTTCTTTTATGCCTTGTTACTTTTTGCTGTTCAACAAGCATTTGAATATAATAATGTGGTAACCCTGGAAGTTAAAATCAGGGTTTGCTGGGGTTCTGTGTTTGCTTTTGTTTGTTGTTGTTTGATTGTCAGCTCAGCCTGAGGCGTAAACTTGATATCCTCTTGTGTCTTTTCTGAGCCTTTTCTTGGGCATGTGCCATTGTTTTCTTTTTTTTTTCCCGTATATGCAGTTGTTTTTGAATGTCCTGGTCTTTAATATCTGGCTCCCTAAAGGGGAAAAAGAGAAAAATGGTAGGGGTTAAAAAGAGCACCGGTCCTTGAAATGCCCTGGAGATCACTTCTCTGGGTGGGGGAGTGGTAGCAGCAGCGGCCACCTGCCTCATTGGCTACATCTCTGTCACCCAACGTGGCATCAGAGTACAGGTTCCCGATCCTGGAGCACAGGGTCCTTTTGTCCACTCTGGCTCCCACAGGCGGCTCCAGAAACACGTGTGGCCTCTGGAATTTGCCACCCTTCACCAGCTCCAGATTCCAAATTAGTTACATCAGATGGATTCTGTCCCTGAGGTTGTTGTCCAGGTGGGGAGTCATTCCTGGTGCTTCCTGCTCCATTGTCATCTTAGAAGCGTGTGTAAATTCCTGTCTTTTTGCCTATTTTTTCACTGCTTTTTCTCTGCTTGTTAGTTGAATGCAGCTGGTGGACTTGTTTTAACACTGTGGATATCTGAAGTATGAGTAATAAAAAGTTGCTAATTTGCATTTTTCTTTCTTTTCTCTCCCTGAATAGGAAGACAGTGATCCACCTGTTCATGAAAGTCTCAGCATAGAAAATACATTGTGGGCAAGCACTGTGGTTGCATCAGGTGAGAAAGGAGTTGTGGTTTTAGTGTGAGTTCGCACGTGCAGGAGGTGCTTTATGTGTTTAGGTGACTCCAGACAAGCATGTGTCAGAGTGCTTTCATGACAGGGGGACCTCGTGGGCCCGGCCTGACAGTCTGCCCTGAGCCCAGGCTGAGGTCCCTGTGCGGTCCTCACACTTTGAGGAGAAACTGAGCCACACGGAGGCTGCTTCTTTGTGGGGAGACAGTTCTGACTTGTCACTGTGCCTTCAAGAAGGTGGTGCAGCAGAACCAGTCTGGGGCTAGGGGGCAGCTGGTGAGTTTAGAGGGATCTTACACTGCTCATCTAACAGAGCACGAGGGGTTGATGTGGTGGGTTGTCTGTAGGGGGAAGTGTTAGATGAGACAGGGGCCTGACAAGGTGGATTGGGTCAGCCCTTTAAGGGCCAGGGTCCAGGTTCTTTCACGTGAAATCAGAGTATGTTGGTATATTTTTAGGGCTTCCCCGGTGGCGCTAGCAGTGAAAATCCACCTGCCAGTGCAGGAAATACAAGAGATGTGGGTTCAGTCCCTAGGTCAGGGAAGATCCCCTGGAGGAGCAAATGGCAACCCACTCTGATATTTTTGCTAGTTGTCAAACAGGGAGGCATTTACATATGCATTTCATCAAGTGGATTTCTCTGAGAGGTGTGACACCCTAAGTGCTTCCCCCTTTCAGAAGGTGGTTGACCCTGTGGGTGGTAGCAGGAGGCGGCAGCCGGCAGCGTCAGGGTGCTAGCAGGGAGGACGCAGGACTGTCTGTCCTGGTGTCCGTCACTAGTGCAGCCCCCTGCCCCGGGGCTTTGTGTGGGGTCTTTGCTCCAGACCAGTGTGTCTGCCAGAGTCCTTACGGATCCTGTCTTCAGGAGCTCATGTCAAGAAAGACAGTAAGGAAATGAGACAAAGGCAGTTCCCTGGCAGTCCAGTGGTTAGGTGGAGAAGGAAATGGCACCCCACTCCAGTACTCTTGCCTGGAAAGTCCCATGGATGGAGGAGCCTAGTGGGCTGCAGTCCATGGGGTCGCTAAGGGTTGGACACGACTGAGCGACTTCACTTTCCCTTTTCACTTTCATGCATTGGAGAAGGAAATGGCAACCCACTCCAGTGTTCTTGCCTGGAGAATCCCAGGGATGCGGGAGCCTGGTGGGCTGCCATCTATGGGGTCGCACAGAGTCGGACACGACTGAAGCCACTTAGCAGCAGCAGCAGCAGCCACTGGTTAGGACTCAGTGGTTTCACTTCTGGGCCCCAGGTTCGATCCCTGGTTGGGGAACTAAGATCTTGCAGTCTGCACGGTGCAGCCGAAACAAAAGGAAAAGAAAGAAAATGAGACAAATCACCTGAGCTTTGCTGAGTGTCTCAGAAGAGTGCAGGGTGCCCTGAAAACAAACAAGTGAAAAGCTCACCTCTCAGGGTCTGGAAGCCTTCTCTGTGAAAGGTACACGTAAACTAGATTTAAAAACAGACGGATGCGCTCAAAGGAGAGGATGCAGTGAGAGGCTGGAGCCTGACTGCTCAACACTGACCACCAGGTGGAGGCCTCATGCCAAGGGCACCGCAGGCTGAAGACAGTGGTCCAGGCCTGTGTGCCCAGCACGCGGAGCAGGGCATTCTGTGTGTGTCTGAACACATGTGTGTGCACACAGGTGACAGGCTGCTCCTGCAGGAGAACACCTGTCCCTTTAGAGAAGAGGGGAGGGAGTGTGATAGCAGACAACTCTTCAGGTATTACTTTTTTTGTAATGATAATGAATTTTTAGTGAAAAGAGAGAGGAAGTAAGGATTGCACATGGTGAGAGACCTCAGAAATGCCTCCTGAGTCCCAGGTGCAGGGCTGTGCTCAGATGCCACCGCTGTCAGCAGGGTCACGTCCCCAGGCTGTGTGCAGCTGGGCCAGGCTTGGAGTCCAGGCCTTCAGCTTCAGCACTTAGCATGTCACAGCCTATGGGAAACACCGCAGCATCCACAATTAGGTACCTGGTCACAGACTTTACGTTTCCTGTATCTAGCTGTTGTGTACTATTTTTTTTTTCGTTATGTTGATATGTATTCTTATAAAGGATCAAGATTGGGTTTACTCATAAAAATATTTGAAGATTCTCTTTGTCTATAAGTCCATTTCATCTTTGTTCCTGCACGTTAGACTGTTCCGACTGGTCCGCAGTCCTAGTGACTTGTATCCTTCTCAAAGAACCGGGCTTGTGGGCCCAGATAATTCCCTGTGCACACCGTTTCTCTCCTGACCTCACTCCCAGCCTGACCTTGGCAGGGGCTGTAGCTCCCAGTTGTGAACCTTACGTATGTGTGTGTGCATACTACTGCAATTACTGCATAGGTAGCCCTTTCTTATTAAGGTACAGAATACAGTTGCTGGAGTGTTTTTTCTTCTGAGAGACTGTTTAGGTTGTTTAAAACCATCCATCCCAAAAGTTTAAAGCACATTTAATTTTAATTTCTATTTAGGCATTTTTTAAATGCGAACTTTTTTCATGAATTTGAAATCTTTTAACACATGCTTAACTATTTAAAAGCCTTATTAATGCGAATAATTTTTATTTTATATTACTTAACTCCTATATACTGAAGTATGCTTAAAATACTTTGGACTTCCAGAAATATTATAGGAACTCTTGTCTTCTTTCACTTGATTACAAATTGAGAAGGAAAGACCAGAATTTTTAAAAATCTTATTCTTCAAAGGTTATGTGTCACTACTATACATAAAATGGATAACTAGTAAGGACCTACTGCATAGCACAGGGAATGCTGCTCAATACTCTGTAATGGCTTGTACAGGAAAAGAATCTAAAAAAGAGTGGATAAGTTTTATCTTATTATTTATCATTTTGTTTTATTTATCAATATATGTATAACAGATTCACTTTACTGTTCATTTGAAACTAACCCTAACATTGTAAATCATCTATACCCCAATAAAAATTAAAAAAGAAAAAAGTGTCAATTGAATTCAAGTTGCTTCCTGGTGGAGTAAACTCAGGTCTTCCTTCCTTGTAGGAACTGAACGTCTGGGAGCAAGGACTAAAGTTGACAGACAGACACAAGGACTGAGGGCACCAGAGAGGGACACATGGACTCCCAGGGGGCCGTGTTCCTTCCCCTTGTTGGTTCAGAGAGCCAGGAACCCACCATGTTTCAGTGACAGGTGGATGTCAGCATGCAATCATACGTGGCTGAGCCTGGAAACAAGAAAGAGTCCTCAAGAGCACGACCGCTGGACTTGTGTGCCAGACGGGGTCCAGGCTGAGCCACAGAGCAGGACCACTGGGCATGTGTGCCCAAACATTGTCCACGCTGAACCCCAGAGCAGGACTGCTGGGTGTGTGTGCCCAGATGGGGTCCAGGCTGAGCCCCAGAGCAGGACTGCTGGGTGTGTGTGCCCAGACGGGGTCCAGGCTGAGCCCCAGAGCAGGACTGCTGGGTGTGTGTACCCAGATGGGGTCCAGGCTGAGCCCCAGAGCAGGACTGCTGGGTGTGTGTGCCCAGACGGGGTCCAGGCTGAGCCCCAGAGCAGGACTGCTGGGTGTGTGTACCCAGATGGGGTCCAGGCTGATCGTGATAAATACAGTAGTGAGAGTAAATATTTGAAAACTTATGTAAGAATTTAATGAAGTAATTTAATGTTAAGAAAATTGGGACATATCTTGTCTCAAAGATTTTTATTTGTTTCTCAATAATTTATTGATACAGTATTTTACAAAACTAGTCCTCATGACCACTTAGAAATTTAAAAATAGAACCTGTACCATGTAGTTTGCAACACTCTTGCTCTGGAGAAAGTTTAGTATCAGATGTCAGACAGCAGGGGAGCCCCTTCCCCTCAGGTGTCCCTAGAGACTGGACCGGAGAGCACAGACAGAAAAGCAGGATGGAGTTCGAGAGGCAGTAACTAGGGGCAGAGAACAGGTACCAGCCTGCAGCTCGTGATTCAGACTTCGGTCTTGAGGGGCGTTGTTGCTCCCCCTCACCTCCTGTGGTCTTGCTCCTCCTCTGATGTGCCCGTTGGTGGTGCCCTGACTCCGTGCAGGTCTCACCGGTCACTCTGTGTGTCCGCCATTGGCAGAGTGGGAGCCCACAGTCACATGGGGCTCAAGACAACAGTAAATGCAAGCCTCCTGGCTTCACCAGGGGCTTTCAATTAAAAAGGGAACAAAGGCATGCTTCTAAGAAGAAGCAGACATGACCTCAGAGGATGTCACGCTGAGCAGGTACCTGGCATCTTCTGCTTTTCTGGGGTTCTGTGCAGGGATGGAATCAAGATTGCCAGGAGAAATATGAATAACCTCAGATATGCAGATGACACCACCCTTATGGCAGAAAGTGAGGAGGAACTAAAAAGCCTCTTGATGAAAGTGAAAGTGGAGAGTGAAAAAGTTGGCTTAAAGCTCAACATTTAGAAAACGAAGATCATGGCATCCGGTCCCATCACTTCATGGGAAATAGATGGGGAAACAGTGTCAGACTTTATTTTTCTGGGCTCCAAAATCACTACAGATGGTGACTGCAGCCATGAAATGAACTTACTCCTCGGAAGGAAAATTATGACCAACCTAGATAGCATATTCAAAAGCAGAGACATTACTTTGCCAACAAAGGTTCATCTAGTCAAGGCTATGGTTTTTGCTCTGGTCATGTATGGATGTGAGAGTTGGACTGTGAAGAAAGCTGAGCGCCGAAGAATTGATGCTTTTGAACTGTGGTGTTGGAGAAGACTCTTGAGAGTCCCTTGGACTGCAAGGAGATCCAACCAGTCCATTCTGAAGGAGATCAGCCCTGGGATTTCTTTGGAAGGAATGATGCTAAAGCTGAAACTCCAGTACTTTGGCCACCTCATGCGAAGAGTTGACTCACTGGAAAAGACTCTGATGCTGGGAGGGATTGGGGGCAGGAGGAGAAGGGGACGACAGAGGATGAGATGGCTGGATGGCATCACTGACTCGATGGACATGAGTCTGCGTGAACTCCGGGAGTTGGTGATGGACAGGGAGGCCTGGCGTGCTGCGATTCATAGGGTCTCAAAGAGTCGGACACGACTGAGCGACTGATCTGATCTGTGGAGGGATGAGTGACAGCAGCTGTCCTGCTCCTGTGGACCCAAGATCGCCATGGCCACATCTGCCCCACAGGTCCTGCCTCAGCGCCCCCGATTCCACACGCTACAGTAAAGAGACAGCAGAGGCTCGTATAATTACATGGTTAGTTGTGCACTGGTTGACTTCAGTCAGTAGTATAGGCATTGTCTTTCTCACCTCAATTATATTTCTCACCTTCAAATTTTGTGAAAGTTACGAATATAAATTACTCATAGCAGCAGTTCACAAAACAGACTTCCATGTTTTTGTTTTTAGGTATTTTCACTTTTTTATTTGGCTGCCTCAGGCCTTAATTTCGGCCCACAGGATTTTGCTTGCATTTTGGGGAAGATCCCCTGGAGAAGGGAAAGGCTGCCCACCCCGGTATTCTGGCCTGGAGAATTCCATGGCCCGTAGGGTCAGAGTCGGACACAACTGAGTGACTTTCACTCATGCTCTGTGATTGCCCTGCAGCATGTGAGATCTTAGTTCCCCAAGCAGGGACCAAACCTGTGTCCCCTGCACTGCAAGGCGGATTCTCAACCACCAGACCACCAGGGACATCCCCATGGCTTTTAAGTTGATATTTCAGAAATGAGTACCTCTGATCTGAGCCTTTGTAATCTATAGGTCATTCTTGGGGTATTTTATTATTCTTTTATCTTAAGTTTGATAGAGCACAAAGTTAACAATTTCTTTCTGACATGTATGATTAGAAAACCAAACTTTCAGGAGATGTGAGTAAAAGAGACATACAAATTCCAAAGCAAATACTGTCTTTATAGTATTTCTCTTACTGTTTTCATTGTCTGCATGCTGAAATGTCCACAAAAGTTTCTTGTACCTGGTTGTCCTGAATCTTTACAGTGGAAAGATGCTCTCAGACACCTGTTCAGCGGAAATGGCTCACCTGGTACCGTGTTGTTTGTGATCGCAAGTTTGATCAGTTTAATGTAGGCTCTCTGAATGTAACTCCAGTGTTCAGGTTACCATTTTAGTAGGCATTAGTGAACGAACAACTTCTGTTGTCACACTTTCTGTTGTTACCAAGAGAGTATTAGTGCATTTTCATTGCGTGAGACATCAGTTGAGTTTTTCAAAGCCTGTTTTTAAAGTTAAGATTAGATTTTATGAGCTACCAAAATTAAATATGCTATTAGATAAATATGTATAGAATCAAATGGTACATTAATATTTTCAATCAAAATGATTAACTTGGAGGTGTTACCTCTGTGCTTACATTTAAGTTTCTCTGTAAGGGCCACTTTTGTGTTTTGCAGGTACTGTAATAGGTGTGGTCATCTATACTGGAAAAGAGACTAGAAGTGTCATGAACACATCAAATCCAAAAAACAAGGTAGGTTAGGTGGAGCACTGACTGCTTTAGTGAGCGGCCTCCGCTTTCCCTGAGAGAGGACAGGCTCCGGGCAGCTCGGTCGTGTTAGCTTCATGCATGTCACAGGAGCAGGGCTTCCTGTGTCGGTGATCTGGGACGTGGATTCTCTGTGTAACAGCAAGCTTGTCTGGAAGAATTTTCAGAACTATTTTTCTTTGCTTAATCAGAGTTTTATATGTCTCTTAAATTTTCATTGTTGTATATATATTTTGCCCATAATTTAACAGTTAATTATGGGTCTTTTAATTTCTCCTCAATCTATTTATTTTATAATTTGCACTCTATTTTTATGTTGATGGTTCACTTTTAAAATGAATCTGTATTAATGTTTTTATGGTATTTAACTTGATAGTGTATTGTTAAAGTAATTTTAAGTTATTTCCATTTCAGAAGAAGCATGTTGAAAACTAGATTTTAGTTTTAAAGACTGCTAGATTATATTCCTAAAATTATATTCCTGTTATAGTCCTAAAATTGTTATTTATGTAGTCATTGTGTATATAAGTTAAATCGTAACAAAAAGTTTGAATTCTCAGTAGTTATTAAGTAACATGTTTTGTATCAAGTCATAATATATGCTAATATCTACTGAATGAGAAGCTCTTTCTTACTGCATTTTACTCATTTTTCTTTGAAATATAATTTGTGTGTATCTGAGTAGAACAAAAAGTCCTCTCATGGAGCCGTGCCTGCTATGTGAGTAATTAACAGAAGAGCTTGTCTTCTGTAGGAAATTTTATAACCAAGCGATAGAAATGAAATCATTATTTGAGAAGATACCTTTTAGGACAGGATGTGTCTCATCTTTTCAGCTAAATAGTATTTTAAAAAATAGTTAACCCTTCAGAGGCTAGCAAAGCATCCCTGTTTCTCTGAATGGTTGGGCCATTTGCAGGGCCGCTTTCTGGTGATGACCGAGAGCAAGAGTCACCAGTGAGGTCGATGGCGCTCATGTCTCTGTGTCTCTTAGGGCTCCAGGTGTCTGCCTGGCGCATGTTTACAGAAGTCAAAGAAAAAGGTTGTGCTACTGTTGTTTTAGTAGAAATTCTGATTTTGATAATGGGGAGAAATAAATCTCGTCGATTTATATAAACCAAGTTTTATAAACTTTGCCTTAATTTGAGCAAATCAGATATATGTCAATAATTCTGCAATAGAGTTAAATTATTTAAAAATAAGTTATTATACTAATGACAAGAGTTAGCATCACATACATAGTTAATGTGCGTTTTCCAGCAAGTATGGTGTTTTTCTTTTCTTCCGTAGGCGAAACTAGGATGTCTAATAATGCATGTATGATTTCTAGGGTTTTTTCCTCAATCATTTTACTTTTACACTTATGATGCTATTTGAGGATAAATTTAGTTGTAAATATTAACTTTAAAGTCCTGAACCTCTTTAATCCAGCATTTTAGTTCCCCCTTAGCTTCAGTGCAGCTCACCTCTGCCATTCTCACTGTCTGCCCAAGGTCACTTCTTTTCTCAGGTCACCTTTGGTGTTGGCTCAGTGAGCTGTTCCTTGGGTGCCAGTGACCTTTCCTGGGTTTAGGATGCAGTTAAGAACTCTGACCCTGGAGGCCTGGGCTAGACTCTGGGTGTTGCCACTGACCAGCTGTTTGCCTCCAGGCACTCGGCAGATGTTGCCTTTCCTTATTAGCTTTCTACGAGGTGAAATGTTAAGTCTAAATGAGTGCCCAAGCCCCACTGCCAGTCAGGACACACCCCCAACAGCTCCCGTCCTGTCAGGCCTCGTGTCTGCCTTCCCCCCTCCTCTGCTCCTCCTCTTCTCCTCCTCCTGGTTTTAGACAGCCTTCTCAGTGTCCTTGGGTTAGGAAAAGTGTCTAGATTCTGCAGGATTGGACTCGGACCCTTGCTCAGGCACTTGTCGGCCTCACACAGGGAGCGGACTTGTCCCTTCTGTGGCCGCACCTTCCTGGGGCTTGGCCAGCGTTTGTTGCAGTCCTTCTGGTGGGAGGCCCTCGTGATGCTCCCAGCTGCTCACAGGCTGTGCATGTGGTGTCGGGAGCCTGCACAGTGGCCCCCAAGCAGACAGAGCCGGCGGGCCGCAGAGCGGGACCTGCCTTGTCCGCATGGGGCTGCTTCTCCCGAAAGACACTGGGTGGTGGAGCACCAGCTTGACATGGAAACAGTCTTATAAATCAAGGAATCATCTTAGGAGAGAAATAAAATCTCTCAATGTGCATAGGTCATTAAATCTAAGTGTTAAATGCTAGGTTTATAAGAATAAAAATCAGGAAAATGTTACAAGCATGCTACAGTGAGCAAAAGTAGCTGATGCTATTTATTTAGGGTGAGTTGATGTGTGTCGAATGAAAAGAATGTGTAGTGTTTGAATCTTAAACAGAGAAGGGAAGAAATGTTCAGTATTTGTAAGACATTGTTATCTGCAAACTGCATCTCAGTAGCTTCCTAAACCAGCTTATTTCTGGATTTCACAGAAACCTAGTGGAAACAAAAACTAACCTTTAAAATGCTTTGACTTTCATCGGACTTCTTCAGGGAAGCCACACTGTTCTTAACCATCCACTCTGAGAGCTGCCCTGTGAGTGAGCGTCTGTGGGGACATTGAGGGATGGAGTGTCAGGTGGAAGACGTTTCCTCTCTGCTTGTGTACATGTCTGACGCATGGGCAGGTGCTCTGCTCGGCACGGCCCCTCGCGGGCCTGTCCTGGAAGCACACCTCGGTGACCTTGGGGATAAAAAGCTGGCATGGCAGGTCGCACACTGCGTCCTGTCCGGCCGGTCAGCAGTGCAGCCTTGTTCCCTTGGCCCGAGCACGGGAGTGACCGGGGCCCTGCGGCCTGCCCCAGCCTCGGGAGAGGGAGAATTGGGGATGTTTAATGCCGCGCACTGCTGCCCACCCACAGTGTGGTTACAGCGAGCTTCCAGGCCTTTCACACAGAGCTGGAAAGAGAAGTGAGGAACCTCACAGAGCCTACAGGTGCCGGTTGTGAAGGGCTGAGGTGGAGGAGAGGGGAGAGAAAGGCGTTTCTGGAGCTGGGCGGGCCACGGCAGGTCAGTGCCATGGACGCCCTGGGGATGAGAAGCTGAAGGGCGCAGGCAAAGGAGCGGGGAGTGAACATCCTGCACAGACCCGTGTGGGTGTGGGGCAGCCGGGAGCGCTTGGCCGAGGCGGGCGGGGAAGACCGGGCAGGCTTCTAGGCAGGGCCCAAAGCACCAGAGGAGCCGTGGGGGTGAAAGCTGACCGGTGCCTCCGTGGGGAAAAGATTGTGTTGATTTTGTTTCTGGTGAGAAAATATCACAAGACTATTGATGCTTCCAATAAAAGAAGAGACAGTCTTAGTTTACACAGAGGAAAAATATGTTTTGGAAGAGTTTTGTAGGCATCTGATTAGTAATTTAAATATACAAACACAATTTCTTAATGAGAAATTATATACTGTAATATGGAGAACAGTTACCATCTAAAATATGGCCTGGCTTCTTTGATTTTGTAAAAAATATTTACACTCACAGAAAACAAAGTTATGGTTACAAAAGGGGAATGGGGGGTGAGGGATAAAAGAGGAGGTTGGGATTAACATACACACACCACTGTATGTCACCAACAGGGACCTACCAGATAGCACAGGGAACTCCATTCAATATTGTATAAGAACCTTACTTTGTAAGAACCCGAAAAATACTACATATATAGATCTATAACTGAAACACTGCTGAAGACCTAGCCTAACACAGCACAGTAAGTCAGCTGTACCTCAGTAAAAAATAATAAAAATCAAAACAAAGATTCACAGTCATCAACTAATCAGCCAGTATCTCCCCGATCTCCCCCCCGCCCATTACTCCGTATTTTATTTGTTTCCTACCTCCATTATCGTGAATACAGAAGGCTCATGTAAATTTTTAACTGCTCTGAGTTCCTAGGATGAAAACCACTACAGTTAAAGCACTATTAGTGGAAAGTTAGTGATGATAATTGATGTAGTGAAATTGATGCACAACAGGATAAGAGTTCGAGACTAAAAGCATTGAGATTATTGCTCAACCATTCAGGCCCCTAAATTACTGAGACCCAACTGCATCTTAGAGCTCTGGTGGAGCCAGTAGCGAGTATGTGGTCTTCTCAAGCTGATGGTCAAGAGCCCCAGAGCAGAAGTGGAGAATGGTCTGGTCCACAGTTTTAGGTTGTCAGGTGGGAGCACCTGAGGAATAGAGGGGTGACAGCTTCCCATATCAGAGACAGTAGCTGCCCACCGACCCCAGCAGGCGGCGAGGTCAGTGCCCTGCGGCCCTGTGGGTTACGGCCCTGTACATCATCACTCTCAGTACCCACGCCCACTCACAGGGCCCTCCTTCCAGGCTTCTGCACACGGCACAGGTGTCCATCTTTGGGGAGCCCTGAGCCCTCTGGCAGTACCCCCAGGTACTCTCTGTAGCCCTCGGAGTGTGAGGATCACTGCCCCTTTGAGGATAGGCTTCTTGTGGACCACTCTGTGTGCTGTGTAAAATACCCTCCAAGACGCATGTTAGATCGTTTGACTGTTTAGTACTGGTTATTTCATAAACTATACTTTAAAAGTTACGTACTCAGCTAGCGTCCAAAGCCTTGTGGGAGCCACTCTCCTTTTTGTCTTCATCTTGTCCATTTTGTTCTCCAGCTGCTTTTTTTAAAGACAACTTCAGACAGCAAAGGAGGAGAGGAGTGCAGTCACCAATGGACCTGAACTAGGTTTCACACAGGTGCCCACTGGGTTCTTCGCTCTGTGGCGGCAGATATCATGGGGTTTTATCCCAAGGGTGTCCTTTTATACAGCAGGGAGCCTCGCACCTTCTGGGGCTCAGCCTCCTGCCTTACTGTGGCCCCTAACCCGCACCCCTAGGTTGACTGGCCCTGGGTTGGTGACATCAGCTTCCCATCCAGGCACTGATCCGACTGAAGTCCCCCCGACCCCCAGACTTCCCCAGCCCAAACCTCTGGGGTCTCTGACACACACCAGAGACGGAGAGCCACTGCCCCGAGTGGACACCACAGTCAGATAAGTGAGGATCCTGCGTAGATTTATCGGCTGTAACTGAATTCCATGACTCGCAGACATCCGGCTTAAATTCATCCTTCTAGAATGGCCTTGAAATTGGTTCTATAAATCCAACTTGATAATTTTATAATCAGAAATACTGTTTATCCTTATTGCAGGAGCTTATTAAAATACTGTTTAAAATGCAGCATGTTTTATTCAGACATGGGGATTAAGAATAAATCCTAAAATGTAATTAAGAGTGGAGGAAAGTTCTAAAAGAGAAATTGTTAGAGCTCCTTCTCGGAGTCAGAATGTTCCCCTTGTAGTGCTCATTGAGGCAAATGAGAAGCAGGGATTGGTGTCCACACAAAATTCAAAAATTCTGTTTTAAAACTTGGAACAAATCAAAAGCTTATATTATAAAGCAGTTACTTTTACAGTAATATTTGATGAAATTTTAAATTATAAGGAATACAATTAGAGTAATGGACTGTTTTATAAAGCCTAGCTTGAGATATATTTAATAAGATACTCAATTACATTTACGAGGAAAAAATTCTTGCAGGAGGTTAAGAAAAATCAATTGTGACAGGTTGCCATTTTCACGCCATTCATAATAATAAGTTGCTCAGAGAAAGAACAGCAAGGACGAAATGATAATACAGATTGCTTCCAGCAGTTATTATAATCCCTTGGGCATATTGATTTGTGTTTCTAATAAAAAGATGCTTTCAAACGTCTCATTGACAGACAGACAGGTGATATGTGCCATTATGTGAATTAGAGCCTCTTCTTTTATCTGAATGGTTGTAAAGGCTTTTGAGATAATAGAGCCCAAATAGGATCAGCCATGGTGTACTTTGCAAGTTGAAATATCAAAGACTGTTTTGAGACTAGCTCTTTTATTTTTAAAAGGGCAGTTTATTAATATTTTAAAAGTTGTGTTTTATATTAAAATTTTACAGTAGAAAGACATTACTCTTCTTGTGGTTGTATACAATCACCGCACCCCTTAATTGTTTTAATAGTTGCCTTCTTGAGTAATAAAATATTTTTGGATTTAAATACTTGTTTAAAAATGGGATCATGTGGTTCACAAAAGAGCTACATGTTGTGGAATATGGTATTACAGTCAATCCACAGAGATCGAAAGGCTTCGGGAGTGCTTTTTTTGGATAACTGTTATTAATATTAACAAATCATAGTGTTTCAAAGCCTCATCAGGAGAAGATTAACTCGAGAAACAAACCTCCAATAAAGTAATTCAGTGGCACGTAGACAAGACCCCGAGTGGCCCTCGGAGCTGTGACAGCGCACACCGCCTCGCTGCGCTCGCCCAGCCGCGCACTCGGATGTCACAGCTGCTCGCAATTCAGAGTTGTGTTTCCTCATCAGCAGTGTGAATATAAATAAACTTATAATTTCAGGAAAGCAATACAGAGGCAAGACGCTGAATGAAGAAGCAGTCCTAATGATAACCTCTGAGACATGATGCTCTATCAGAGTGTACAGCGAACATCTCAACCGGAAAACTTGGATTCAGGCCCTAGTTCCTTTTAAATATGAATTTGATTGTAAGGCAGGTGGTGTGAATAGGAAACAGCATATTTGTTATTTAAAGTAAATACTTTGTACCGCTAAAAAGACAAGTTTTTACGTAAATTTCTGAATGAGGTCTTACTCGACATTTGTTGTGTATAAAGTAAGTAGTAATTGATAGTATGTCAAGACCTTGATGCTGGGAAAGATTGAGGGCGGGAGGAAAAGAGAGCAACAGAGGATGAGATGATTGGATGGCATTGTTGACTCAATGGACAAGAGTTTGAGCAAACTCCAGGAAATATGGCAAAACAGAGAAGCCTGGCATGTGCAGTCCATGGGGTCACAGAGTCGGACACGACTGAATGACTAAACAACAACAACAACATCATTTCTGAACTAAATTCCCTATAATCAGTTTCTTAACAGAGAAGTACAATTTATTCAGGAAGCAGATAAGTGTTTTCATAAGTGCCTTTGTATTTTGAAATCCTTGATTCCTTGTCCTGGGGCCATGAAAACTGTTAGAAATAAGTGGGACTTGTGATGACTGCTTTATCATGACATTTCCATCTTAATTTATATAAGCTCGCAAAACTTACTCCCAGGAGCATTTCTGATGAGGGCCTTTCAGTGTGGGTGAGAAATACGGTCTGAAAGATGTAGTGAGATGGAAAATGAGCAACTTGGAAAACTTCTGGATGAAACCAGAGTGGATGGATGACTGTGTCGTGAATGAAGACAGCAGAGGAAGATGAGGTTTTCCTGTTGTTTTCAGATTCTCCCGGTACATTTCACCTTCCCAGGAGGGCTGGCAGCCCCGGGACCGTGGTGGGTACCTGGGGTGTAGTGCCCTAGGTTGTTATGCAGAGGGGATCCCTTCGTGATCACCATGAAGAGAAACGGGTCATGAGCCGCGTGGGTTCAGAAGCAGACTTGGTTGGGGAAGATTCGAAGCCAGGGGTCAGCTGGAAGAGAAGGGAAGTCACTTGGTTTGCTTGCTGTGTGGGAAGGCAGGGGGGATGGGCAGGACCCTTCGGCCCCCACCATGCTTCCTGCTTCTTGAGAGAGAAGCTAGCCAGGGGAAGACTTGGCTGCCCCCTGGCAGGGTGTGCGGGGTGCCTGTCCTTGGGGCTGTCGTGGGTGAGGACCCCAGCGGGGGCATGGAGGCTGAGTTCCAGCCCAGCCTCTCCCCGTGCCCGCTGGCTGCGTGTGTGGGAGCGCCCGGCCCACTGCCACCCCTGGGCCCTGGCGACGGTGGTCTGGTGCCCTCTCCAGAGGCAGCCGCGGGCTCCGTGCCGCCTCGTCCTGGTACCGCTGCTGTCTCAGCCTCTTGCACGGTGCCCACCCGTGTACTGAATGGTCACGGTACTTAGCAGTGGTTCACGGTTTTCCCCTCCATAGTTATATTTTTCTAATCAATAATTTAAAAATAAGTGTATTCCTCAGAAACACATCTGGTTTCAACTTAATTGTCTTTTCACACACCTAAAAATGTATTCTGGATATCATTTTTAAAAGAAACTCCAGTATGTTGACATTAGAGTAGCAACTGTACCCAACTTTCTTTTTTACAACCGCATTAACTGAGCATGTATATGATACATTTAACATGAAGTTAAATAGCTTTCTTTTCCCCTATGTAATTAGCATTTTCATCTAGTAATTTCCTTTTGCAAAACTTTAAAATATATCATGTGAGTTTGACTTTTCCCACCGTAATAAGCTGCTAACTGCCTAAGATTTCTTTTTGAGGGACAGTTAGTCACATCAAACATTTCTGAAAGGCTTGGGTTTTTTTTATGTTTGTTTATTTTTTTAATTTTATTGAAATTGAGTTGATTTACAATGTTGTGTTAGTTCCCCCTGTACAGCAAAGTGACTCAGTTATATATATACATACATCACTCTTTCAGATTCTTTTCCCATGTAGGGTATCACGGAGTATTGAGAAGAGTTCCCTGTGTACAGTAGGTCCTTTCTAGTTATCTATTGGCACCCCACTCCAGTACTCTTGCCTGGAAAATCCCATGGACAGAGGAGCCTGGTAGGCTGCAGTCCATGGGGTTGCGAAGAGTCAGACACGACTGAGCGACTTCACTTTCACTTTTCACTTTCATGCATTGGAGAAGGAAATGGCAACCCACTCCAGTGTTCTTGCCTGGAGAATCCCAGGGACAGGGGAGCCTGGTGGGCTGCCGTCTGTGGGGACGCACAGAGTCGGACACGACTGAAGTGACTTAGCAGTAGCAGCGTGTATGTGTCAGTCCTAATTTCCCAGTTTATCCCTCCCCTGAGTACCCCCTTGGTAACCATAAGTTTGTTTTCTACACCTGTGACTCTGTTTCTGTTTTGTAAATAAGTTCATTTGTACCATTTTTAGATTCTACATATAAGCAATATATTTGTCTTTCTCTGACTTACTTTGCTCAATGTGGCTTCTTCTTAAACTGCTTAATACCATCAAAATCAAATATTTTTTTGAGGCATTGAAGTCAGAAGGAAATTTTTTGAGCCCTATTATTTGAACCCAATTAGAATATAAAACTTCTATGAGATAAATGACCACAACGTAATAATTGTTAGTTTATCAGTAGGATAAATTAATTATAATGTAAATTGTAATTGGTGTGCCAGTGTATTTCTTAGTAATATTTTCAAGAGACAATAGGATAACGAGCCCAAAATGTACTAGTGAAGGTTAATTAGTCCTCTCCACCAGTGAACAGCGCCTTCTGTAGAAAGCTTCAGTAAAATATACTAGTTGAAATACTTGCTTATTAATACTTTAAATTTTGGTCTGGTGGCGACATCTTGGGAAGACCTCTGGATGGGCCTCGGCAGTGCCCTTCCAGGTCTGTCCCTCCCGGCGTGCCCCTACCTACCAGGTTCGCTTCTGCATCGCAATGCTGCTGTGTTGAGAGCATTAAACGGAGAGGAGATACAAAAGGAATTTGGTCCGATGGGAGTGCTCACAGTCTGTTGGGTGCTTCTTCTGACCAGCTTCATCCTGTTAGTTAACAGTGCTGGGTACTATTTGAGCTGTCTTAGTTCAGCTTAGTTAATGAGGATGGGTTAGTTAGTTCTGTAGACTGGAGAGTGGGCTCATTAGAATTTATGCTACGAGACTCGAAAGACCAGAGTCCATGTGCTGAAGACTCAGTGCATGTTTGTGAAGTCACTTCATTTCTGCAGGAGGAAAGAGTGCTGGAAATAATCTGCTCTGACCAGGAGAGGCCAGAGAGGCAGCTGTAATGAGACGCTGATGGGGCCGCAGAGGAGCAGGTACCACTGGGGGGCACCTGAAGCTCTTTTGTTTCCCTTGAAATGTTGACATTTCTGAGCAAGCCAGCAAAATCCCGTTACAGACAGAACTATACCTAAGCAACCTGTTTTGATTATTCTTAGTTTTTGAAGCTGATTTAGTTTACAAAATTTTATACTTTCAAAACAGATAAAGCAGAGGAATCATTTACATTAAAAGTTATGAATTTATGAAAAGGTGGCACCTAACACTCTAAAAGGATTTAAAATTCTTTTTTTTTTTTTTTGGTGGGGGAAGAAGGGAGGATTTATCACTTGCAGCAGGTAGGGAGAACACTGGGGATCTTTCACAAAGCAGGGTCTCAGATTGAAAATTCTCAACGTCCTTTAACACACAGTCTTTGTGTGTTTTATGCAGTGGCACAACAAAAATGTTTGTTCCTAGAACTTTGAAAATGCACTTACTGCCCAAGTAGGTAAACACTTAATAAATGACTACTTTAGATGGCACTTGCTGTGCTGGCAGTAAGGACAATTTTTTCAAATGTTGCAGGTGAGGTGATTTCAGAGTTAACGGACACATTTAGGAAGCTAGGACTAGAACTCAGATGTGTGTCTCCTCGCTCAAAGTCACCCCTCGGTTTCTGCTCACTTGCCCGTTAGTGCTGGTGTAAAGGAGGAGGCCCCTTCGCTCCTGCAGTAGTGCCGACAGCCGACACCACGTTATGTGCGGCGTGGAAACCCTCCCAGGCCCGCAAATAAAGGCGTGAAAATGAGACCCAGGAAAAATGACAGATGTAACATCGCTACCTACAGTTCATTAACCTGTGGAAATGAGCAACTGGTGCACCATACACTTCAGAGAAGGATTTGTTTTGTTCTAAATGAATATTTAGTCATTTGAGCAACAATTTTCTTAAGTTAAAGTCAATAATTTGTTTTTTTATTACAATTACAAAAATTGTTCCATAGCCTTAAGATACAGACATGGTCTGAAACACACAATATAGAGAACAGAATTTTCATAATGGATCAATTTAATATGTTTTTAATTCCAAACGATATAAAAAATGACTGCTTCCAAGGTTTAATTTCAGCCTGAGTTGCTGCCTTCGCTCCGTACCTGAGGTGAACGTGGTGGCACTGCAGTGCCTCCTTTCGGGAGGCTGGGTGCGTGTCCTGGGCCTCGTGAGCAGCGAGCTCGGCCCCCGAGGAGTGTGCTGTAGATCGCAGGAGGGAATCGGACGGAAAGTCTCTTTGCGTCCTTTAGTAGAACTCAGTCCTCTCTCGACAGAACGCTCTCAGCTTTGGCTTTCTGGATGAAGGCCGTGACAATTTTAAAGGTAATTTATGGTTGCTAATTAAGTAAAACAAAAGTAAATTCTTTTAAAGTATCACATGATTTGCACAGTTTCATTCAGTTCATGTGTTCGGTCCTTGTAAGGATGTGTAGAATGCTAGGTTGTGACTGCACGTTCTCTTAACGCTGAGTTAACGCATTAAGGACAGAAAGCAGGACGCTCGTGGTCCACATCCTCTACAAAGTAAGGGTAACGTCAGGAGAGATTTCAAGTGTAAGATTTAAAAGCGGCTGAAGGGTAGTTTAAATATTTTCCCCTGGAATGACTATAATTACTTCAAGAAGTACAGAAGTCTTGTTTGTTGTTTTGTTGTGTATGCGCGCTCAGTCGTGTCCGACTCCTTGCAACCCCATGGTCTGTAGCCCTCCAGGCGGCTCTGTCCATGGGATTCTCCAGGCAAGAATACTGGAGTGGGCTGCCATGCAAGATCCTCCAGGACATCTTCCCGACCCAGTGATGGAACCCACATCTCCTATGTCGGCAGTGGGGTTCTCTACTGCTGAGCCACCAGGGAAGTCCGTTATTTTCCTAGTGCTACACTGTTGGTTTTCAGACTAAAATGTGAGTTGCTTGGTCATCCTTTTAACATCCAGGAAGGCCAGTTTCTCCCCTTGCTGGTCCAGCCTGCTTCTGCCTGTTTTCTGATCTGAACTTCTCTGTTAGTTCTGGTTGTCATGTGCAGGTCCAGCTAGCTGCTGCCGTTACTGTTGATATAAAATTGTTGCTGTTTACATGCAGGTTATGTTTCTTGCTAGTAAATCGAGTGTAAGCGCTCCACAGCCACTCAGTGGGTCACTTCTCTCCAGAATGCCCGCCACTGCAGCGCTGCCCTTGCTCCCCCTAACTAACCTGGGAGCAGTTAGGATGCAGGTGCGGGCACATCTCCCTCCAGGAGCCAACGCCCTCTGTCCATGTGGCAGATGCATTAACAGATGGCATGAAACTCACTTGACCTTGATAGCCTTCATGTTCATAGAGGGTGGGGAGCACTGAAAACCGACCCTCTGGCTTGTGAGGGATGCCTGACTGAGGGGAGCCAGCCTTGTGTGGAGGGAGACCCCAGTGTCCCACGTCGGCGGCCTGGACCGGAGCAGCTCAGCATGGCTAGCTGTGCGTTTTGGGGGAAGTGGCAGGAGCTGGGGGCTGAAGAAGCAGTCGAGGGTTGATCCCCCGAGGGTCTCCCATGCCGCTGATGCTGGAGCCACATCTGGAGCCAGGGCCACGGGCCCAGCAGAGACACAGGGGCCAGTTGCTCTGATAGCTCCAAGCATGGCTGGCATAAAAGATGAGGTGGAAAGCCCGTTAGGCCTGTGGGACCCACTTCAGACTGTTGAACATCGAGGCCTCTGTAGCCTGTGGAAGGAGACACGACACCAGACATTTCAGAGATGCTAAAAATCTAGTTAGGGGCACAACAGAACTGAGTATTTTAAAATACTAACGTAAAGAAAAACTATAGTAGTCTGGGGCTCAGAGTTTGAGTTTCTATACCTGAGATATTATGGGCTCGGCTTCTGACCGCTGCAGCAAAGTCACACGAATTTGGGGTTTCCCAGTGCATATAAAAGTTAGGTTTACACTACACTGCAGTCTAGTAAGTGTTCAGTAGCATTATATCTAAAAAACAAAGTACATGCCTTCATTAGAAATACTTTATTGCTAAGAAATGCCAGCCATCTGCACCGTCAGCGAGTCTTAGTAGTAACATCAGAGGTCACTGATCCCAGATCACCCTAGCAAGTCTGATAACAATAAAAAAGTTTGAAATATTCCGAGAATTTCCAAAACACGACAAAGACATGAAGTGAGCAGATGCTAGAGAAAAGGCACAGACAGACTTGCTGGACACAAGGTCGCCACAAACCTTCGACTTTCCGTGTGACTGTCCAGCAGGGCTGCCCTGTTGTGGTGGAGAAGCAGGGGCCCGAGTCCCCGGCTGCGCTTTGCTGTCCGGGCCCTTGGAGGCCATGCAGAGGAGGCGAGGGGCAGCAGCAGGCGGGCCCCATGTGCCCGAGGCTCCTGTCTGCAGAGCGCTGCCCCTGTGCCGGGCCCACCCCGCGAGCCCCGGGCCTCTGCGCGGCCTCTGCGTCCAGCCAAGCCGTGGGGCCCGGCTGCTGGAAACCCTCGCCTCTTCCAGTGTCACCCTCAGAGGCCGTCCCTCTGGGCCCTGCAGCAGGAAAGACCAAGTGGACAGAGAACTGCTACCCATCCCCCAGACCCAGTGACACACCCGGTGCAGCCCCGGCCTCCCGGCGTGGGCGCTGCAGGAGCCCCAAACCGCCAGCTGTGGGAAAGCCACACGGCCTGTGGACGAAGTGCTGGGAGGCGAGTGTGGCTCGACCACCCTGGGCTGCAGTGCGAGTCTCGCCCAAGGTCCCGGAAGGGGCTCCTCCCTCCTCTGGGAGGCACAGCAGACTGAGGACCAGGTCCTGAGCGACAGGCATGGTCGTGGACTGGACTGCCTGTCCCCCGTCCTTCTGGGAGGGCATCCTGCCCCATCCCCTCATCCACCCGGTCCCCTGTGGGGTGGGATCGAGAAGCACCCGTGAAGGTGACCTGGGCGAGTCACTCTTTCCCCACCCTGCACCTCCACACCCGCGGGGCTCCAGCTGAGAGAGCCCCAAGACATGGACTCCGAGGAGCCGCCCCTCAGGAGCCCAGAGTCGGCAGGGGCACGCTCTGGGCACTGGAGGAGCTGGCCGCCTCAGTCACCACGGCTGCAGCAGCATCCGACACGCTGGTCCTGCCCGGGCTGACGTAGAACCTTTCACTGAGGCTCGTCACCTCAGTGCTTTCTGCCTGCATGCTAAGTCTCTCAGTCCTGGCCGACTCTTTGCGACCCCGTGGACTGTAGCCCACCAGGCTCTTCCATCCATGGGGTTCTCCAGGCAGGAACACTGGCGGTTTTTATCGGCCACTACTGTGTGTCGCACTGTGAGTACACATTACAAGCCGTAGACTAAAGGAGAGGGCAGGCAGTCTGAGAAGGCACACCTCAGGCCCGGGCTACCAGACGGGGAATGTGGAAGAAGTCAGGTCAGCACGCTAAGGGCCCCGAGAAGGGGAGCAGACAGCGCGCCCAGACAGGCACGGAAGCATCAGCGGGGAGGCAGAAACTGCGAGGAAGTCGAGGTCAGCGTAGCAGAAACCGAGAGTGCCCGCGAGAGATTACAGGAGCCAAGACGGGAGACGCGGCCGCAGTCGGGCCCCGTGAGCGGGAAGATACGTCAGGAACTTCCAGGCCGAGAAGCCGAATGAAAGAAGAATGAAGAAGGGGGACACACAACAGGACAGAGCATCCGTGGGTGTGTGTGCCTCAGCAGGCGTGGGGCACCGTACGGGAGCAGCAGCAAGGCAGCCGGAGGGCAGCAGAGACTCAGAGGGAAATGGCTGAGGGCTTTCTCGCCTTGATGACAGACCCGGTGCCTCGGAACACCAGGCTGGGTGAGTGCCCCAGAGCCTCGGCCCCGGGCTCGGGCCTTCTAGCTGTGGCCGACCAGCCCGAGGAGTAAAGGCACAGGACGCTTCCCGCCACTCGGGATTGAGGGTCTGGGTTGGTGGTCTCGTCACTCAGGACGTTGGGGCGAGGCGGTGATGTGGCCTGGGCTGCGAGCAGAGATGGTCCTGCTGACCGCGGCCCAAGGGTGGCGGGGCCTGGCTGGACGCTTCCGAGTCCGAAGCGAACACATCCAAGCAGGCCAGGTTTAAGAGCGTGGGGTCCGCTCTCCTCTGCCCTCCCACAGCCCCGCTCACTGGAGATGATGCCGCAAACCATGGCAGGGCCCGCAGGTGCGAGCAGTATCCCCCACCCTGTCCGCAGTCAGTGGTGGGCTTTCCCGACATGCTGTGGAGGACGGGGGCTTCCTGCCCGTCCCACCGAGCTGGCTCTGGCTGCGGTCTGGGCGGCCCGCTGACCGTGTGGAGTCTGCGGTCACACTCAGGGGCTGAGCCCGTGGGCGGGGTTTCCTGAGCTGGCCTCCATCAGCGTTCCTTTGTTACGATCTTAGGTGAATATGTATTGTTTCCTCAGCTGCTTATTCATTTTCTGAAATTCCAGGTGTGCTTCTGTTTAGCAGCTTTGAGGTCATTAGATCCAGTCTTGCACCTCACCTCACCCTGCCCCTGGTGTCTGACCGACAAGCCCCCTGCCCCACCCGGCCGTCTCGAGAACAGTGAAGCCCCCGAGGCCTCTGCCCGCCGGGCCAGCCGCTGTTGGGCAGAGGTGTCCACAGCAGAGCCTGCGTGCCGCGTGGCAGAAAGCCCCCCAGGCAGCGGGCTCCGCAGGGAGCACGCAGGCCAGGGGCTTTGCCTTTGAGCTGCTTCACCAGAGAAAGACTCAGGCCTCACCAAGCGCGTGCTTTCTCTGCTCCCGTGGCCGCGGTGTATAATCACTTTGTTTAGGCTCTCCTTCTTTTCCCAGAGTACAGTAGCTGATGCAAGTTGAGGAAGTTTCACCACTGCTAAATAAAAACAGTGAAAGAAAGCATTTTGATAAGATCTGACCAGTCTTCATTTCATGAACCTGATGGAAGTTTGTGTAGTTAATGGACATTCCAGCCACAGATCTAATGATGAGAGCAGAAATATTATCATTTCTGGTTCACATCAGCCAGCCAGGGAAGCCCAGCTGTAGTCAGGGGCCAGGAGCTGCGAGCTTGGCCACACACCTCAACTCCACAGGCTGAATGAGAAACCGTAACCAGGCGGGACTGGGCCCAAGTAACAGAAGTCATGCAGAAGCACCTGGCAAACCGGGAAGGCCGTTGGCTTGGAAATTGCCCAGGTCACAAGGAATCAGAACGTGATCAGTTATAAACAATTTCAACCAAAATGAAGCTGCTTTATGTGTTAGTTACTCATGTGGAGTTAGTCTTGTTAAAGTAAATTGGTTATGCATTTTGTTTGCTTGTCTGAAGCATGTTTTTTCACATAGGACACAGGCAAGTGAGTCCGGTGCTGACGTGGCAGTGATGGTGCCTCCCCTGTCAAGAAGCCAGAGTCTTCCTGAAATCGCGCTGCTCCTGGCTCCTGGCTCCAGCCCTGTCACAAAATCCCCAGCCTTTATTTTTGAGGGAGAAGGCTTGACACGTCACCTGGAGACTTCCAAGGTGTTTCCTAGCTCACTGGTGCCCTTTCATGGTGCCACCTGTCCCGTGCTCCTGGGGTTCTCCTCGCCTCAGCGATCAGCCAGGTGCCTGGGGGGGTCTGGGGGCCGGGTCCCACTGAATGGTTCTGGTTGTGAATGGCCTGCCCACCCTAAGGAGAACCTAGGGTGTATTTTGCCATAAGACTATCCTCGACCAATTACTAGAACTCTAGTTCTTTTAGTTTAGGGCAACGTCTTTCGTCATTAGGTGCACTTTTTTTAACAGCTAATACATTTACTCACATTTAAAATCAGTGCGTCCAAGTGATTGACAGATTTGGTATCCGAGTTGTGACCTAGCAGTTGTCTTCCAGCGGCTGAATAAACTTGTGTCTGAGAGCGTTCGAGTGTGGGAGCCGCCTGACACAGGGCTTCCTTGTGGACGGTTTGTTGGTGCAGAGCGCTGCTGTCGCCTGCTACGGCAGGCCCTCTTGGAGGTGGCGTGAGCACAGCCCACCGTGGGCGGTGCGGGGCCTCCTGGCTCGGGCTCGCGTGTCCCAGGGAGAAAGCCCAGTGTGGGCTGAGCGTTCTCAGGAGCAGTTCTCAGCTGGTTTGCATTTAATACACGCGGTGGGAAGGATAGTGACCGCCTTGTGAAAGTTATGGCTTCTCTGAGTCCAAGTGTGTTGTCGCGTTAGGATTTGTTTTCATGGCCCTGGCGCTCAGCAGCCGATTAGGCTGGTGGGATTGTTTCCACGACATTCTGCAGAAGACTTCTTTAATCCTCTTCTCAAGCAGATAAGCTTCGCTCAGAGCACTCGCCTATAGCACCATATTATATTAATGTGTTTTTCTTGTAATTTAGAGAACAAGAAGAATGCCCCAATCTGAAGGCTAAGCTGTCCCCCATGGCACTGGCACAGCTGATAATCGCGAACTAGAAAGATGTGTATATCAAATAGTTTACAAAATGAAGCCAGCTGTGTTTCCCTACATACTGAGGCTTCCTGACATGCATCATTAAACCTTATTAGCTACTTCCTTTTACAAAGATTCTTGTAGTCTTGAACATTGCATATTAACATTTTCTGCCCCTCCAACTGGAAATTATTTGCTTTATTGTAGAGTGTCAACTTGCTCTGGTTTCTGATGCGTTCTAATTGGTACTTTAGAGTATAATCATCGTGCGATACCACGCCATGCATTTCTTTATTTGGAAATTAATACAGACCTTTTCACTTTATCTGTCAATCTGGGCAACTTTTCACACAATTCCCAACTCTTGGGATTGCTTACAAGCCATTAAGTATGAAATTGTTCATAAAATGTCTTTGAAGACGTATCACAAAAATTTTAGATGGTTTAAAGTATGTTACATTTTGCCAAGATACTAGTAATAAACCTCTTAAATAGTCAGTTAATAATAAAAGGGTAATTAGGAAGATGAAAAGTTTATTTAAGCATATGATGTTAATCATTTAAAATTTTCAGTAAATCTGCTGAATTCCGTTTTCCTTTCAAAAGAATGCACATCATGAGAACCATGGATTTTGACATTGATTAAAAGTCAGGTGTCAGGTGTTAGGCCAGGGCAGTACCTTTCCTCATCCTTTCCCCTTCCCGCCATCCTCTGCCTGCATCCTGCGCTGCCTTAAGAAGCGAGTACGTTTGCCCATTATTAACCACGTGGTGGGTCAGAGTAGGGACAGGTTGAGAGCAGCCATTAGGGCCAGGGTTTCTGTATCTTTACCAGTGTTTAACATAATCACAAAGAGGTGATATGCATTTCACTGGGAATTTCACGAGTTCAGTGAAACAGTGATCATCATAGCTTTGTTTCCAGTAAATATCTTAGACACAGACCTTGTCACGTCAGCTAATGACTCTTGATTTAAAAACACTACTGAGTGGTTTTATGTCATGATGGGTGCCAGATATCTGGAGATTGGGGTGGAGACCTTAAGTGGTCCATAAATCCCCACATATTTACACAATAACCCCAGCAGCGATGCGGGGGCAGGTGACACCGTCTGATCGCGGGCTTTGTGATGCAGTGTAGGTTCTCGCTGCGCCAAGCCGCCCGCAGAGAACCAGACGTGAAACATGCTGAACTCAGCTCTACCACACACAGCACGCAGGCGTTAAGGGTTTTTCCTGCTAATCATCCTTTTTGCTTTCTAACACACTATAACTTAGAATTAACAACTTTATACTACCATGTATGGGATGGAAGTAGTCCGTAATGGGACCAGACTTCATGGAATCTATTATATATAAAAATTGTTAACTAATGTCTAATACATTGCCTGGCACAAACATGTAAAAATATGTTTTACTTGTTGGTTTGCCAAAGGAAGGGTTTAGATGGTGACATTTGGAATCACTGAACAAATCTCTGACTTTGTTGTAGGAACTTATCTTTATCATGTCCTCTTATGAAAAAAAATTTAGGGCTGGAAGTTAAAGTTTCACTGGAAATTAATGACCTTGTTTACTGATAAAATTTAACCATTCCTTTTCCCAAAATTTTATTAGGAAAATATGCAGGTGGAGGGTGTTCCCCACCTCCACCCCCCAATTCATTAACTTTCTTAAAAAAAAAAAAAAAAAACAAAAAAAAAAACTGTTTGGACCGTGTCCCAGGCAAGCTCCAGGGAGTGGGATGGTCTGGTACCTGACTGCCCAGCTGTTCCCCACGCCTCCTGCTCGAGGGGGACCACCAGGGGTTGGCCGGGCACTCGCTTTTCTTGGGAAGAGGCATGTTCTGATCTGATGTGTCTTCTAAATCCCAGCCTTCCCCATCGCCTGTGGTCCCACAGTTCCAAGCCAGTAACAGGAGTAATTCCTGCAGTGTCCCTTCTGGGTGCCAGGAAGTACTTGTTTCAGCTCTTTGCAGAGTTCAGAGGGCACTCTCACAGGAGGCGGGCCTGTGCCGGAGACCCTGGTGCGGCAGCGTGAGAAGCTCTGGCGATGTGTGCAGTCGTCTCTCAGCGAGCAGTCCCAGAGCCCAGATGTTAACAGCAGTATTATTAATGTGCTTAAAGGAGAAGATTACTTTCTAATTCAGTAATATATTTTATAAATTATATTTCAGAGTGTATCTTAAGGGTGATTCTAGAACACACATATGCACAGTGATACTTACAGTAAGGGACTTGGCACATGCAGGAGAAAATAAAGAACTACACATGCACGTACCTCCCAGAAGAAAACTGTAAATACTGTAGTCTCTTCAGTATGAGAAATC
The DNA here is from genome assembly GCF_029407905.1 of Bubalus kerabau. Lineage (NCBI taxonomy): Eukaryota > Metazoa > Chordata > Mammalia > Artiodactyla > Bovidae > Bubalus > Bubalus kerabau. The sequence continues at coordinate 4,146,711 of NC_073644.1, read as the reverse complement.
CACCAGAAAACGAAAGGTAATGACTGCCCATATTTCAGCAGATTTACAGCCCTTTCTTACTGAGTCTGTTAAAATTTTAAGATTCCTAATAAAAGCCTTTCTTTAAAAATATCAGGACCATTTACAGTTTTTATTAGAAAGAAAATCTATTTTTCATGTTTCAAGGGAAAAAAGAATTTTCAAGAGTGTGGGGACTTTCAAAATCTTTGAAGAAATATAAAACAAAGTTCCTTAGCGTACCAGTGACCACACACAAAACCTGCTCTTACTGGCATTTTTCCAGACTTTTTTTTTTTTTTTTACACACAGTTACTAATCCCTAAACTCATGGGTATTGTGCTTTTAGATAGTAAGAATTCAAGAGTAGGTTAATGCTATTTGTAAAATATCTGTTAAAGTAAATATTAAATTACCAAAATAAACTGCTTATTTAATTAGACTAAATTGAAATCAAATGCCTGACCTCAAATTTCACTTTTACTAATGTTGAATGTTGAAGTTTCTGGTGTCAGTGGATAACTTAGGCTGTTGGCGCAATTATTTTGAATTGGTGGGTGGTCTTGGCAAAACCAGTTAAAACTGATAGCTTACTACATTGTTAAGACAAAAATAAGGTAAATACATGCAGGATCTCAGTACCACTAATATAAGCTGTTACAACTTTATTGATTTAATTTGTAGATCTAAATCTTTTTTTCTAAAAGCCTTAGCACTATACTGCTGTACTGGTTACCTACAGTATTTTGGGTGTCATATCTTTAAATATGATTCTTTATTTGCTAGAAGTTTTTATTTAGGAAATTTCCCCCCATATGTAGTTTATCATGTTAAAGTCTATAAATTCTGTCTTTGATTCTTCATGGCAACATAGATATTTAGGGTAATTTTTTCATTAATAAAACTAAGATAACATGTATTAAATTTACTAAATTGGCTGATTGAACAAAGTTCTGCTTCATGAAAAGGCGGCTTTCAGCAGTCAGCGGGGGGAAAAAGCATCAAACTTGAGCGCCCTCTGCTGGTGAAGCCACAACATGCTGCTCCTTGGCTTTCGCTTTCTCTTCCCAGCAAAGAAATGTTACTGTACAAGCGGCGAGCAGCCGAATGGCAGCAGGAACATGGCGGCAGCGCACGCAGATCGCACTCCGCACAGTGTTCGGACGACAGTGACTCGTAAGGGGCAGTCACCTTGCGTCCCTGGCTTTTCAGTAAGCTGTGTGGACTGTTGTAAGATAAGACCAGACTACTGTCCATTAGAAAATTGTTTTTAAATGTTCAGTGCTATAGATTTTAATGTAGGTTGTGTACATAGAGTACAAATTAAATTTACAAATACTTGCCAGACTGTTCTGCATATTTATGTGTACTCATTTTTGGTGTTAAATATGGCTTTGATGTGTCACAAGTTGAACCTATTTGAAATAATTTAATAATTATTAAAAACAAAAAATTTTACCACTTAGAGTCACTATATTGCTTTAAATTTGATGACTTTTTAATATATTGGTTATGCTTTAATAAAGGCTCTACTATGACAGATGCTGTCAGATAGTAACTGGCTTGACCAAATTATCCTACACGAATGTAGAAGTCAGTCTGAATTTGGCAAAAAAAAAAAAGATCTGACGTGTGTATATGTGTATGTAACATATTCATAGATAATGCGCCATTTTCTGACAGTTTTGACGATTATAAAATGTTGAGTGGATATGTTTTATAGCAAATGCCCGAGCCAGTATTGAAATTTCTCAAATGATCTGGAAGGTTGAATGTTTGAAAAGACAGCCTCATTCTTCATTCATGAAGCCCCCTTCAAACTCAGCAAGTAATCTGTTTGTAGGTTTTAGGAATAATTTTGCCCCTAACAACAAACATGTTTATTGTGTCTGGCTGGCAGACTGGTCTGATGGCATGTATCGCCCTGAACACGGAGCTGATCGGCACCAAGGTAGTGTCAGCTCCGGGAGGTCTCGTGTTGGGTCTCCCCTTCTTTTGAGTTTCTCACAGTAATATGCAAAGCGCTATACTTCCTGGTTCAGTAGCCGAGCTTTGCATTAAGGCTTTTTATTTGTTTACATGAAAAATAATCCAACCCCATTTTATTTTTGAATGTTAAATATTAAGAAATATGTGATAATGTATGGTAAGCAAGGAAAAAAATCTTAAAGTGCTAAACATAGAATAGTCGGGCAAAATTTATTTGTAGGCAAAAATGTATAATATGAAATATTCTTTCAGTACAGACTTTTAAATGTGTACCATGTAAATATAGATTTTTGACTTTTAAAAATTAAAGTGATATAACATTAAGAATTATTGTGCTGATACTTATTTAGGGAGCTTTTAAAGCACAGATTATCGAGCCAATAGACTAGAACAGCTAAAAGAAGCACTTCTTATTTCGCAGATCACTGGGGCAGTAAATGGTAATAGCCGAGTTGTCTATGGGCGGGCGGTGCCTGCATCCAGGGCAGACACTTAGGACTAAGGCTCTCATGTCCAAACATGGATGAATAAATAAACTGGAGAAGAAGGGGAAAAGGGGCTATATGGCATCACTTTATAATTTAAAAAATACTTTAAAAACTCCAAACTGGAAAAAGTTATTGCCATAACATTTAGAAGTTTACATTTAGTGTAAGAATTTCAGAAGTACATTACTGAAAATTACTTTTTTTTTTCTTATTTTTAAGATTCTGCCATAAGTAGAAAATATGGGACTGATTTGTTTTTAAGATATTTAAAAATATGTGCTTTTTATGGTAATTTCAGGAGGTTAAGCAGTGATCCTATGTCAGCCTTGTAGTCACAACCCACATTCTGAATGATGTGGGACCGACGGGCTGATCCCAGGACAGTTTAGCTGCTAAAAGGGAAACCAAGCAACAGCAATGTCCCTGTTTTGCCTCAGGCATCTCTGTCATGTAAGGCTGTGCTTCGGCCTGTGTAGAGTTGTCTTGAGTGTATTTGCTAGTAGGTTGGAGGCTTTTCTGTTTTTCAAATTGAGATGTGTTTACAGGGAAAATACAGGACAAATTAAAATGATACTTAGCTTTTTTCAAGAGTTTAAATTGGCTTTTTGACATTTTGCACATTACTGATTTGTTATTCTAGAATACCTTCATGTAGTAGGTAAGGAAATGTGAGTTTAGAAGGAAGGTTACAGAGCTTGGATGTTCACATAACATTAATCCAGGATAATAGCACATGAAGAGCAGTTGGTGATGCTTATTAATGCCTTTCGTTTTCTCTGCTACTAAGTTTTTATAACACGAGACTTCTGCATTGATTTCTTGGGGACTTGGGGGGACTTTGAGACAGGCTGGAGAGGCGCTGCGTTGCTGAGATAAGGTGGGGTCTCATTCGTCCCCGGTGCCTTAACAAACCTGACTGATCTTTCGTTGATTAAGCAGGCTACCGTATTTACCCTTCATTGTTAGTATAAACCATTATTTTACTGAGAACCATTAGCTGTTTAAAACTTGGTACATAAATTAAAGAGGAGCTAAGTGGATTTGTGATCGCTGCCATTAGTGGCGTCTTAGATTATACAGGCAATTATTGTGCTCATTACCCCAGAGCAGCCCCTTCCCAGAGCCATTGTGGTGTCTTAGACATTATGCACAGATTTTCCCTTGGAGATTAAAATTTCCAGTAGCGTATTTAATTTTGTTATCACAGTTGTTTCAAGTAAAACAAATATTATGACAAGTGGAAGAAAATTTGCTTTACTAATATAGGAAATTACAAAAATGTTGAAAGTTACTTCCTAGTATACTTAATTTACCTTTTCTTGTACAGTCATAATTACTTCAACTGATCAGTAATATATGTTAGGGGTGAAAAGACTTTGAAATCGGAGTAAAAGGTACCTGGCCTGTTTAGGTGTTTTAAAAGTTTTTAAAGAAGGAAGAGATTCACATCAAAACTCAAGTTACCACCTTTATTGAATCTGTAGCTTTAGCGTTAATTAGCTTTCATGGTGAATAGTTTTTGAGTCCAGACTGCATTTTAGGCAAGTTGAAGAAACTTTCAAGGGCGTTCTAGAAAAATGAGTATAAAATTAATTGCAAATGACCTTTTAAAAAACAGTTGAAATCTCTCTGTTCTCCTCGCTGTGTTTTGTTAGAATTGAGCCCCCTCTCCAAGAAGACCATACTATCGATATATACTGTAGCGTAGTGCAGTTGTGTTCCAGGAAGAAGAGTCGTAGTTGAGAAAAGGCTCCTGAAAGACGGCAGGGAACAGCCCACTGCTGAGAGGCTGTGTGTACTCTGCTGAACTTGTTACTCCGTCCTTTCAGCTGGAAGTGTTTGGAGAAGACAGCATGTCCGCCTTACAGGCACGTCAGGCGGCTGACCACACGTCCTCCTCCACTGGAGGCGTATTGACACTTGGAGTGGACTGTGCATCAGAGTGCAGTGGCCGCTGGTAACGTTTCAGTCCCGCATGGGGCATTGTTTCAAAGGAAGTTTGGTGCCCACTGCTGACCGCTTCCTCCTGCCTCTTGACAGACCTTCCTTCACTGCCGCAACGCAGGGGAAAGTGTGAGGTAGTGGTTATGCATTTTGCAAGACAGTGATTCTTTATTTTATTACAAAAAAAGACCAACTCTGGAAGGCCAGATTAAATCATTCCTTTCACTTTTTAATGGGATTTGGATGAATAGAGTAAAATATGCACTTTGCATTCATTGATAGCATCTTTACGTTGAGGTAATTGAGTCTTTTCTCCCTGACTGAATGAATAATGACTTCATCTGACCCTCCCGAGGCCTGGAACTCAGGCCGCCTTTGTCACCGCGGAGGCCCAGGCTTTGAAACATGCTCTATTTCCCTGGCTTAATCTTTCTTCATTTTAATCCAAAACCCTATTTTTCTCAATAATTCAAGCATAAACTATGTAGTAGTTGAAGCAGTAGAGATTGCAAGGTATTTGTCCTGGTCGTGCTGGTCTTTAAATGGAGTTGATAAATCAGGCGTCCAGGTCCCTACTGCCCGCTCTCACGGAGGCCCAGCCCCACGCTGCTGGAGAAGCTTCCAGAACACCGTTCGCGTGGCTCATCCTGGACCAGCTGGCCCCACTGCCCACTTGCCGGGGCACTGTGCTGGAAGTGACCGCCAGGAAGGCAGGGCACCCCTCCTCCAGGCAGTGCTGCACACCTGGCCAGCCCACGAGGTCTGGGAAGGGCCTCATCCGCCACAGGCATGTGGACGTGAGGCATCGCCAGGACCCGGGGAAAGTCTCCAGAGTTCCAAGTCCAAATAGTGTGACCAGAGGCAGCCACGTGTCCCAGGCCTGGGCCTGTTGGGGTGTTGGGGGGCATAGTGAGGAGCAGGGCATGGTGGAAGGGGCCAGTTGAGGGGCTGAGTCTGCAGGGTGGGGGCTTAGTGAGGGCCGGGGCCTGCTGGGGGCTGGCTTGGAGGGGTGGGGTCTGCAGACCACCCTCAGCCCTCACCCCTACCCCACGGCCCAGTGGCTCCCAGCCCACCCAGGGGACCCTGCAGTGTCTGGGTCAGGTGTGAAAGTAGGGTGCATGCACTAAACACACTTTCAGCCGTGTTGCTTCTGGGTACCTGGTGTCACTCCCGTTGCTTGTGCAACCTCTTTAAAGGCTATAAGGTGTCCACCAACAGCGATGCTGATTGTCCGTTCTAAGAGGTAACTTTGTCCATAAGCTTGGTTGGGGAAGATTCCTGTCTTACAGGACATATCACTCGTGTTCATCTTACCTTTCCTACTGTTGTTGTTCAGTTGCTCAGTCGTCTGACTTGCGACCCCATGGACTGCAGCAGCCAGGCTTCCCTGTCCTTCTCCATCTCCTGGAGCTCGCTCATACTCGTGTCCATTGGGTCACTGATGCCATCCAGCCATCTCATCCTCTGTCGTTCCCTTCTCCTCCTGCCCTCACTCTTTCCCAGCATCAGGGTCTTTTCAAATGAGTCAGCTCTTCACATCAGGTGGCCAAAGTATTGGAGCTTCAGCATCAGTCCTTGCAACGAACATTCAGGATTGATTTCCTTTAGGAATGATTAGTCTTCTCCAACACCACAGTTCAAAAGCATCAATTCTTTGGCATTCAGCCTTCTTTATGGTCCAACTCTCACATCCGTACATGACCACTGGAAAAACCATAGCTTTGCATATACAGACCTTTGGCAAAGTAATGTCTCTGCTTTTTAATACATGTAACATTTCCTGCTAGACTGACTGTTTCTCCCCAGGTGAAATCTTGTAGTTTACTCACTTTTCATAACTTTAGCATGCGTGTGTGCTCAGTCATGTCCGACTCTTTGTGACCCCATGGACTGTAGCCCACCAGGCTCCTCTGTCCATAGAATTTTCCAGGCAAGAATACTGAAGTGGGTTGCCATTCTGTTCTCCAGGGAATCTTCCAAACCCAGAGATTGAACTCACGTCTCTTGCATCTCCTGCATTGGCAAGTGATTCTTTTACCTCTGTACCACCTTCATTTTTCATAACCTTAGAGTTTAGCAAAAAATGTAGTAGACATTTAAACTTACTTGTATAATGAATGAATTTTCTTCACTGCTGCACTTAATGGGTTGTCTGACAGTTTTGTGCTTTCTTTTTAACTACAAGTTCTAACATCATGAGGGTTTGTGGCAAATATTAATCAAAACAAGATATACACTAAATATGTGAGATATGGAAAAGGCTAGCCTTTTATTGGCCAAAGAAGTGATATTTGACAAGGTACTACAAAGTAAACTGTTATTAAGCAGCTTAGTAATTCTTCAAGTTTTAAATTAAAGGTGTTTATAAAGGTATTTGCCCTGGTCATGCTGGTTTTTAAATGGAGTTGATAATCAGACTAACAAGTCCTGCTGTTGGTAGTTTTGGTAATCATGTTTCCTTTTTTAATTTCTCTTTTTCAAAATTTGTACCAGATACAGGAGAAACTCAAATGACAGATAACCCGATAGGATTCACTTTTCTGCTAGTGTCATAAAACTTAGGAGTAAGCGGCTCTATTAACACCTGCTGGAAAAAAAAAAAATAAAAAACACCTGCTGGGCCCTGGCCTGAGGGTGGGGCACGCTGTCTGGGCTCCCGGCACCTCCATTAGGAGATGGGCAGCGCCAGTTTACCATGGAGGAAAGTGAGGCTTAGAGAGTGTGAAACGTTCTCCACGGCCACACGGCTAGTAAGCAGAGACTCAGATGCAGGTTTTCAGCAATAAAGAAAGTGGTCCTGGTAGTGAGAACAGTAGCACCATGCCCGTAGTCTCGCTCCGTGCTGGAGGTCTCGCTGCGTGCTGGAGGCCGCGCTCCCTGTGCTGTGCGCCTCCTCCCCCCAGTTGCCCAGTCACGGACTGGAAACACGCCCATCTCGCCCAAAGCTGCGCAGCCAGCACCCAAACTGGCCTGGACACGGCGTCCTGAGGCATCTCAGCCTGTGGCATCCCTTCTCCTCTCTGCGGCTCTAAAGCCTTTCTGCAAAGCCCCACACTGCCCTCCCCACGCCCCTCCCTGCCCACCACACCATGTTGCACGGTGGTCTTTCAGCCATGAAACTCGGCCAGGAGGAAGACTGGGTGGAGGTTACTGGGCTGGAAAGTGAAGTTGCATGCTTCAGAAGAGCTGTGTTCTCTTAGCTTGTAGGATGGGCAGTGTTTGGATGTCTCACCTTTTCTACCTCCAAGATCCCGCACAGATGACACACAAAAAAGGAATGAATTCTTACTGACATAATTTTCCCATATCTTGCTTAGCTGGTAAATAATCCACAAACTGAATCTGAGTGTCGCGTACCTTCCTGGGAGAACCTCCAGTGGAGGACTTCTGCAAATTAACCAGTTGTCATTGCAAGCTAACTATTCCATCTGTTGCTTTTTTTCTTAATCAAGAGAAGTTCTTTTCAGAGAGGCTCTTGGCCGAGGCGGATGACAGACAGCCGGCCTGTTCTGGCCTGGCCCGTGCAGAGGAAAAGGCACCTGTGCTCTCCCAGGAGCCGGCTGTGCGCCTGTGCGTCCCCTTCTGTCCAGCAGTAGTCAAAACCTCTTCGTTCAGAGAGAGGCTCTCGGGACTTGTGTTTTCTCAGTAGCCTCTTTCTGGAAACCTTCTGGGGACCGGGACTCATTTCCAGAAATTCTCCCTAAATCTCTAGAATACTTTTTGGGAAAAACTGTAAATGTCATAAGTTTTCCCAAGAAAATGTGTTTTATTGTAATAAAGGCTAATACAAAAGAGAACTTAAGACCGTCATCCCTACCATGTATTTAGACTTGTAAAATTAGAGACACTGTGGCTCTTTGCTAATTCTGTATTTTCTTTCAGGTTGGTTTGTTGGATCTTGAACTCAACCAGCTGACCAAAGCACTATTTCTGGCCTTGGTTGCCCTCTCGGTTGTCATGGTGACCTTGCAGGGATTTGCAGGCCCCTGGTACCGCAGTCTCTTCCGCTTTCTCCTCCTCTTCTCCTACATCATTCCCATAAGGTGAGTTTAAGGATGAGGAAAACCAGTGTCTGGTTTCATTGAATATGATGTTATTGAATGTGTTGTTCTCAGTGTGAAAGAAATGATCCACTTAGAACTAAAGAGGGAAGATACGGGACTGACTCTAACCATGGCTGCTTCCCTTTCACTGCGGGCACTGACTCTGAGAAGTGAGCGCGTGCCTGAAACACCCCGTTGAGAAGAAGGCGGAGGGGTCCATTCTGTTACCCTTGGCCCCAGTGCTCTCAGCACTGGAAGGCCTGAGCCCAGAATCTGCCAGTGTGAGCCCCGCCCCTTGATGTGAGGTGACCCCCCCCACCCCCTGCCCTGAACCCCAGTGGGGGCCCTGCCCCAGGACAGCCGGCCTCCAGGGGTGGAGTCTTTAGGTCTGCACTGGGGGCCCTGCCCCAGGACAGCCGGCCTCCAGGGGCGGAGTCTCTAGGTCCGCATGGCCTACCTCAGGTGTTAACACACTCCCTGTCCTGCAGCTGCGAACGGCGGTCTCCTCCCGTCTCTCTTGAGCAAACACATCTTTTCTTGGGATTCCTAAGGGTTTTTTCCTTTGTTTTCATTAATCTTGTTTTTCTTCATTCTTTTGCTTTTATCAGTTCTGAAATTTTATGTGGTGTCCTTCATGACTATTTCTGTTGTACAACGAGAAAGGCTGGGTAAGAGTGCTCTTCCTTCTTTGGGGCACTTCCGTCTTTGATAGAAACTATTGAACAATATTCAGATTTTATTGCAGTTTTTTAATATGACTATGTTTAATTTCTTTCTTCTTTTCTGTAGTAAACTAATGATGTAAAGAGACTTGACATGTTTCCCCCTTATCCTCTTAATAGGAAATACTAATTATAGTCATGAAAGTTAATACATAAGTTATTTTTAAACAAAAACTGATGATCATTTTCTCACATTTCAATTTTATATATTTATAGTAAAAAAATTAGATAATACCCAATAACAAGAGAAAGAAAGAAATATTATGTATAATCTCTGTAGCTAATGATAAATTCTGTAAGACCTTTCAGATGTGGATATACTTACAGACTTATAAGTAAGAATGTTCATACTTACCTATACATAAGTATATTAGCATTCACACATATCCTTTTTTTAAGTCTGTATATCCTTTTAAAAAGTCTGCTTACGTGGAACTGCCCTGGCAGTCCAGTGGTTAAGACTCCACACTCCACTGTGTGAGGCTTGGGTTCAATCTCTGGCGGGAAACTAAGACCCTGCATGCCACTGGTGGGGCCAAAAAAAAAATTCTGATTACAAAATGAGAAAGGTACAAGGCTGTGTGCAAATATGGCTTGTTCTAGTTTTTCCATCAACAGTTTTATATTTAGATTGACATGCTTAGTCAAACTTGGAGAGACTTGCTGGATGAAGTTGACTGCACCTCTGTCTGTCTCTGAGATGCTCACATGCACTTCAGCGTGACACTTTTCCTCATTTTTCATAGTGTGAGGATGCAGTTATACAGGTTTAGCAAAAGGGATGACACAGTAAAATGTAAAACGTACAGAGGACACTGATTTAGGGGCTTAACATTTGATTCAACCAAGTTTGTTTTCTCATTGCAAAGTTTCCATTAAAATATAAATAGCAATACATTTTAGTATTTACTAAATATGTTTCTGCGCTTAACAAAGAATCGATTTTAAAATAGTCTTAAAATAGTCTTTTTTCAAAGTACCAGTTCTGGAAAATAAAGTGCTTTTTCTTCTACTGACCTAACACTCTAAAAGGCTTTTCTGTTTTAAGAAAAGAGAGCGGTTTTATTGAAATTCTCTACAGAATTAAATTTGTTTGAGTCACCTGATACAAGTTACTTCATCTTTCAAGGAAAATAGTATAAGACTTACCTCGACTTTTGTAGTCAGAAATAAATATGTGTTCCTTAAATCGTTTGTTTCTCTCACAGCACAAAAGCCAACCATCAGAATTCTTCGTGGTGCGTGTACAGTTGCCTCACGTCGGGAACTTGCATTACATGTCTCTAGTCACTGTATTTTCTGCATATGCTGTGAAATGCTGCATGACAGTCTAGTTGATGATCAGAAACAAGTGTCTTAGCGGTGCCGAGCCAGGGAGGCTTACGTGGGCAACAGAAGCAAGGTGGTATTTGACGAGGTGACAGCGGCGTTCCTTCCAAGAAACACTGGAGTGCCTCTTGTGGGTACAGCGTCTTTGTGGAAACACTGACGTTGATGAGTGTTTGTGTGGCCTGGGAGACCATTTTCCTCTCTTTCACTCTGAGTCAAGCAGCCAAATCAGCGGGTGTGGGAAGGCTTGCCAGGGAAATGCCCACGTATTCATTCTACCAGCTGACCGCTTGGTGGGACGCCCGGTGCTCTGCCCAGAGCTCTGCTTGGTCAGCACACCAAGAAGGGAGTGTTGAAAATGTTAGCTAACACAGGCACAACATTTGCTTCAGAATTTAGAGATTAACTTTCCTGGAGTTTTATTGAAGGAAAATACTTAGATTTTTGTCAAATTATTTACAGGGCAGATACCCTTCCTGCAGCATCACAAGTTTGTGCTAACCTGCCAGCTTCATTTTCCAGGTAGAATGCTTGGGGGAAAGAGTACTTTCAACCTTACTTAGACCTCGGCATGATATTCAGCTACTTTCGGCTTGGGACATTTGCAGTCTCTCCAGACTGCAGAAGATGCTAACCTTAGAAGATTCGGTGTGTGGAAAGCATGCGCTGGAGGGAAGTCCTAGGGTGTGGCTGGACAGCCTTTTGCTGAAGAAGGGAGGTGTGTGACTCTTAGATCCGCTTAGACATCTCAGCAGGAGTGAAGAATAGATGGGTGTGTCCAGCAAAGACCTGTGGAGGGGCTCTTGTCTGATGGTGTGGTCCCCTCATGACACACATGAGAGACCCTCAGAGTTTTTGAAAATGTTGTATCAGCAGTAACACTGCCATCTTGGACTGGAAGGGACAGAGATAGAACAAAATAAGAAGCCTGCCAGACTCCCAAAATTCTGTGTGGGAGAAATGGGCTGGAATTCTCCACGGCTGGAAATGGGCTGATAGAACCGCCTGGCTGCAGGCATGTGCTACATTTGCGGGGAAAGGAAGAGTAGTTTTGAGGCCAGAGCTGGCACATGTCCTGCAGAGGCTGTGGAGCTGGGAGTCCAGAGCTGGAGCTTCCAGGCACAGAGAATTATTCTCAGCTCTTGAAACCTGATGGAATCTGCTTTGCTGGGAAGTTACTACAACTGCTTTGTAGTTACTTATGATGTCTGGATGTTAGTTCTTTTTCAGTTCTCTGTTCTGTTGATAATCTTTCTCAGTCTTTAACTTGAATTTTTACTCACCCAGTGGTTAAATTATAAATAAAATTGTTAATTTTACATTGTCAAATTTATAATTCTGTTTTGTTGTTGCCTTTCACTCTGTACGTTTAAGAATTCCTCCTCTACTCCAGAATGGTGAAGCTGTCCTCCTGTGTTAACTTCTAGAAGTTCATCAGTTTTCTCTTTGACCACTGGAAGTGCTTTTGTTGTTGTTTCCTATTTTGGGGGGGCGGGGGTTAATAGTGTGAAGTAGTATTTTCACATATTTTCCCATACCGGTTCTCTTAGCACCCTTTATAGAAAACACCTCTTCCCAATGATCTAGGGTCCTCTCTGTCACATGCTAAGTATTCGTATATGCACAGGTCTATTTTGGCTTCCCTGTTCTGGTCTTTTTGTCTTTTCCTGACCAAATGACAAAGTGCCTTAATTTGTAAGCCCTTATAGTAAGTTGGTATTTGATAAAAACAAGTCCTCCATGTGTTCATTGAATGCCTTTGCTCTCCTTGGTCGGGCTTCCCGACTAAGGCTCTAGTGGTAAAGAATTCACCTGCTAATGCAGGAGACACGGATTTGATCCCTGGGTTGGAAGATCCCCTGGAGAAGGAAATGGCTTCCCACTCCAGTATTCTTACCTGGAGAATTCCATGGACAGAGAAGCCTGGTGGGCTGCAGTCCACGGGGTCGCAAAGAGCTGGACACGACTGAGCGCACATGCAGGCTCTCCTTGGTCATTTACATTTAATACTAAATCTTCCAAACCATGACTGTGGAATATCTCTTACCTGTGTTAGGTCTTTTCTAACATCTCAAACTTTTTAAAAACTTTCATTGAAATCTTGCATAGCTTTTGTTAGAACTATTTTTAGATACTTGACATTTTTCAAATGCTGTTATAAATGCCATTTTTTGAAATAAAATGGATTTCTATAAAAATGGTTGAATCCATCCATTTTGGTAAAATTTTATTGATTCTAATTATTAATGTGAAATCTATTCTATTTTTTCTGTAGATAATCACCTAGTCAGTAGATAATGATGGCTTGTTTTCTTTCAGCTTTTTTGCACCCTTTCTTTCTTTTCCTTGTCATTTCAGCAACGATTTCTAGCTTAATGTTAGTGATACCAGACATTCTTTTTTTGTTCCCGGTGTGAAAGGCAGAGCTTTCAACATTTCATCGTAAGGATGCTAGAAGTTTTTACAGAACCCCTTCTTTACAATATATAATAGAAGTTGTTTCTATTCCTATTTTGTTAAAAATTGTCTTTAAATCACTGATATAATTTTTTAAACATTGCTACTAAACTTTTGAGATGATTTTTCATCTTAAGTTTTTCTTCTTCAGATATTCATATGCCAAATTATACCAACTGACTCTCTGATGTCACACCTACTTTGTATTATTTGAGGGGAAAAGCACAACTCGGTCATGGTATAATACTCCTTCATGCATTACTGGATTCCATTTGCTTGTCATTTTTGTGAAGTTTTTGCATTGGTTTATCTGAGTGAGATTAATTTATGCCTCCCTCTCACATTGTCTTTTGGTGGTTAGTGTCAAGATTATGCTGTTCTCTTAAAATACATCAATGAGTCTTCTCCAAAATTTTTTGTTTAAAATTGTAATTATTTATTCCTTGGACATTTACACATCAAGGAGCCCATGTCAGCCTGAACTTTTTGTTGTGGAAAGTTGTTTGATTTCTCTGCTGGTTTATTTATATTTCTTAAATACTTAAAGTTTAAGTAGTTAACTTTAGTCAGAAAACTTTATTTCAAGTTTTTAACTTCTTGAGTCAGTTTTGGAAAGTATGGTTTTCAAGAAATACGTCACCTGTACCTAAATATTCAAAAATTTTTATTAAAGTTTGTTGATAATGTTTTCCTATAATCTCTTCTTATAAGTGTGATCTGTGGTATTGATCGTCTTTATTCTTGGTACTTATTTCTGCCCCTTCTCTTTTTTTTTCTTAATTAGTCTTCCAGTGGTTTTGTCAACTTTAGTAGTCTTTAGGAAAACCTACTCTTGACTTTATTGATTCCCTATGGCTATGTAATATTTTCCTATTTTAATAATGTTAACTTACTTTATTTCTTTCTTCCTACCTTCTTTGGTTTGTATTCTTCTTCTTCAGATAGATGATTAACTCACTAGTTTTCATGTTTTTACCTTTTTGAATATATATAGTTGAGGCTATACATTTCTATATAAGTACTACTTTGGCAGCATCCTAGAAGATTTCATGTGTAGTATTTTTGTTATTGTCAACTACAGATTGTTTAATCTTCACTGTGATTTCTTCTTTCACCCGTGGTTATTACAAAGTTATTTCTTAGTTTATGAGCATATTTGACTTTTCTAAATATGTCTCTGTTCATAGTTGGCTTAATTGCATTGTTGTCAGAAAACATGCCATTCATTATTGCAGATCTATGAAATATTTTGAGACTAGTTATAGGGTCCAGTTTTAGTTGGTTTTTGTGGACGTTCACTGTGTACTTGAAAAGAACATGAAGTCTGAATTGTTGGTCTCAGTGCTTCACAGTCTGTTAGGTCAGGATTGTTCATCTTGTTCATAAGTTTCTCTGTACCCTTTGCTTGTTTTCTCAACCTTTTCTAACAGTTACTAAGGATGGTGTCAAAATCACCCATCAGTATTGTGAATTCATCTATTTTTCCTTTGAATTCTATTTTTGGTATTATATATTTTGTGACTTTACTATTGATGGTATCCAAGTTTAAATCATTACATACTTCTGCTGAATTATGCATTTTCTCAATATAAAGTGACTTTCTTTATCTCTGCTAAGGCTTTTTGCATTAAATTCTACTTTGCTTTATGTTAATATAGTGATGCCAGCTGGCTTTAATTTGCTTGGCATGTCTTTTTCCATCTTTGTACTTTCAACTTTTCTGTGTAATTATATTTATATGTGTCTCTTGTAAATAGCATAAAGTTTAATTTTAATCTACTCATAGTTTTTGACTATTTAGTGCATACACAATTATTGTAATACTGTTGTATTTTTAGTTTAAATCTATTATTTTATATTGTGCTTTTAATGTATAGTTCTATTCTGTATTTTTTCTCCTTTCTTACCATTTTTTTTTTCAATTCCACCTTTTCTCTAGTAGTTTGTAGGTTTTATAAGCGTTTCTGTTCTTTTTAGTATGTATCCTTGAAATTTAAAACATTCCTAATTTCTCAGAGTCTAAAGGTATTAGTTTCCTTTGCACGTCATCTTACAAATGTTTAACTCTATTTGCCCCTTCTGACCTAATCCATTTTTGTAATTTATCCTAATTGTAGTTATTCTTAAACTGTATGATATTACTGTTTTACACATTCCCTCTTAATTTTGGTTTATCAATGTTTTATTCTTCTTACCTTTCAGAACTTCCATGTAGAATAATTTTCCTTCTGTCAGAAATTTATTCTTTAGTTTTTGTTTAGTGAGGGTCTTTGTTGGGAACTCCAGATTTCTCCTCTTGAAAACTAGTCTCCCCTGTGTGTAGGTTTCTGCGTTGTCACGTTTACCTTGCTCTCTTCTGGCCTCTGCGGCTGCTGTCTGCTGCCTTTCGTTTCGGTCTTACTTACCCCCGGCACCCTCCCGGCGTCTGTCAGGCGTGCTCTTTGTTGGTGGTGTCCTGCTCTCTGACACAGTGTGTCTAGATAGATGTCTGTTCCTGAATCTGTAGATAGGTTTCTTCCATTCATCCAAGAACATTCTCAGTTTGTCCCTAAATATACTGCCGTTGCTCTATTCTGGGTGGGCAGAGATCCACCCATACCCTTTGTTTCTCCTGTTTTACTTTTGTACTTTCCACCTTTTTTTGTTTCTTGCTTTATTCTATTAATAAATAATATTCCTAATGACCTGTCTTCCAAGTCACTGATTTCATCTTTGGCTATATCTAATCAGGCATTAAACTAATTTCTAAATTTCAGTTATTGGTATTATTTTAGTTCTAAAATTTGATTTATTTATGGACTTGACTATTTCATTTTTATTTTTGCCTGTTTCACGCAAATATTTTTCTAATTTTCCCTGTGTGTTCAGGCTGTAGTCCATGCCTGTCCCGTGTGTATATCTCACGCCTTCCGCAGTTTTTTTCTCTTGTATTTTCCCCTGGCTCTTATTCGTGGTATATTATGTTTGTGTGCTATGTGGTGTTTGTTGTTTTTGGTTTACTTGGATTTTGTTTGTTTCTTTGCAGAAAAGCTGACTATATTTGAAAAGCTAACTATATATATATTTGAAAAGCTAACTGTAGGAATCATTTGAGATAAGAGATGGAAATACGTTTTTCCAAGACAAATACCCTTACTTCTAAACTGTGTACTTGTACTTACTACCTGTCTTGAAACAGCTTCATCCAAGTTCAAGATTCATGGTTACAGACTTACTCAAGAAACGTGAGCCTGACCCCATCACACATGCAGGTGCATTGGTCCAGGTTGGTCCTGAGAACCATGGGTGAATCACCTGGTGAAAACATTGTTGAACCATCACTTGCCATCTGTGGTGTGTCATGAAAATTTTAAAGAATCATAGAATAAAACATTTGGGGGAGGGAGAAATCAGATAAAATTGTATCTGAGCTTTTTTCCTTTAAATGACTATTTACAGGAAAAAGTTTTGATTACTTTAGATAAAGCTTGTCATTTAAATTTCTTTTATTTTCTTTTACTCAGATTAGGATCTAAAAATAAGCCTCTCTTTGGAGAAGTATGTGTGAATTACCTCAGGTAGCTTCAGTCCCTGAGGAGCCTGGTGTGCCCTGTGGCTGGCTCACCTGGTCCTGATAAATGTGCAGGTTTAATTGTAACAAATTAAGTTTAAATGCAGCAGGCCGTGTCGGTGGGGGGTGGTATGCCATGGTCCACGCTGCGCACCTCACTTGTGTGGGGTCCAGGCTACCCCCTCAGACACTTCTGTGGCCGTGGGGAAGAAACATGGGGAAAGAAAGTGCCACCTTTAAGATGACCTCTATGTTCTAAAAGTAACCTCGTGTTTTCTCACCATAGCATAAAGCAGGTTCATACATGTTCCTCTCGGTGACACTCCTGAACACACTAGCTCGTGAAGATAGTTTATTTCATTTTTCTTATGTGTGTAACTGGAGGAGGGCGTAGCAGCCCACTCCAGTGTTCTTGCCTGGGAAATCTCATGGACAGAGGAGCCTGGTTACAGTCCATGTGTTGCAGAGTCAGACAGGACTTAGTGACTGAATAGAAACAACATTATTTAGCAGTAAAGGTCATAACTGCCTCTGATTCAACTGACCATCTAGAACTGCAGCCGTTTTCCCACTTATTTGGAGTAGGGCTCTAGAAAATTTCTAAATTAGTTGCTAAATTAGTAATATAATGAGCTTAAATATGTATATGGTATCTATTATTATAATACTCAAAATAGTAGGCTTAATAAAAATTTTTTGTTCAGAAAAAGTGTAACTATAAAGTATTGGGTTGGCAAAAAGTTCCTTCAGTTTTTAAGTAAAAGCAAAAGACATGTTTTTCATTTTCACCAGTAATTTATTGAACAACATATTCTCCATTTTGTTCCACTACCTTCTGCCATTTTTCAGTCACTTCATAATTCTATCATTCCAAAACATTTTGTCTTTTTGAGCAAAGAACTGTTCCAGGTGCATTTTTTAGTCCTCCATGAAATAGAAATTTTTTCCACTAGGAGAATTTTGTAAAGACTGAAATCAATGGAAATCCGCAGGTGCAATGTCTGGTGAATACAGCAAATGGATCGGAACTTCCCAGCCAAGCTGTAACAGTTTTTGCCTGGTCAGCAAAAAAGCTTGAGGTCTTGCTTTATCCTGATGGAAGCTGATGTATTTTCTGCTAATTCCCCAGGCTTGTTGTCAAGCGCTGCTTTCAGTTGGTCTGATTGGGAGCAGTACTTGTTGGAATTAACCGTTTGGTTTTCCAGAATAAGTTTGTAATAGAGGACTCCCTTCCAGTCCCACCATTTACACAACATCACCTTCTTTGGATGAAGACTGGCCTTTGGTGTGGTTGGTGGTGGCTCGTTTCCCTTGCCCCATGATCTCTTCCGTTCCACATTCTTGTACAGTGTCCACTTTTTGTTTCCTGTCACAATTTGTTTTAAGAACAGAACATTTCATTACGTTATCAGTAAAGAATTACATGTGGAAATACGATCAAGAAGGTTTTTTTCACTTCACATGTGTGAAACCCAAATATCAAAATGATTAACATACCAAGCTGGTACACATGGGTTTCAACACTTGATTTAAAAACTTGATTTTGAGTATGTTGGCTGTGTCCCATGTGGTATAACGTTGACTATTCTCAATTCATGTCTCGATTTCATTGCTATCAACGTCAGCCGGTCTACCCAACTGCAGAGCATCGTCCAGCGAGAAATCTCCAGCACGAAGCTTCACAAACCACTTGTGATATATTTGATCAGTCACAGCAATTTCTCCATAAACTACACAAAATTTGTTGGTGTTTCAGTTGTGTTTTTTCTTTTCTTGAACTAATAAAGCATAATATGCCAAAAATGTTGCTTTTTCTCCATCTTCAGTATTAAAATGGCTGCACAAAAATTCAGCAGTTTTATTCACTTTTTTTAATGCATGCTGTGACAGCTGTCACAATACAGCCTCACAAAATTGTGTCAGTTAAGTTAAAGATAACCGAGTGCTGCTAGAGCCACCTTACGGACAAAACAGAAGAAACTTTTTGGCCAATCCAATACCAGTTGAACAGAGAGGCCTGTGCTTTGAAGTTCCATAAAATTAGAACATAACTAAAAAGTAAGTTAAATATCTAACTAAAAAGTAAGTTAAAGTAAGTGATGATAATTACTCTGTTGACTTGGTGTTTGAAGTTTGAGCTTCTAGAAACTTTTGGCATTAAAAATGAAAATTATTGGACTGACATTTGATCAAGATGTCCAGTGTGAATCAGAGTGAACATAAGCTCTGCTTCCTCCCTGTATGGTATTATCGTCTTAGTTGAAGGTGTTTTTCCTTCATACGCAGTGGCTCTGCTCTGTTTCTATGAACGTGATGCTCAGGGGCTGGTGCTCGGAGGGCCTTCGCCCAGCCTCCTCCTGAACCTGCTCCCCTTCACGGCCTCCTCCACGTGGGGGAGCTTCTCCTTCGTTCTTGTGAATCATGGGGGTGGATGTCTCAGATACTGATGCTCAGTGATTCGGGGTGATTTCCTCCCACGTGTCACTGGCCCCTTTGAGCCCGGACCCACGCTGCCGTCCACCTCTCCCAGGTCCTTCCAGCTGTATCGCAAACCAGGCTGATGGGCGAAGGATGAGCAACTGGCTAAGAAGGGGCCTGCCGACTTAGGTGTCAACAAATTCATTTCTCTTAAAGTCTGAAATCCACTATGATCTATCTCTTCCACCTCAAAATTACAGAAAATGCATGTCTCTGTAAATGAATTTTTATCGAAAGCATGCTGGACATGAGGCGTTGAGTCACTAACGACTGCAGTGGGTTTTCTCTGGCAGTTTGCGTGTGAACCTGGACATGGGCAAGGCTGCCTACGGGTGGATGATCATGAGAGACGAGCACATTCCCGGCACCGTGGTCCGGACCAGCACCATCCCGGAGGAGCTGGGGCGCCTGGTGTACCTGCTGACCGACAAGACAGGTGCCGCTCTGCCCACGCGCACCTGGAGGCGTCTGGGCGGGGGTGGGGGGACCCTGGCCTGCCTGTGCCCACGCGTGTGTATGGGTGTGTATGCACATGTGTGAGAGTGCTGAGTTCACAGTGATCCCCAGACTGACTGCGAAACTGGCCTCCAGCCAGTCTCCCAATTCTGACATAACAGGATCATCAGAATTAGCGAGATGTGAGATTCTTAGAGACTTCTAAAAACTTATTTCTGTGTTTTGAACTTCCACATCCTTACACTTGTGATTTTGTTCTATTTAACTGCCTGTGTTACACCTTTCTGGTAGCTTCTTAAGAGCTAACAGGGCTTGTTTATTATAGAATGGTAGTTACAAACTGGTAGAAGAAAATGAGGATTAATAAGATCTGTGAATTTGATGTTTGTTTTAACAGTAACGTTCTCCAAAGAGCCTCTCTACAATGGTTCTTCCCCATAGGGTTCCCTGCTCCAAATTTGCTTTGTCTTTATTTCATTTTTTAATTTTTTCATCAAGGAATTCTTGTCAGTCCATAACATACTAAATAAATGACAAATTGAATCCAGAACTATAACAAGAGCCATATCTAAGGGTTAAAATCCCTTCTTGACTGACTCATGGTGTAAATTCCTTTGTAATTCTTAGCCAACTAGAAGTAAAATCTATAAATGGTAAAGAAAATATGGGTCTCCCATATTATACCATACCATTGGCAGTGGTAAAGAATCCCCCTGCCATTGCAGGAGACACGGGTTCAATCCCTGGATCTGGAAGATCCCCTGGAGGAGGAAATGGCAACCCACTCCAGTATTCTTGCCTGGAAGATCCCTTGGACAGAGGAGCCTGGTGGGCTACAGTCCATGGGATCACAAAAGAGTCGGACACAATTTAGCACAAAACAGCAACAAAGAAAATATATCTCAATTACAATTCAACCTTATTTTTAATAAAATATTAGAAAAATCCTCACTGTAGTCAGGAAAAAGAAAGACTAACGTGTACCAGGCTTTGACATTTACTCCAGCTACTGCTGTGAGCCAGGAACTAGAAATAAGATCCACAAGCAAAAGAAGAAACAAATATTTAAAAATATAACAATCAATCAAGGAAGTCAATGGCTGAAAATAAGAAATCAGTAAAGTGGCAGGTTACAGATTGAAATAGCAACAGGAATAAAAGTCGCTCCCTTACATGTGGAATAGACTGAAGAATGATTCCGTTTAGAATCACTGAGGTCCATGTAAAACACGTGGGTGCAAACTTGAGGAACCTGCGGGCACGTGTGAAGGCAGTGAGCAGAGCTGGCAGAGAGCTGTGGGAGACTGACGGCAGTGGAGAGATACCCCATGTCTCGAAGGCGATGGTTCGGTGTCCTGTGGCAGCCAGCCTTCATACAGGGATTACAGGTTTCCTGCAGCTCAGTCAGAAATAGTTGTTGGATTGTGTTTGGTTTTCATTAGGGCTTGTCTCTGTGGGACGCTGAGGAATCTACCGGGAAGGTGATAATTGGTGAATCAAAAAAACTCAGAAATAGCGACCTGAGGAGCTTGGGGTCAAGAAGGTAGGTGGAGGAAGTGCCTTCCCAGCCTCACTGCACTGATGGGAGAAAACTTCAGAGAGTTAGCCTCGAACAACACTGGAAAATGCGCAAACTACCCATAGCTGATCCAGAGATTGAGCTGTTTCTGGAAAACAGCTGAAACTTGGATGGAGAAGCAGGCACACGGCAAACCCAGACCCCTACGAGATGTTACAGACGTGTCAGAGATGTCTCCAGAACCAGCCGAGTCCTGGAGAGGTGGTCAGTCCACGGCCGGCAGGCGTGGGCAGGGAGGCACCCCGCTGCTGTCAGCAGAGAGCACCGCTCCGGCCGATGGCTGTCGCCGAACATAGTCGGGAACCCCGAGCCACCCCCAGGAGACGAGCATCCTGGTGCCAACAGGCAGGCTGTTCCCAGAGAGGGCGAGTTCATGACTGTGTACCTTGAAACCCAAAGAGCCCCCCCAGAGCTTCTAGAGTGGTGAGAGAGCTTAGTTAGTTAACACGTGTAAACTTGGTATCAACATTTGGTATCAGCGTTGAACTGCATTTCTCTATACCAGCAACAAGGAGGACACTTAATTCTAAAAATACCAGTTAGAATAGCAACAAAAAGTATAAAGAATTAAAAAATAAGTTCTAGCAAAAAATGGGTAAGAACTATGTGGATATGTGTGTTTAAACATTGAAAGACCTTACCGAGACCTAATTAAATGTACGGCCGCCCTGTTCTCCTGAGTAGGATATCCTAATGCAGGAGGGTGTCATTCCACCTTCATGAAACGTCTGACATGTCTGCACAGACAGGACTCGCCAAGTCTGGTCACAGTTGGTGGCAGTGGCCTGTGGCAGGCTACCTTGTCAGGCGGGTCTTGGCCTGGTCAGCCCAGCATTTGTGCCTCGGAAGCGTCTGTTCCCTGGGGAAGCGTCTGCGCCGGGTGACGTGGCAGCCCTGCACCATTTTACATTCCTGCCATCAGCATCCAAGAGTTCTAACGCGTCCTTATCCTTACCAGCACGTTCTGGGTGTTCCTAGCAAAATTCTGGCCACAAGAGCCAGCGGTGCGTGCGAAGAGAGCATCCCCTCCGGGACAGCGGTACCATGGAGGTCCTTGCAGGGGCCCATGCAGCAGCGACCCCCGCAGGGCATGCCCCTTCTGGCG
Organism: Bubalus kerabau; assembly: GCF_029407905.1. NCBI lineage: Eukaryota > Metazoa > Chordata > Mammalia > Artiodactyla > Bovidae > Bubalus > Bubalus kerabau. Next base: position 4,124,574 of record NC_073644.1, on the reverse strand, counting down.
TATGGGGCGGGGAAGGGCTGGGGGCTCTGCACATCCTCAGGCCTGGCCCCCCACCCACAGCCGCAGCTCCTGCCCCCTCTCAGGGCCTCTGCGGTCGCCTCCAGCCCCAGTGCCAAGTTTACCTCATTCTTCCTGGGGGAGCAGGTGCTGTCTGGACCAGAAGTCCTCGTGTGGCCATCGCACGTGATTGCCCTGGGGGGCACTGACCTGCTGTTTCACAGAAGTGTACAGACAAAGCTCATGCCTGACAGCTCGTGGTCAGCTCCAGTCCCTGTGTCTGCCGGTGTGATGTCGTTAAGTCAAGGTTTTGTGATGTTATTTGTCCTCCAAAGACTAACTGTTGTTTTGCATTTTAAACAAAAATGGGGTTATCATTCTGTAACTCCTTCATTTTTCTTTATTGAGTTGGAGTTACAGTCAGGGTAAGGATAAGTGGTTTTTGCCCAGAGTCATAAAAACAAAGCCTCATTTCTCCCACAGTTCACTCTGCTACTTTTAAAAGGCTAGACCAGTGCTTCTTTAGGTTTTGGATAAATGATCTAGGTTCCTGAGATTTAAGGGGGAAAAAAAAAACACAGAATAATTGTATAAAATAGAGAAAATATTTTTCATTTCGTCTTCTAAACGGAAGCCTTCAGCTCCTGATGTAGCTCTGCGGCGGTGTTCTTGAGTTCCTGGGTCTGTTCTGCCTTTCAGGCCCCGGGACGGCTCCCAGGATGAGCTGGGTGTGGGTGCCCCTCCCGTCGGAGGCCGGGTTGGGGGCGAGCTGTTGTCAGGAGCCTCACAGGGCTGGTGGAGCTGTGAGGTAGGCCTTCGTGCGGTTGTAAATTGGGTTTGTGCTTCATCAATAAGCTTTCTGACAAGAAGCGTCCATCAGGGTATCTCTCATTTGCCACAGCAGAACAGAAAATGAAGTATTCCAATAATTGCATTACAGTTTCCTCCTCCTGGACAAGAAAGCCGTGTGCTATAATTAGGTTTGATTGGAGTGCACGTTTCCGGTAAGATCTGAAATTAATGATGTTGCCATAGTGACACATCTGCGGCCACCAGTGCGTGAAACATAAAGTAATTCACTCGACAAGGGTAGACATCTGTTAGCTGCCAGGACGCAGAGCGTATTGACACTGACCAGAAATACTAGGCGTGGTGTGATCAACACGCAAATGATGCTGAAACCAGAGGACAGGCCGTTTGCCCCGAACCTGCTGAGAGGACGTCCCCTCTCCCCGCCGCCCCCAAGATGCCATTGTTTGAGAACAATGCTGCCGAGGATTCATAAATTTTAAAACTGGACTTGGGTGCAGCCTGTTAAAGCAATACATTAATTCCTTTGTTAGTTTTTGTCTTCATGTAGAACAAAGCCATTCCTGAAACACCCTCTGAAACAACAGGTTCTCGGATGCACTGTAATCATAGCATCCGTTGCCCAGCACGCTGCCTTGCTGAGACTCGACTCACAGGGAGCTTTGTAGGACGGCGGCAGCGGCGCGTGGAAGCACCATCTCCCTGGTTTCCAAGGGCACCAGAGCACAGGTGTGCCCAGCAGTGTGCACACGTGCACGAAGTGTGTGCTGGTGGCCTGACCCCAGAGGACCACGGCAGTGTCTCCTGCCTGGTGAGCCCGAGTGGGGCCTCAGTGAAGCAGCCTGAGCAGCCTTGCTGGTGCGGTTGTTCGCTGACGCGGGTGACCGGGTGTGAGGGAAAGGGACAGTGGGGTGCTGGCCAGGCGAGGTTCCACACACGTGCCGGTGCCAGTGGTGCCGGGCTAACGGGAAGGCCTGGTGTGCTGCACGTAGAATGTGTGACTCCCCGTGAAATAACGTCCAATGTCTGCTTGCATGGTTTGGTAGATTAGTCTTATCACTTTAGAAGTTTTGTTTCCATTCCTGCACCATAAGATGTAACACTGTTTTCTGGTTGGTTGGTTGGCTTTGGTTCTATTTATTTTTTGTTTTATCTTGGGCTGCCGTGAGTCCTTGTTGCTGTTTGGGGGCTTCTTGTTGCAGTGCTTCTTGTTGCAGAGCGGGGCTCTGGAGCACACACGCTTCAGAAGTTGCAGCTCCCAGACTAGAATGCGAACTCAGTAGTTGGGGCTCTTGGGTTTAGCTGCCCCGCGGCCTGCGGAGCCTTCCTGCCCCAGGGATCCAAGCTGTGTCTTCCTCACCGGCAGGCAGGTTCCTAAGCAGTGGGCAGCCAGGGGAGTCCGTGAGTAACTATTTTAATCCAGCCACTTGTACCGTGTCCCTGTCACCTTGTGGCCCCGTCCCTCAGCCGCTCTCTGAAGCCGGTAGATGACCCAGTCCGCACCCGGCCTGCATTGGAGGCTGAGGACTGCCTGTTGCTCTCGTCGTCACCTGTCAGGCTGCGTTTACTTGGGGAGCTCGCTCTTTCATGCACAGCACGGCACGCTCGTGGAGGAGGTGGCGTGTGTCTGAGCGGCTCCACAGCTCCTGGCACAGGAGCCGGGTTGTCAGCCAGGTCTTGGGCGGCAGCAGCGCCACGCGGTGGCAGACGTGCGATGTGCCCTCAGAGGGTCCATGTTCTTGTCTTGCTCTAGCAGCCTGACCGCAAGCGTTGCTTTGACTTCTCCATGCCATAGTTACTTCCAGTTAAAGCAGGGATGGGGGACTTCCCTGGCCCACTGGTTAAGAATTCGCCTGCCGGTGCAGGGGACGCTGGTTTGATCCCTGGTCCAGGAGGATCCTCATGCCTCCAGGCGGCCAAGCCTGTGAGCCGTGATGCGGGAGCCTGTGAGCCCTAGAGCCGGTGCTCCGCAGCAGCAGAGGCCACCACCACAAGAAGGCCACGCCCGTAATCAGAGAGTGGCCCCCTCGCCACCACTCGAGCAGGCCTGGTCGCAGCATATATGTACGTGTATAGAATGTACATGACATACGTTCTTTTGAGAGTGTTTGTCAAAACAGTCTCTAAGTAAACCTCCCGTCGGGGACAGAGGCAGGGGGCGAGAACCCACGAGGAGGGTCCAACGTGTGCTGTGATCACATGGCTCTCCGTCATGTTCACACTTACAACTGCGTCAGTGCCTGAGGGCGCCCTTCCTCTGAGCTTCGACACAAGTGCAGGGATCCCCAGATGCCAAGCCGGCCTGCAGTCCAGGGACGGGCTCGCCGGGCGTTTACCCGCCCCCCGCCCCTCACCCCGTGTGGCTTTCCTTCTGTGGAGCGGGAAAAGCAAAGGTCCCATGCTTGTGTGCGTCTTTTCACGTTAAGGTCCTGTGCTTGTGTGTGTGTTTTCACATTGAGGTCACATGCTTGTGTGTGTTTGTTTTCACATTGAGGTCCCGTGCTTGTGTGCGCGTTTTCATATTGAGGTCCTGTGCTTATGTGTGTGTTTTCACATTGAGGTCACGTGTTTGTGTGCATGTTTTCACGTTAAGGTCCTGTGCTTGTGTGTGTGTTTTCACATTGATGTCACGTGCTGTGTGTGTTTTCTTATTAAAGTCCCGTGCTTGTGTGTGTGTTTTCACGTTAAGGTCCCGTGCTTGTGTGCGTGTTTTCACATTGATGTCACGTGCTGTTGTGCATTTTCATATTGAAGTCCTGTGCTTGTGTGTGTGTTTTCACATTGAGGTCATGTGCTTGTGTGAGCAATTTCATATTGAGGTCACGTGCTGTGTGCGTGTTTTCACATTGAGGTTATGTGTTGTGTGTGTTTTCATATTGAGATTCCATGCTTGTGTGAGCATTTTCATATTGAAGTCCTGTGCTTGTGTGTGTGTTTTCATATCGAGGTCCCTTGCTTGTGTGAGTGAGATCATGTGCTGTGTGTGCATTTTCATATTGAGGTCCCGTGCTTGTGTGTGTGTTTTCATGTTGAGGTCACTTGGCTTGTGTGTATGTTTTCATACTGATGTCACGTGCTGTGTGTGCATTTTCACATTGAGGTCCCGTGCTTGTGTGTGTTTCTCCATATTGATGTCACGTGCTGTGTGTGTGTTTTCACAGTAAGTGGTCCGCGTGCAGTGGTTGCAGTCTCCTGTTGGGGTCATGAGATGAGTACCGTTGGGGCCTCCTGGGCCACTGTACTGAGAGCTCACCGAGGTTCTGAAATGCGCGGCCTCCCCTCTGCTCCCCTCTGCTCCCCTCTGTCATGCTGGCACTTCACTGTGCCTGTTGTGTATCTTTTTGATTGGAGGCTCAAACCATGGACCCTCCTGAAAATGGCTTTCCCGGGTTGGTGGTTGGTCCCAGGGTGGGTGAGGAGGGCACACAGGGTGGCCCACAAGCTGGAGAGCAGCCGGGAAAGCACCTCTGCCTCCTCTCCTCCTCTCGGTGCAACTCACATGGTGTCCAGGCTCGAGTGCGTTGTTTCTGTTCAGTGGAAAATACTTCGTGGTTCACGACAGATTCATGTGAAGGGGATAGACGTGGTGATCTCGGCTGAGGGTCACTTTTCCAGTTTCCCACCCGTCTCTCTCTGAAGGGGCAAATCTGCCTTGGACCAACAGCAGATCTGAAGCGGGAGACAGAGCCCGGACTTTTCTGCAGAACCAGACCCCCCGCCCCCAACCCATTATTGGAAATTGCTGAAAGGGAGCCTGACGCCGCAGGAAGAGTGCTCCAGTCCTCATAGTGAAATGGAAGTAAATGAGGATGGTGTGGACGACACTCAGGGATGCTTTGTGTGGCAGAGCACGTGCTTGGGGTGCAGGGCGCAGCCAGCCCTGGGTGTGATACGTTGGGGCGCAGCTGTGACCAGCCAGTGAGCTCCCTGCGTTGACGGTGTCCTGCTGCTTCTGTCCTAGGAACCCTCACCCAGAACGAGATGGTGTTTAAGCGGTTGCACCTGGGCACCGTGTCTTACGGGACGGACACGATGGATGAAATCCAGAACCACCTCGTGAACGCCTATGCACAGGTGAGCGGGCCCAGCCGGCAGGCGTCTCCCTGCCAGTGTGCCCAGTGCTGCTGCGGCCACAGGGCCTGGCACAGGCTGAGCTGCAACGCGGCACCTTCCCTGGCGACGCCTCTGCGTGGCTGTGCGCATCACTCTCTTATAAACCAGGAAACAGTCTAGGGACTAATGTTAACAGTTTCTGTATTGTATAAGCATAGCCTTAACCACCGTAAATCACTTATTTGTATTAAATTTCCTTAGTAAACTATTTGTAAAATTACTCGGTAAACACAGTATTTTTAAGAATATTAAGTGGAATGCGGCAATAAATATGTTTCTTAATAATCCTTCTGTTTTTCTTCGTAATCAGTAAGACCTCTTCGTATTTTTAAAGGTATATCTTAACCCTCTCAGTAAACAGAAGTAGGCAACCTGGTGTTTCTGCCTTTCACTGTCAATGATCATCAGTGCACAGCTAACCTGTTTCATCTTAACCACTGTCCTTTAGCACATTGCTTTGGAGAGAGTACCACATTAGTTCTTCTGTAAATATGCAGTCTGGATATCTAATGGACAAGGATAGGTTTCTTAATCGTTTTCAGAGCAGCCTTACAGACCCTCTGAGGTCATAGGAGGAGGAATGGTTTTTTCTGTGGGAGGGCACAGCCCAGTGGGTACGGCATTTGCTCTCCACAGGGCATCGGGGCTACAGTCCTTCCGTTTTTCAGGCTCCTGGCCTTAGGGGTGTCAGGGCCATGGGTCCCCATCACAGGCAGGGGCCGCAGAGCAGGGCCGACACAGCCGCCTCCCGACTCACGTCCCACACACGGTGGCCTTGCGCGCCCCCAGGCTCTACTCCCGGCTCACACCCTGCGCGTGGTGGCTGTGCTCATGGGTCTCACTGCTGCCAGGCTCTCCAGCCATGCTGCTGCTCACACCTGCGGACGCCACTGTGTCCCCGCTTCCTTTTTCACAGACTGGACTGAACTCTCCTTGCCCTCTGTAGTTCTTCCTTCAGTTCATTGCAGTCACTCAGTCGTGTCCGACTCTGCGACCCCATGAATCACAGCACACCAGGCCTCCCTGTCCATCACCAACTCCCGGAGTTCACTCAAACTCATGTCCCTCGAGTCGGTGATGCCATCCAGCCATCTCATCCTCTGTCGTCCCCTTCTCTTCCTGCCCCCAATCCCTCCCAGCATCAGGGTCTTTTCCAACGAGTCAACGCTTTGCATGAGGTGGCCAAAGTATTGGAATCTTACCTTCAGCATCAGTCCTTCCAATGAACACCCAGGACTGATCTCCTTTAGGATGGACTGATTGGATCTCCTTGCAGTCCAAGGGACTCTCAAGAGTCTTCTCCAACACCACTGTTCAAAAGCATCAATTCTTCTGCACTCAGCTTTCTTCACAGTCCAACTCTCACATCCATACATGACCACTGGAAAAACCATAGCCTTGACTAGACGGGCCTTTGTTGGCAAAGTAATGTCTCTGCTTTTGAATATGCTATCTAGGTTGGTCATAATTTTCCTTCCAAGGAGTAAGTGTCTTTTAATTTCATGGCTGCAGTCACCATCTGCAGTGATTTTGGAGCCCCAAAAAATAAAGTCTGACACTGTTTCCACTGTTTCCCCATCTATTTCCCATGAAGTGATGGGACCAGATGCCATGATCTTCGTTTTCTGAATGTTGAGTTTTAAGCCAACTTTTTCACTCTCTTCTTTCACTTTCATCAAGAGGCTTTTTAGTTCCTCTTCACTTTCTGCCATAAGGGTGGTGTCATCTGCATATCTGAGGTTATTGATATTTCTCCCGGCAACCTTGATTCCAGCTTGTGCTTCTTCCAGCCCAGCGTTTCTCATGATGTACTCTGCATAGAAGTTAAATAAGCAGGGTGACAATATACAGCCTTGACGTACTCCTTTTCCTATTTGGAACCAGTCTGTTGTTCCATGTCCAGTTCTAACTGTTGCTTCCTGACCTGCATATAGGTTTCTCAAGAGGCAGGTCAGGTGGTCTGGTATTCCCATCTCTTTCAGAATTTTCCACAGTTGATTGTGATCCACACAGTCAAAGGCTTTGGCATAGTCAATAAAGCAGAAATAGATATTTTTCTGGAACTCTCTTGCTTTTTCCGAACACGAAGTATGTTGTCAGCCTTATATTCAGTTTTGTGAAAACCATCTCTTTTTTCTGTGAAGTGCACCTGTCTGGCATGTACTTTTGAGATGCTATCAAATGAAAACGGCCTTACCTAAGTGTGTGTGTGTGATATGTATGATCAGACACCCCCAGAAGCACTCATCTGTGCACGAACACGTAAAGTCAAGCACTTTATTAATTTGGATGTCGTTCATTTTAATACAGAGTATTTTGGAACCTAGAATATTTATAATAGATGAAAAAATTTTAATGGAGGACTACTATCTCCCTTCTTGTGATCTATGTCTAGATTAAATAGTGCCAGGTAACATCTTTAAAAAAAAAAAAAAAAACCTGTATATCCATTAATATGATTTCAGTAGCTCCAAATAAGTTATTTTACTAGAAAAAATTAAAAGCAGAAAAGATGTCATATAGACACAGCAAATAGTATCCCATTTATGAAGAATCTTACAACCTTTTTTAGTGAAAGCTATGTTCGTTGGCTGGTTATCCAGCTTTTTATGTGAACGGATTTCTTCCTTCCCTTCTGCTTGTTAGTGTTAATGAGATGACAGTAATCTAAGTCCCCTGTAAAGGAACACGAGTCTGATGCAGCCTGATCGCGCTTCCACCCTGGGATCCTGAGTGGACTTGAGTGGAGTGAGGTGCTCAGCCTGGGTCAGCAGGAGCAGGGCCGCTTGGCGGCTGTGTGGGTGTGCGGTCAGGATGCAGGTGTGGGTGGGGGGCGCAGGCTGGAAGGGGCGCCAGCTGAGCAGGAGGCCACCTCCTCATTAGCTGGCTCTGTGATTGACGGGCGGATGGGCATGGCTAGGCTGCTCTGCACAGCCGCCCAGAAGTGGAGAGGCTTTCCAGGGGCGTCAGGAGTTACCCTTGGGTTCCGTGGAGAAGCATGTGACGGGCCTTGGGGTCAGGGTCCTCCCACAGCCCCACCCAGGAGGAGGTGAATGGGTTGGGGTGGGTGTGTCCAGGGCCGTCAGGAGGCAATTACTGTATGCAGTGCTCCTTGTCTGCAAACCAGACACTTAACTTCCGAGACTGATGCAAAGCCAGTGAGTCCACAGTACTAAGGGAACCCTCCCAAACGCTTTTTCCTGCTCTTACCTTCAGACCATTTTATGCACACAGTTTTTAAGGAGAAAGGAAAGCACTTGGGAGTCTTCTGTTCTTAACTTTGCTCTTAGAAGTGGTGGATAAACAGGAATTGTTCAGGACTGGGCACATGCATGCCAGGCTGCAGTGAATCTACTAAAAGGAGATGGTCAGATTTTGAGTACTGTAGCAAATATTTCGGTTACTGGACAACCGGGAAATGTCCAAGGACCTTGTGGCCCCTGGATCCCCAGGTGAATCGTTGCCCCATGGGTCACGTGCAGGCGACCATCACCCCAGCCACTCTCCACGGCCTGGCCGTCCGTGACAGGCGTGCGTGTGGGTAACTCCAGCGTGCGCCCACTTGCCTCTAACCCTGCGACGTCCACGTTTACAGACGCAGTGTCAGGCTGGCGGAAGCAGCACCGCTTCAACCCCTCCGAGGAAAGCCCCGTCATCGGCGCCCAAGGTGAGGAGGAGCGTGAGCAGCCGGGTCCACGAGGCCGTGAAGGCTGTCGCCCTGTGTCACAATGTGACGCCCGTGTACGAGGCCCGCGGCGCAGCTGGTGAGACCGAGGTCGCCGAGGCGGACCAGGACTTCAGTGATGACAACCGTACCTACCAGGCCTCCAGCCCTGACGAGGTCAGTCGCCCAGGGCCGCAGCCCAGGCATGCCCGCAGGCGCAGACAGCGGCTCCCCTGACTCCTCCTGGCCCTGCCAGGAGTGCTTGCTCTGTCTTCTCGTGGGGTGAAGAGGGCTTGTCCGTGGTTTTCAGAATGGGCTTTCGCTACAGGCCAGCACCCTTCTGGCCCAACCCTGCCCTCACCCCGTCCTCGTGGGCAGGTGCCTTCTCATTTCAAAGCGCCCTGGGGTTGGGTCCCGGGAGGCGGGGAGCGGGACCAGTTGCCTGCTGATGCCATGAGGTCTGCAGGCTGCATCCTCCCGTGTTCTCCCTCCAAGGGAATCACCAGGCTTGCAAGTCAAATCTCTAGGTATTTTGCTAGAATTTAAGTACAGTATGTGTGTGTGTGTGTGTGTGCTCAGTCACTCAGTCGTGTCCAACTCTGCGGCCCATGGACTGTAGCCCACCAGGCTCCTCTGTCCGTGGGAATCCCCAGGCAAGAATACTGGAGTGTGTTGCTATTTCCTCCTCTGGGACATCTTCCCCACCCAGGGATCAAACACGCGTCTCTTCATCTCCTGCATTGGCAGCCAGGTTCTTTGCCACTATCGCCACCTGGGAAGCTCAGTTCCAGAAATGCTGTTGATTCCGCAGGTGGGGCCAGCTCTTCTCCATCCTGGAGCTCCAGTAGGTCACACCACAGCTGAGGCCCACTGCCCCAGTCGGTCCCTCCGCTGGTACCGCCAGGCTCTGAGAGGGTGCAGGCCGGGGTGTGCAGCACAGGGCCCGCAGCCTGTCCTGACCTCCTGATGGTGAACCCCCAGTGGAGCAGCTCAGGGCATTGACAGCTGCGTTTCTTTTTTAATTTATTTTTGAAGCTCTCATTACAGAGGTATTTCCTTTTTTCTTAAACTGAAATATAGCTGATAGACTATATCAGTTACAGGTGCACAAGGTAGACTTGCCCGGTGGCTCAGTGATTCACAATTTGTAAAGGTTGTACTCCATTTCTAGTTACTGTAAAATGTTGACTGTGTTTCCCGTGTTATAGCCTATTTTGTACATAATGGCCTCTCCCTCCCCACCAGCCTGCCGCTCCACCTCCCCTCTCCCCACTGGTCGCCACTCGTCTGTTCTCTGAATCTTTGAGTCTGCTTCTCTCCTGTCACGTCCACTGGTGTGTGTGGCTTCCCCAGCAGGGCCAGCGGGAGCCTGCCCTGTGGTTCAGCCTTTGCCTTCTGTGAGTCTCAGTGCCTGTCTTCCCAGTAAGCGCTGGGGAACCTGTGAGCTGTGAGCCGGTCTGTGGTCAGCCGTGGCGACGCCCCGCAGCACAGCTGAGCCGTCGTGCAGAACAGGGATCCAGGCCATGGGGCACTGAGCCACCCTTGGGGCGCAGCCTCCAGGCCCCACATCCCTGGTGAGTGATGCAGTGGGCGAGAGCGTGGGGTCCCATCCATCCCCCCGCTCTGCTTTATAGACCACGTTGACCAGCAGGTGTGTAGAAACCTCCTTTCCACCCAAGCTCGGTACGGCCTTTGGAATCGTGTGTGTGTCATCTGGAACACACATCACTCACGGTCACAGTGGACGTGGGGCCTGGGCCACGGAGGCGGGTGGTCAGGTGTCCGGGCGGCTGGCCTGGCCTCGGGTCAGCCTGGAGCAGACACGCGTTGGAGGGAAACGCCACCCCTCTTTTTCTTGCAAAGGAGTTACACTCTTCACATTCTAGTGTTCTAGAAATCCTCTCGAGCTCCATGTGATTACTTATTGAAAACATATTCTTTCTAGTCCTGAGCACGGGAAACTTAGACCACAGATGTTTTCCGAGGAAAATTTTATTGGAAGTTTTAAAAGTCTTATATGTTTACCTTATTACCTTCCAAAAATAGATACAAATTTTTATTTAAAATACTAGAATTTTTATCTTTAGGTTTTTATGTTACAACATTTTTTTAATTTTAAATTAGGAATTCACAATAGAGAGAGATTTCACTGATTCAAAGATTTCCAAAACTAAATTAAAACTACTAGCCTTATATTTAAATTTTTTATGTCAAAATTTTTTCCTACTTTAGAAATTGGACAATGATTAAAAATGGCAGGCCATTAAATAACCTCTAAGAAATCCCTAACCCATATTTCAAATCTGAAAATGAAAAGACTTGACTTCATCGTAGTTTTTAAAGCACTTTGTGGATGCAGTGTTTGCAGGTCCCTGAAGCCCAAGGAAAACCATCTAAACGGATCATTATTTTGCTTATTGAACTTTGCTGCAATTAGGTTGACAGATGATAGCATTGTTTCCCAATCACCAAAGTACTGTTTTAAAAGCATTTTTTATTGAATAAAGTGCTTAGAATACTGCACCCTGGAGCTTTTTTCAGGGAAATGGCTCAGTTGATGTTCTCTGCTTGCCCTCAGCCTTGACCTGTCAGCATGTGTGCAGTTAATAAGCAACCTTATCATTTAGGAGACTTAACCGGCTTCATATACTCACGTCAACACCATACTCGTACAATCCCTATTTGCTCAGGCTCCTGTGTCATCTTAGCTTCAGAAAGTGGGACTTACTGAGTGGAATGCACTGGTTTCTAGTCTCTCATATTGCGGGAGTGCTTCGTGTTCGTTTTCCTGAAAAGAGAGCGAATGTACTGGTTTCTAGTCTCTCATATTGCGGGAGTGCTTCGTGTTCGTTTTCCTGAAAAGAGAGCATCTGCTGACTTACCTCTGCGTGTGCACAGACGCGTTTCTCCTGCTCCAGGGATGGCGTCTGGGGACTGACTTCAAGCCGTGAGAGGCTGTCCGGGGTACAGTCCCTGCACACTTACAGTGACGAGCGTGCTTGAAGCTGTCACGTGCAGCGGGGGCTGGGCTGTCAGAGCAGGAGTGATTTCGTATTCAGAACCTGCAGCCTACTTAGGCTCCAGTCGCTCTTTCTTATGATAAGTGATCAATATTTCATTTTCTCCAAGAGAGTAGAAAGTTTCGCTTGCCTGTCACTTTGCCAGTACAGCCTCAGCATAGCAAACTCCAGCTTATCAGACAAATGTTTCCAGAAATTCCTGGACAAAGTTAAAACCCAACCCTGGTAAACTCTGTGTCCAGTGCAGCTGTGGAAGCTGAGACCAAGCCAGTGTCACCAACGGGTGCCACCAAGTCAGCTCAGGGGCAGCGCCTCAGGCACCAGGTCGTCACCTCCAGTGAGCAAGGCCAGTGCAATGCAAACCCAAGACCCCAGTCAGCTCGGCTCAAAATAATTGATAGGCTGAGATTTTCAATGACTTAAACCTGCAAACCTGCTGCTGTTGGTAACATTTCCTCCTTCACTTCTGTAAGTTCTGTATTAACTATTATTTCAGGGTGTAGCTAATTCTGTTCATTTGGACGTTTCTGTGCAGGAATCAGCTGAAATTTATGACATACCACGAGTGGATTATTTACAAACAAAATAATGACCGTCCTTAATAGCATTGCTTTTGATTTACTCCAAGGTATGCTGCGTGCTGTAACTTTACACTCATTTAATTGTGTGTGCTTATTGTAGCAGGGCTAACTATGGTGTTGGGCAAGCACGTTTATGGGGAGCAGCTCCCCATCTGTGACGTGAGTCCCCCTCCATGACCCTCAGGAGCAGGACAGAACATGAACCGCACAGCCTGCCCTGAGTATTGACTGGCAGCTTTTCCAGGTAGTCAGCTTGCACATTTTGTTCATAATTCTATCAAATTATAGCAGTGATAGTAGTACCACAATTGAAAATGAAGATGTGTCAGTGATCAAATTGTGATTTATAAGGTGCACGGTAGGAAAGGTGTCCCTGGAGTGTAGCTGGTGGCTATGCAGATGCTAATATGGTAAAGGAAATTTCTCCTGATCTTTTCAAGAATGACAGCACAGACATTGCTGAATAATGGAATTACAGCGAAAATTAATAACAAAATCTTCCCCACACTGGCTACCTAGCGTGGGGGAGTGTGAGAGCATAAACAAATTGCCTGTGACAATGATTGCCCAAGCATGTTACTAACTGGCCTGTGGATGAGATTTAGCTCAAGCTCCCATTTAAATACGTATTTTTCACACTTGCATTTTAATTATTTTGATCTTTGTATTATTTTCAATAATCACATTGTTAAAAATGTCTAAAAGCCAAGTTAGAGAAGTAATCATCCTTACATGGTCTCTTCCATCACTGACAGCGTCCAGAGGGAGCAGGAAGGGGCAGCAGCTGCTCCAGCCACCCCCGCACCGCTTCTCTGTGAGGCCACACACCCTGCCCTTCCCTGCCCCGGCAGCTCCCTTTCTGCGAGTGTCCCCTTAGAAACGTCACACAGCAGCAGTGTGACCCAACGTGAGGGTGACAGCCCAGGAGGAGCCAGGGCCGTGGTCGTGCACCCCGAGCAGCTCCACCCAGGCACCGCCTCCTGGGAGCAGTCAGCAGTTGGAAACCCCACCTCAGCCAGCAGACATGCTAGGTAGTGCCTTGCACATCAAACCAGGACTGCACTGACAGAAAGAAAGGAAGCAAATGAAGCTGGTACCCAACTAAAATGTCTAAGAAAACGGGAAAACCGAAGGAAAGTAGGAGAAAGAAAAGATAAAGGAAAACATATAAGTAATGATTGAATAAACAGTAAATTCAAAAGCTGATCCTTTGAAAATTAAATAACATGGAAAAACTTGGCAAAAATAGTTAATACAAAACAGTGAATGCAAACTCAGCATACACACCTAAAAGTATGCATATGAAGAGTGTATAATAGACAGATGAGCTTAAATTTTTAAAAGAGAATATTAAAACACAGCCCAAATGCTAATATTTTTTAAAACCTCTAATATCCATGTTCAGGAAAAATACAGATTAGCAAAATGGAGTGTAAGAACTACATAAAACCTTGTTAGACCAGAAAAAAGGAAGAAACAAAACTCTCTCCCTTTTTTCAATAGATAATGTGATTGTCTTCATAGAAAATCCCAGAAGCTCTGCTGAAAGTTTAACTTTCTCCTAAGACTTAATAAGTGAGTTTACCAAAGTTGTATGTTATGATATCCATATACAAGAATTACTCCTATTTGTATATACCAGCAATGAGCAATTAGAAATTAAAATTTTTTAATGTACTATTTATAGAGCACATACACAGAAAACTATACATGTTTTAAGGATGCTGCTGCTGCTGCTGCTAAGTCGCTTCAGTCATGTCCAACTCTGTGCGACCCCATAGATGGTAGCCCACCAGGATTCCCCATCCCTGGGATTCTCCAGGCAAGAACACTGGAGTGGGTTGTGTGAAAGTGAAGTCGCTCAGTCGTACCCGACTCTTAGCGACCCCATGGACTGCAGCCTACCAGGCTTCTCCGTCCATGGGATTTTCCAGGCAAGAGTACTGGAGTGGGGTGCCATTGCCTTCTCCGGTTTTAAGGATAGATCTAACAAAATACATATAGTATTTGTATGCTGGAAAGTGTAAGACAATGAAGAAAACTTGAGGACACTATATGTGAGAAGTGTACACATGGATTGGAAGACTTTCTGTTACCAAGATGTCAGCTGATTTTTTATAAAGGTGCCATGGAAATCCGTTACAGAAAAGATGATCAGAATAAATGGGGCGCAGAACATTTGAACAGCCATTTGCAAACAGAGCTTGAACCAGTATGTCTCACTATTATAAAAATTAACTCAGATTGGTCATAGACCTAAATGAAAAACCAAAAGTATAAAATTTCTAAAAGAAAATCTATGTCGGTTTGTTTGAGTTAGGAAATGATTTTGTGGGTCACAAACAGTGCAAATTGTAAAAGAAAAAACTGTTAAATTAGACTTTGAGGTAAAAATCCTACATTCTTCGAGAAACATTGTTATGAAAATGAAGACAAGCCACAGACTTGTAGGATGTGTTTGCCAAATACATACCTGACAAATGACCGGTAACAAGTACAGATAAAGAACTTGAAAAACTCGATCATGAGCAAACCACCACCCGGTTTAAACAGAAGCAAAAAATTTGAACACCTGTGCCACCAAAAACAGGTGCGAACACTAGCTGTATGGAACCATAGAGCAGCCTGGGCGCTTCTTTTGAGCGATAACATTTTGCTTGTGAAGAAGTGGCTAACCATGAACTAGTGATTTCTAGGGTGAAAATTGGGTTTTTACTCTCAAAGCCCAGATGATGCTGGACGAGCTCTCACCCCCGTCTCTTCCAGGACCCAGAGCACTGCCTCACACGAGCCAGTGCTCAGACAGGGCTCCATGTGTTCTCTCCTGTCTTCAGTGTCACATTGAGCTTCCCACTGTTCAACCATCTTGAAGAAGAGACTGTTTCTCCTTGGTTCAAGAGGTGTCTGTGGTGCTGGTCACTGGGGGTGGAGCCCTGAACACAGCGGGCGTCGAGGGTCTGCCCCAAGGCCATCGTAGACCCCCTCGCTGTTGTCCAGCTCCGTAACCGGATGGTTGCTTCTGCCACAGGGGTCTGAGTGGACCACTGTTGCCCAGTCTGTGCGGGGCCTCTGGGGGTGGGTGTGGCCGGCAGAGCCCGAGTCACGTGAAGAGCCTCCCCCACCCTTGGCTGATGCCCTTCATTCTGCGTTAGGAGACATTATGCTTTCAAACAGCATGTGTGTTTTAATTGCTTAATCATCTTTAGGAAGAAAATACAGTCAAACTGTCAGTACCTTAGAAATTTTCCTTCCTTTCACTGCTACATGCCACACCGCTGGATGTGAAGTTACTCCTCAAATCCGTCTAAAAAGAACAGCACTAGTTTACTTCAGACGTACAGAGAGCGCGGCCTGGACTCCGCGAGGCCGACTGCAGCCCCGAGGCAGGGTGGCGAAGCTCAGAGCCGGGGAGACCCTCTGCCCTCTCAGGCCCCACGGCCCCACGTGTGTGGCTGCAGGTGGCGGTGGCTGGGGTGCTGAGCACATCACAAGGAGTCCTGTGCTCTCCTGTCCATCCTCTGTGGCTGTTTGTTTACAGACCTGCTCAGAAATGTTAAGTTTTATTTTATCAGAGAGAGTTCTACCCAGAAACTGACATCAGAACAGTAACTCAAGTGTCTATTCTAAAGTGTCTATACCGTTGACATTCTGAACACTTTTCCTTTTGTTGGCAACAGACAGTTAAACCACAGAATGCTCACTAAGAACAGCTACACGGATGCTAGGCTAGGTAGCAGAAGCCCAACTGATTTTTTGTGATAAATGCTACCTCCAAGGGGTTGTGAAACCAAGCATAAGCTAAATAATAAACAGATGTGAGTCACCAAATATAGAAACTTGCATCCTGACTGCAGCGGGCCCAACGAGATGATAGGGTGTTCACAGGAAGATACAATTTATAGGTCAGGATATAATGGTAACCTTTCACTGCGTAGACTGAAGGAGAACCTTGGGGTCCGGATCACGTGCAGATACAAAGAGGTTGTGTAGGAACGTGTACGGAGTTTCACTTTCAGTTCTTGTTTGCGTGGGGCTGTGGGGTAGTTGACTCCCCCCTTGACGTGCCTCTGCTGATGTCCATGTGTCCCTTTTGAATGCTATAATTTGGGGAACATCACTGAGGCTCTAAATTATAGTCCTGTATCCTCGTAGCATCTTGTTAGGGCCCGGCCTTCTCTAGTATCCTAGTAACGTGCTGGAAATCCGGGGAAGGTGGGTTCTAATTCCAGCTCCACGGTGACTCACTGTGTCATGTTCACATGCTCTTGGACCCTGGAGCGGCCAGGGTCCCCTAGAAAGGCCTCAGAACAAGCAGGGCCAGCTTTGCCTCCGGTGGCGTCTCAGCGAGCTCGCTGACGCTGGCCTGACGCCCTCCCCCAGCAGGGAGCGGCGGCCTCACACCTCGCCAGTTCCCCTCGGGGAGCCTCACACCTCGCCAGTTCCCCTCGGGGAGCCTCACACCTCGCCGGTCCCCCTCGGGGAGCCTCACACCTCACTGGTCCCCACAGGTGGCCCTGGTGCAGTGGACAGAGAGCGTTGGCCTCACGCTGGTCAGCAGAGACCTCACGTCCATGCAGCTGCGGACCCCCAGCGGCCAGATCCTCACCTACTGCATCCTGCAGACCTTCCCCTTCACGTCGGAGAGCAAGCGCATGGGGGTCATCGTCAGGGTACGCCCGCCCCTGCCCCAGCCAGGGTCGGCTCTGCTCACTGCAGGGCCGCTAAGGCTCCTTGCAGGGCTTTATGCTTGTCCCAAAATTCAGACTGATAACTTATGCTCCAGTGGTCGTGACGACTAAGGCAGAGTGAGTATAAGGTGTTACTGGTGAGTTTTGAAATCAGCTCGAGCTTCTTTGTTTTCCACTGCAGTAGCCGCTGAAGAGTTTACCTGAAGACTGACTTATGACCATGAAGTTGCTGTCAAATTTTTCTAGCAAATACCACAAATACATCTTGGATGTTGGCTAAACTAGAAGCTCATTCAAACTATGAAAATTTGGAGGATTTACCTTGCAGTCCCAGGCACATGTGTGTGTACAGGTTTTACTTCAGAAGCCTCAGCACAGCACCTCGCGAGCTGCCGTCGTGGCCTCAGCTGCGATTGGCCTGGGCGCCCAGGGAGGACGTGGCCCTGCAGTGGGGGTGTTTGAGCAGCCCGCCCGGAGAGAGGCACTCCCAGGGGCTGCTGTCTCGGGCCGTTCCATCCAGGCAGCCTGGCCTGAGCGGGCATGTCTCGTTGCAGGACGAGTCCACGGCAGAGATCACGTTCTACATGAAGGGCGCCGACGTGGCCATGGCCTCCATCGTGCAATACAACGATTGGCTGGAGGAGGAGGTATGCGCTCGCTGCGTCTGCAGGCTCTTGACGCAGCGCAGGCCGTGAGCTGTGGGTACTCATGGGGGTCGCTGCACGAACCGAGGTTCCGGGTTCTGGCTGGAGGAGGAGGTATGCGCTTGCTGCGTCTGCAGGCTCTTGACGCAGCGCAGGCCACGAGCTGTGGGTACTCACTGGGGTCGCCGCACGAACCGAGGTTCTGGGTTCTACCGGACACCAGCCAGCCCGTAGAGCAGGAGAGGTGGGAGAGCTGGTGATACAACACGCATTTGCTGTGTGAACAGCTAGCGTTTGGGGTATTGTGTGAATATACATGGATATATGCAAGCGGGTCCTTATGAAGAATATTTTATGTTGGTGAAGAAATAGAAAGCATCACTAATCAGTCACTAAAAAATGTGAAATAATATTGTCTTTGTATCCAGAGTTGTATTTTAACCTGATACTTATTTTGTAACCTAATTTAGTTAGAATTTTACTCTAATTCTAATTTGTTCATAATATTCACTTCAAACACGGAAAGTAAGACTCAGATATAACCAATCCTATATTTTCATCAAATTCTCCCTAAACAAGTATGACTTGTACTTGTTCACATTTATGTGTTAACAAAGAGTTAGACTCAGAGGAGAACTAACGCCCTGAAGTCACGGGCGCGACCCCCGCGCAGGGCCTGTGTTGCCAGGGTCCCGTGCGCCCCGCCCCCGCTGCGTGCCCGGAGTCGGTCTGTCAGTCCAGGGAGCACAGCCCACGTCCATGACGGTATTGGCGATATGAATCAATAGCTCCTTCAGGCACTGGATTTAATCAGGGACATGAATAAATTAAACTCCCTGAAGACCTAGTAAAATGCCATAAAAATTACTTTTGGTCATAATGATGTGCAATTAATTATAAAATCCTTGTTTAATTTATTTAGCTTTATGAGGTCAAATCAATAAATGTCTTGCAACAGACAGATAATGTCAGATTGTTTTTCACAAAGATAACTTTATTAAAAACCCTTTACGCGTTTATCCCCACACTGTGGTTCTTCCTGCACGCATCTCGCAGCCCCGCCCGCGTCTTTGTTGTAGCGCTGTTGTTGTCGGAGGGCCTTCTGTTTATTCAAAAGCCCGCAGGTTCTTGGAGCCTGAGTTTACAGGGGCTGTTCTGTGTCAGGGAAGCACCCGAGTGGAATTTTGATTATAAACTTTTCCCCCAAACTTGAAAAACAAAACCACCAACACTTGCCCTCGTGTGGTGGAAAGGGCGATGGCGTGAGGCCTGCCCTCCAGCACCTCCTCCGTAGACCGGCTGGAGGCGCTGGGGTGCGGCTCCTTCTGCGATGCCTGTCTGCTGCCCACTCCCGGGGGAAGCCGTGGTAGTGACTGTGGGGGGCTGCCGAGCCCATGCAAAGCCTGTGACCTGCCTGTGCTCTCCCAGTGTGGGAACATGGCCCGCGAAGGCCTGCGCACGCTCGTGGTAGCCAAGAGGGCACTCACGGAGGAGCAGTACCAGGACTTCGAGGTGAGCGGGCAGCTCCCCTGGGGCCACTGTCGCTGGGTGGGCAGGGCATCCAGCCTCAGTCGGTCCAGCATGACTCACAGCTCCACCGTCATCCCCAGAGCCGCTACAACCAGGCCAAGCTGAGCCTCCACGACCGGACGCTCAAGGTAGCTGCTGTGGTGGAGAGCCTGGAGCGGGAGATGGAGCTGCTGTGCCTGACGGGCGTGGAGGACCAGCTGCAGGCGGACGTGAGGCCCACCCTGGAGATGCTGCGCAACGCTGGCATCAAGGTACGTCCCGGGAGTGGTCCCCCGAACCAGGTACCCTGTCCCCCAGGGGTAGTCCCCTGGAACTCAGTACCCCGCCCCCCAAAGGTGGTCCCTTGGAACTCAAATAAGACAGAGCGTGGAAGTGTCTGTAAACAGAAGTCTCTGCATGACCCTCGGAGAAGAAACCAGCACATCTGGAAACCTCCTTGTCCCCAGCTGGACGTCCATCTTTAGAGGTTCGGGCGGTTCCACACCGCCCCCAGCTTGCAGGCACTCCCAGGGTAGGCTGGTTGCCCCCTGGCCTGGCCCGAGCTGCCCGCACCGCAGCCTGTACTCACTTTGGGGGTTTCCCATAAACTTCATGCTGCTGCCTACTGACCCACAGACCAGCTGGCTTCCCAGCGGTTTGTCCTCTTCGGGTCCAGGGAGACGAGGGATTTGGGTGTGAGTTTCAGTTTGTTTTCTTGCCTTCCATGCTCTGACTGAAGCTGAAGTGCGGTTATCGGGGGGCAAGAAACGTGCTGCCTCAGAACAGGCCTTCCACTTTTGAGAATTTTACTGGAAAGAAACACTTGTGTCTTGCTGGACCAGAGAGCAAACTAGGGGGAAGTGTCAGGAGACAAAGCCGTGCCAGCTTCAGATAAAAATGCCCTTGGCACACCTAGATGAGGGTGCCGTGACAGCACAGAGGAACACAGGAGATTCCCTGCCCACCGAGGGGCGCAGTGGGGCCGCCAGAGGGGTCCGAGCTGCCGTCCAGGTGGGAGTCAGAATTAGAGAGCGGCTTGGACTCCGAGTGCTGAGGCAACCTCAGCCCGCCTGGCCAGGAAGTTGGGTAGAGACGCGAGACGGGTTAGAGCAGACAGCCTGCCCGTTCACCGTGTTTCTTCCTGAGCTCCGCCCAGTGCAGCTCTCGGTGTCCTCCTGGGTGGTCAGTGAGCCGGGCAGTGCACGCGTCCCATGTAGAGGTGTGGGTGTCTGCAGTAGCTGCTCCCTGAGCCCTGGGTGAGGTTCTGCCCTAGTTCCTCCCCATTTTCCATCTAAAGACGCAGACTCCTTTGTCCCGTCCCGTGGAAGGATGCGATTTCGGCCCATCCTCTGAGCGTGAGCCATGGCGCCCACAGGTCACATTCACCCATTGTTGGGAGTGGGGATTCTTGTTCTGTGCCTTGTTTCCAACCTTGTCACAATGAGGTGTCATAATCTCAGATCTAGGCTCAGTAAAGTGAATCTAAATGTGTAATGGAAATAAAAAACACAAATCCTCAGACACTGAAAGGAGCCACTTAGCCGAGAGCCAGTACACCATATAAGTTTGCGTCCTGTGCCCCAAAATTCATGCTTGTGTCTGATACATAGAACACCTGGAAAGTTCAGAGGATAGAAACTACTGATGTTACAGGAAGTGTGTATAAACCATTCCATTATGTATAAAGTGTGCTGATTTTGCTTTTCAGGCTAGGGAGATTTACACAGTAATACGTGCATGTGTGTGATATTTATAAGTAAGAGTGGTCTCTGGGGTTCCTTGGTCGCCTAGTGGTTAGGATTCTGGGCTTCCACGGCCCAAGTTTAGTCCCTAGTTGGGGAACTGAGATACCACAAGCCACAGGGTGCAGCAAAAGTTAAATAAAATAACTACAATAATAAATGGGCTAGATCTTTTTATTTTTCATGGTCTTGTTCAACATGCCATATTTGACATAATTTCTGGCTTAACCACTGCCCGTCTACCCATCTTGAACCCCAGCTTTCAACTGAGAAGCTCACAGGTCACACAAGAATCTCGGGTCGGGTCCTCAGCCCTGCAGACCCTCAGCCCTGTGGTCCTTCGGCCATGAGGCTCCTGCCCCAGTCCTTCACCTGCCCCGGCTCCAGCTGCCACGTCTGAACGTTACTCTGCTCTTGCTGTTCCTGTTAGCACATCGTCTGAGACGGTTTCATTCCATCTTTACAGTCCCCGGTGCACGGAGCGCCGACACTAGGCGCACTTACAGTCCGTGCAGCCGCCGCCTGCCTTCACTCTCCAGTTTCAAGATGAAACTGCCCCTGGGCTGCCAGCTCTCCCTCCCGCAGCCCCAGCACCTGCCGGTCCACTTGGTCTCTCTGAGTCCTCTAGGGACCACACTGCAATCAGGCAGTGTTTCCCTCGGCAGCTGGTTTGTTCCACTCAGCACAGTGTCCTCGAGGCTCGCCCCCATTGTAGCAGGTGTCGGAACCGCCTGCCCTGTATGGAGGGACCACGCTGGTTTCTGCACCGTCCGTCCGTGGACTCTTGCCTCACTGCACGTTCTGGCTGTTGTGAATAGTGACGCTGTAGGTGCAGGTGTCTGTCCAAGGGTAGAGACTTAAGAAGTGCACGCGTGCCAGAGCTGGGGCTCACCCGCTGGGACTGTCTCCTAGATATGGATGCTGACAGGCGACAAGCTGGAGACTGCCACGTGCATCGCCAAGAGTTCTCACCTGGTGTCTCGAACGCAGGACACGCATGTTTTCAGGCCGGTAAGTGTACATCCACATCCCTTTGAACTTTAAATGTTTTGAATTAAAATTTACTGGTTTTGTGAGAATGTAAATTAATTACTAGATACCTATTTAAAAAGAGAAATAATTTCCTTGCTCAATTTATAAATGTTAAAAACAGATTTCTATTAGTTACATATATTAATGTGATCAAAAAGCTGCTTTTGATAGAGTGAAACAAGATACACATTCAAGAGTATTTTCCTGTAGTACTATTAGAATTATTAACAACTAAATATCTATTTTAAAACAGACATACTGCCATCACTTTCCATTTGATTTATAAAGGTGTGTAGTGATTTAAAAAATTACAGTTCCCTAGTGGTCCAGTCGGAGAAGGCAATGGCACCCCACTCCAGTACTCTTGCCTGGCAAATCCCATGGACAGAGGAGCCTGGTGGGCTGTAGTCCATGGGGTCGTTAAGGGTCGGACACGACTGAGCGACTTCACTTTCAGTTTTCACTTTCATGCATTGGAGAAGGAAATGGCAACCCACTCCAGTGTTCTTGCCTGAAGAATCCCAGGGACGGGGGAGCCTAGTGGGCTGCCGTCTGTGGGGTCGCACAGAGTCGGACACGACTGAAGCGACTTAGCAGCAGCAGCAGCAGTGGTCCAGTGGTTAGGACTTGGTGCTTTCTCTGCCAAGGCCTTGGGTTCAACCCCTGGCCCGGAAACTAAGATCCCACAAGGTGTGTGGCACAGCCAAGAAATAATAATGTCTGTCTCTTAGTCATCATACACGTTATATGCGGTCCAGAGGCCGCTTTTGTGAGACAAGCTGTAAATGCAAAGTAGACATGTTTTTAATCTACTGCCATCTTCAGATTAAATGTTCTCCCTTAATTAGATCAAAGGAAATTAATAGAAATGATCTAAATTAATGTGTTTACTGTATCTATTAGTTATGATGAAATTTGATTCAAACAAGAAATAAAAGTTTCTTGGGTCTTGATTGATGGTGGCTGAGCAGACATGGTGTGTGTCTGTCTTCCAGATGAAGCACTTGCACCTACAGAAATAGTGATTTGAATATAATTTACATGTAAATGTCGTTTGTCTCGAAGCATCAGAATCGCAAATTAGGCCCTGCAGACTACTATTTGCAATTAAATTATTAATGATTCTGATAAAATTTCAGATCAATTTTTGTTGACTTTTCAGTGTTATAGCCCCACAAATAAAATCTCCACAATAAAAACTACCTACTTAAAGATGAGTCTGGGATTAATTTGAAACACATGAAACTTTATTTTAGTCCTATATCATTTCTTTTATGCCCCATAAAATCTCCACAGAAAGAATGTCAAAAACTGGTGTGTTGCTTCTGAAATGTTTGCATCCTAAAATTAATGGTATTTTGAGATTATGGCTCGATTTTACATCGTTTAATCCTCCAGATACTTAGTTGGCCTGAACTACAAGAAGTTGAAACTCATGACCAAAACACAAAGCAAGCATTTTGCTCACTCACCTTGTTATGAACGAGGCGTCTGTAAATGGTCCTTCCGTTCCCCACCCCCTGCTCCGTCTCCTCAGACCCACCAGACCGCCCAAGCCCAGACTGTAGACGGTCCATCCGTGGCCGCCGTGTGCTCTCTCGCGTGTGCTCCTGAGCGCTCGCGGGGGCGGGGCTGCGTCTCCGCTCACCGCATCTTAGTGCAGTTGTAGTGCTTGCCTGCGCTTCCCAGTGTGTCTCCTGCTCTGAGTTGCCACAAATTGGGAAACAATGATATTAAATAAGTAGGTGTTTACTGCCAGCACTGCAGAATAAATTCGGAAGACAGTTTGTTACAGCGTTTCCTGTGTCTGGAGCTCCATCATGCTAACTGGGCCCTTCTCCCCTTTCGTGGAGGTGACCAGCCGTGGAGAAGCCCACCTGGAGCTGAACGCCTTTCGAAGGAAACATGACTGCGCACTGGTCATTTCCGGGGACTCCCTGGAGGTGAGGCTCGTCCTGCCCCAGACCTGTGTGTCTGTCCTTCTCCCTGGAGGTGAGGCCGCACCTACCCCTAGACCTGTCTGTCTGCCTGTCCTTCTCCCTGGAGGTGAGGCCATGCCGTGCCCCAGACCTGTCTGTCTGTCCTCCCTGGAGGTGAGGCTCGTCCTGCCCCTAGACCTGTCTGTCTGTCCTTCTCCCTGGAGGTGAGGCCGCACCTACCCCTAGACCTGTCTGTCTGTCTGTCCTTCTTCTGGAGGTGAGGCTGCACCTACCCCTAGACCTGTCTGTCTGCCTGTCCTCCCTGGAGGTGAGGCTCATCCTGCCCCTAGACCTGTCTGTCTGTCCTTCTCCCTGGAGGTGAGGCCGTGCCCTGCCCCAGACCTGTCTGTCTGTCCTCCCTGGAGGTGAGGCCGCACCTACCCCTAGACCTGTCTGTCTGTCTGTCCTTATTCCTGGAGGTGAGGCCACACCTACCCCTAGACCTGTCTGTCTGTCTGTCCTTCTTCCTGGAGATGAGGCCGCACCTACCCCTAGACCTGTCTGTCTGTCTGGCGGCCTGTGGGCTTCCACAGGTGTACCTGCCAGGCTGCCTTGCTCATCAGCACTGTTTCTGGGTCTCTGCTCTCAGCAGGCTGCATGCAGCCCTGTGAGGGGTGGGCCCTGAGGAGCGGCCGGTGTGCTGCGGTGAGAGCCTGGCCCGCACAGCTCTCGCCTCTGCTCTGCTGCTGGCTCCCTCAGTCCCTCAGTCCCTCTCTGGGTGCCTGGAGCCTGCTCCGTGCTAGCAGCGTGGCCGCTGTGGAGTCCTGGCTCTAGTACGCACCTCGTGATCTAAATTCATCCACACACAGACGTCCAGCAGTGGCCCGGGACCTGGGAGACCCTGTGCTCCTGGAGACCCCTGCATGGGGCGGGCGGCTCATGGATGTCTGGGCCATCCCCTCTGTCCGGTCCCCTCTGCTCACTCTGCTCATGGGCCTGGTGGCCACAGTTACCCAGACAAGGGGGCGCCGGGCACCCACACCCTCTGCAGTTTGCCAACTGTTCCTGCAGACGTTTCTAGGAGTCTGGGCGGAGTGGTGGGTCCTTTTGTGTCCCACCTTGTCAGTGGGACACAGGCCAGCCTGTCAGGGTGCAGGCAGCACCCACACTTCCCCGGGGGAGCAGCAGAGATGGCCGCGCCGTCTGTGCCTGCGGGTGGCGCCACGTTTTCGGCTCTCCCTGTGGACCCGGGAGGGGCTGGCGGCCGTGGTCACAGAGTCCGCCACCCACGCTGCTGGGCTCCGCACCTCCCAAGTCTGCTCAGTGGCCCCCGCAGAACCGCACAGGACCACAGGACCTGGACAGCAGAGCCACGGCCATGACTCGGGGTATCCAGTTCAGCCATGGGGCCCCGCAGCCTTTAGGCAGCTCTGGGGGATCTTTACTTTCCCAGCCAAGATGGGGAGCTAGGGATCAAAGTGTTCCATGTGACCAGAGACTAAGATCTTCTCTGGGGGGGCCGAGGAGGGTTGGTTAGAGGCCGCTCTGGAGCCCTGGCCTTCGAGCTGTGCATCCACTCTCTGTCTGTGGCGGTGAACCCGGGCCCCGCTCCTCGCCCAGGTCTGCTTGAAGTACTATGAGCACGAGTTTGTGGAGCTGGCCTGCCAGTGCCCGGCCGTGGTCTGCTGCCGCTGCTCGCCCACCCAGAAGGCCCACATCGTCAAGCTGCTGCAGCAACACACAGGCCGACGCACCTGCGCCATCGGTGAGCGTCCCCATGCACCGGGACGGGCGCCGCGCTCCCCACTGGCTGGACTCCACCGGCATGATACCCGGGGCCCAGACCCCTGTCTGCTGTCAGCGAGGGAGGCGGGCCCTGCAGGCCCCCCTCACACCCTGTTCCCTGCCTCAGGTGACGGAGGGAACGACGTGAGCATGATCCAGGCGGCGGACTGCGGGATCGGCATCGAGGGGAAGGTGCGGCGAGGCTTGCCCCTGCGCCCCCTGCACTCGGCACCTGCTCTGGGCGGCCACATGGGTGGGAGGGGGCAAGGCGGGGCCCACTGCCCTGTGGGAGCAGCTCCCTGAAGGCCAGGCGGGGACAGTCATGACCTGCTACGACCCGGTTCCCTGGCCAGTCTGTCCTCTGAGCTCACGTGAAAACACCCAGAGAGACGGGGCGTGCACGGGATCCCGGCCGCTTTGCTTCCGGGGCCCAGTGAGGTGTCTGGTCACAGCTGAACCTGCAGCTGCTTGTGGTGGGGCATGGGTTGGCAGCTCCAGCTGAGGCGACAGGTTGCAAGGACTGGCTTGCAGACGCCCGAGGTCCCTGCTTAGATCCTGGGACGCCCACAGTGCTGGAGCTGGACCCTCCCGAGGTCCTGGGGGCAGTGGCCGCTCCTCAGCCGAGAGTGGGCTCCCTTGGGCAGGGGGCCCGCACAGTTCCGCCCACTCTGTGCTCCCGGGAGCTGTGGATTGGACGCTCCCACAGCTGTGGGTCCCGCAGGCCCGTCCCCAGCAGCGTGTCGCTCCCCGGTGGGTTCGGCCCGTCCTGAGCACCCCACCCGCCCTTGCAGGAGGGGCGGCAGGCCTCGCTGGCAGCTGACTTCTCTATCACGCGGTTCAAGCACGTCGGCCGTCTGCTCATGGTGCACGGGCGCAGCAGCTACAAGCGCTCGGCAGCGCTCGGCCAGTTCGTCATGCACCGGGGCCTCATCATCTCCACGATGCAGGTGCGCCCAGCCGTGCCTCCAGCCCCACCCCAATTCACCATCCCAGCTCCCAGTCCCTGCCCTGGCCCTGCCCCCGGCACCACCCCAATCCCCGCTTCCAACCCCACCCAGTCCCAGCCCAGCCGCCCAATCCCGCCCCCAGCCCCATCCCATTCCGCCACCCCCGCCTTCCAGGAGGGCGATGGGCCGTGGGCGGTGTCTCCTTGGGTGCCTCGCGTTTTGACCACCCGTCTGGACCTGCGTCACTGCTCTTTCCCTCCAGGCCGTGTTCTCCTCCGTCTTCTACTTTGCGTCGGTCCCTCTGTACCAGGGCTTCCTCATGGTGGGGTAAGTGGACCATCCAGCACATGCAGTGGCCGCACGTCAGGAGGACGGGTCCTTGGGAACCTGGGAGGCCATAGCCGGAGTGCTTCTCGCATGGTCAGAGTCAGGACGATCACACACGTGTGCGTGGGAGGTGACCCCTCTCCGTCTGTCCCCCGGCGATCCCGCTGTCACCTGTTCTCCTTAGAAGCTGTTTTCCTGGGGAAGCCACACTGCATCCGAGCAGGGCCGCCGCCCCTTCCTGGGCCCGCACCCTCCCTCCGGACACGGTTCTTCCTAGCAGGACGTGAAGTTAGCGGCAAAGACACGAAGGGCAGACAGCGCTGGGACGGGCCTGACATCCTGGGACAGCCACCGGGAGGCCTGGGGGAGCACAGCTGAGTTAAGACCACAGACCTCGCTAGGTGTTGCCAAGAAGGGGGCTCCCAGGCCTCTACAGCCCCGGCAGGAGCACACAGTGGGAAAGCAGCCCAGAGGCAAGAGTAAACCTACGGCCCAGCAGCCCTCACCTCCATGTGTGCCCATCACCACAGGAAGACCCCTCCTCTATTCAGCGCGGTCCTGCGAAGCCCTGACGCCCAACAGTTGACTCAGGAGATCCACTGAGTCGTGTCCCTGCAGCCCAGGGACGAAGGCTTGGGCTGCTAGGCAGCGGACCTGAGGCAGCGGGTTGGGTACTGTGGCGAGCTCAGCGACTTCTGCTGAAACGAAGCACACAGCTGCCTGCACCCTGGACCCCCGGCCCCGACCGGCACCCCCGTCAGAAATAATCGAGCTTACCTTTACAGAACAAAAACCTTGTGCAGTCTGTAGCCACTTTATTTGTATTAGTAATAACCAGAAACGGGCTGACACAAAAGCACTGCAGAGAAGGGGGTATGGAACTGCCCTGCCCAGAGCCAGGGACCAGGGACCAGCTGAGTGAGAGGCCAGACGCTGGCGCCCGCAGTGTGATGCTGGCCTGTCGCCGTGAGGCGACAACAATTATGACATGGAGAACAGGTGCCAGGGGGTCGGAGGGGCTGAGGGAGACTCCAGGCAGGCTCCAGGGCCCCCTGTGGCCTCCCGGCCTCAGGCTGGCTGCAGTTCCGGAGATGCGGCCACTGGGGGGAGCTGGCTGACGGCTCCTCGGGATCTGTCTGGGTTCTCTGTGATAACTGTTCTGACGTCTGCAGCAATCTCAAAGTTTTAATTAAAAAGCTTTAATTAAAACCGAAAATTTGGATTCTGCTGCCTGTGAGCATTGTGGCTTGTAGGCATTGCTGCAGTGCTTTAGGACAGGTTCTGCTCTGTTGCCAACTTATTTTGCTCTGTTTAGAGTTTGCCTTTGGCCTCTGGTGGGAGAGGTGTGCTCCCGGGGTAACCTCCCTGCTCTCCTTCAGGTACGCAACCGTCTACACCATGTTCCCCGTGTTCTCGCTGGTGCTGGACCAGGACGTGAAGCCGGAGATGGCCATGCTGTACCCGGAGCTGTACAAGGACCTCACCAAGGTGCGGCCCGCTAGACCCAAGCAGGGGGGCTGCAGCGCTCTGCGCGAGACTGTGCTTGTGAGGAGGGCGCATCCTCCTGTGAGAACCGTGGCCCCGGCTCGGCGTCGTCCTCAGGCGGGGCCGGCTCCCGCCTCCTGGAGCTGCCGGGATTCATACCTCGGTGGGCCAGGGGCCTGGGGTCTTCACAGGCTACCCACACGCGGCCACGAGACACACGTGCTGCGCCATTGACAGAGCTGCTCCCCTGTCTCCCCAGGGGCGATCCTTATCCTTCAAGACCTTCCTCGTCTGGGTTCTGATCAGCATTTACCAAGGTAAGACAGACCCTCTCCTCCTGGGCTGAAGCTGCCTTATCTCCTGTTAGCAGTGGTGCTCTGCCTGCTGGTTAAATTTCTCAGGCTCCATGTTTCGTCAACAGTTAAAGATCGCCTTCTGTTTATCTTGCAAGTCGATCCCCAGCAGCTGGCCCCTTACCAGCGCAGTGTGGGCTGGCATTTCTTACTGGTCCAAGTCACCTAAAAACCGACCTGGTTTTAAATAAATGACAATTCTGAAAAACATTATCAGCCCTTATGACAGCATCTAGTCCATACAGTGGCTTGCTTTCTTGGCGTGGTGGAGGGCTTGATGAGATCTGGACCCTGTAGTTAGAAGGAGCCAGCTGCCCTTGTGGCGTCCCAGAGAAACAGGTGCCATGGAGCGTGTGGGCAGTGGCCAGACCCGTAGCGGGCACCAGGGTGTGATCACCAACTGGGGGGCAGGCCTGCCCAGATGCTGCACCGCTGCCCGTCCAGAGTGTCTGTGCGGCGCCGCTCAGCTCCCCAGCCGTGCAGGCCTGTGTCTGTTGGCGCGGTCGATGTCGTTAGCGGCGGCCTCTCCATGACGGAGCTGGCAGCCGCAGCGGAAGGCGGTGCTCTCTCCCAGGCGGCATCCTCATGTTTGGGGCACTGGTGCTGTTTGAGTCTGAGTTCGTGCATGTGGTGGCCATCTCCTTCACGGCGCTGGTGCTCACGGAGCTGCTGATGGTGGCGCTGACCATCAGGACCTGGCACTGGCTCATGGTCGTGGCCCAGCTGCTCAGCCTCGGCTGCTACGTGGCCTCGCTGGCTTTCCTCAATGAATATTTTGGTAAGTTGCCGTGCAATTGTTTTCTGAATAACTGTCTCTTCCTGGTTTCCACGTGATTTTCTTGTTGCTTCTGCTACATGATCTTCAGTGTGGATCGCAGACAGCTTCACAGCGCACAGCTCACTTTGCGGGGAGACAGAGTTCCGTGTAGTGATGCCCAGAGCTGGGCCGGGCTCCCCATGGGCACGCTCCCCTTGGTCCTCTTCCTGTTTCCTGCTGAGGCTGCAGGGAAGAGGCTCCAAGTACAGGGCCCGCGCGCCCACCCCCTACCCCCCATGTGTGTGTGAAGAACAGGACGTGGAGCAGAGGACAGGACGCAGGCACAGAGCACAGAGGACAGGACGTGGGCGCAGAGGGCAGAGGACAGAGGACAGAATGCGGGCACAGAGGGCTGAGGACAGAGGACAGGATGTGGGCACAGAGAACAGGACGTGGGCGCAGAGCACAGAGGACAGGACGCGGGCACAAAGGGCAGAGCATAGAGGACAGGACGCGGGCGCAGAGCACAGAGGACAGGACGCAGGCGCAGAGCACAGAGGACAGGACACGGGCGCAGAGCGCAGAGGACAGGACGCGGGCGTAGAGCACAGAGGACCGGATGCGGGCGCAGAGGACAGGACGCGGGCACAGAGCACAGAGGACAGGACACGGGCGCAGAGCACAGAGGACAGGATGCGGGTGCAGAGCACAGGTACAGGACACGCAGAGCAGAACCTGAAACTCCGGACGGAGCCCCAGGGGAAGCTGGGGAACGGGTGCGGGCTGAGTCTTTTGGCACTTTGTCAAGTGGGCGAAGTGAAAGGGTAGACGGGCAGCTGAATGCCGTTGCTGGAGACGCCCGACTGAGGAGAGCCCCGTCCCCCGTCTGGGAGGCGTTTCCCGCCGGCCCTTCCCCCGGGACGCTCTGGCCTGATCCACCTGCAGAGGCGCCTCATGACCCCCGGGGCCCGGGTCCTGCACTTGTCAGAGGGACAGGCTGCCACCACGCGTGCCTAACAAGCATCCACACTGTCCCGCACATGGCATCAGGCCTCCAGTTTGTTGTGCTTGAGCCGGGTCCTCACGGTGTGCCCACACTGCCCAGGCCCCGTGAGCCCTGCACAGACCGGGCCTCTGCTTCCCAGGCCCCATGCCGTCTGTGGTTCTTCGGGCAGCTTTGCCCACAGCCTGCAGGGTTGGCACGTCCTGAAGGCGATCGCCCAGCCAGGTTCCCACATGGCTCTCCCCGTCAGCATCAGGACAGCCTAACCTCCACCAGGCTGGAGGTCAGCCCGGCACGTCCCCTGGGTCAGCAGGACCCGTTGGGGGCAGGCTTGCGGAGATGGCTTTGCTGACTCCAGACGGGCCCAGAAGGTCCAACCCATCATGGGCTCCATTGCGCGCATCTGCCCCTGAACACGGGGGGTTCCTGCCTCCTGTTGGGGATCCCGAGGCTCTGCCAGGCCCACCTCTGTGGTAACCTGGGTGCAGGCGGAGGGGGGCCACAACCCCAGCACCCTGAGACCTGTTCGAGCTTTCTCTCCCGTAGACGTTGCCTTTATCACGACTGTGACCTTCGTGTGGAAAGTGTCAGCCATCACAGTGGTCAGCTGCCTCCCTCTCTATGTCCTGAAGTACTTGAAGCGGAAGCTGTCACCGCCCAGCTACTCCAAGCTCTCCTCCTAGCCCCTCCCTGCACCTTCGGCTGGTGGCCGTGATGTCCTGAGCACTGCAGCTGCTGAGAGGCCGTGAGGCCAGAAGGGCCCAGGCAGCCCAGCCAGGCGCCATGAACATCCTGCCTAGGCACCATGGACTTCCCCCCTTGTCCTCATGGGGCTGGATTTCTTTTCCTCCCCTTTCTGTTGTTTTTCAAAGTTTAATTTCCACATAGCACCAGCTTGAGTTTCCAGGAATATGAGCCCTGTTACTGTAAAACACCATCGTTCTCTGCAGTTCTGGGAACTGAAATGAAAGTTTATTTACTATCCTGCAACTTCCCAACTAACATTCAGGCTGTTTCTTCGATGTCATAACAGAGTCGCCCTTCTTCACCAGAATAAAGCCTCCATTCTGTCCAGGCCGTGTCTGCCACACCCTCCCCGCGCCTCCTGCAGGCGCATCCCAGTCCCAGGCGCCCGCACAGCCTCTCCATGCCCACGGCAGCCACACGTGTGTGTCCCGAGGCTCTGCTGTTAGTTCAACTGTCCGCGTCCTTCTGGTGTTTGTCTGCGTCTGCTGCTGCTTCTGGCTCCTGGCGCTCAGGCGGTCCATGGGCCCTCGCCAGTGCTTCCGTGGGAGAGCGCTTCCTCCTCCAGGCCATGCTCCAAGTCCCCCTCTGGGTGGCCACTGCCCAGGATGCATCCCATGGGGGCTTCTCACTCTGGTCCCCGGACGGGTCCCCACAGGAAAGGCCGTCAGTCGGAAGCCCCTCACATACCCAGCTCCTCACTCAGCAAACAGTCCTGTGGCCCCCAAACAGGCAGACCCTGGGGTCCCGGGGAGGCTGCTGCCACTGCTGCTGGGTGGGTCCATCCTGCAGGTTCTCCTGAAAGCCCTTTTTGCTGGAGTAATTTAGACTCGGGGAAGCTGGCCATCCACACAAGCACTGTGCTGGCTCCCCAACTTCCCGCTAAACCCTGGTCTGACCCCCAGTCTGGACAGCTCCTGGTGTCCCTCTGTCCCGGGCGGGGGGCTCATCCCAAGCTGCCAGTAAGGGCCCCGCACGACAGGCAGGTGACACTGGTTTGCGTCCCTAGGAGGGGGCTTGGTGGCTGCGCCCCTGTGATCCCAGAGGCCCTCAGTGGGCCGTGCCTGCTCAGGCTCCTGCAGACGGCGGCCTGGCTGGGCTCCCGATGAACAGAGCGCGCAGAGCAGGTGTAATTCCAGGGGACTCCAGCAGGTGGCGCTAGAAACTAAGGAATGCAGCCAAGGCCGGCGGCCCAACTTCCGGGCTCTCGGGTCAGTCAGCGGCCTGGGCTAGATTCTCCGCGCGTTCGCCGCCTTCACGCACGGGCTTGTGTCCACGCGGCCTACACTCTGGACGGGGACCGGGGTCCCCTTCATGGTAAAGTGCGGGCGACACCTCCTGGTTCTCCCGGGATGACCCAGCCCGCGGCCCCCGCTCTTCTGCCTGCCACCCTCCTGGTGGCCAGGAGACTCTGGGTGAGCAGAACCCTAGGGCCCAGGAGGACCGAGGTCATGCACCGTTTTCCTTAAAGCAGAACTTTCTGAGTCTCACAACCGCGTGATTATAAAGCCAGAGACCCTCTCTGCTCTTCTCCAAGCCAGTTCTCAGGCCTGGGCTCTGGCTGCTGCAGAGAAAGGCTGACCCCAGCCCCTTCCACAGCCCAGCCCCGCTGCCTTCAGGGTCGGGGGCCCACCCGGCTCAGGGAAGCCAGCGTGTGGAGGGGCCCCCGAGTCCCTGCCCGACCCCCCAGTCCCTTCTGCCAACTGGGCGAGCGGCCACCATGGGCCTGGCGGGCTCTGAGCCGGGGTGACGGGTCAGGCGGAACTCGCCGTTCCCGGTCACAGGACGCTCTGCCAGGGGCTGCGGTGGCTTCTTCCAAGGGGGCCAGAGCTCCCAAGGGGAGACTGGGCCCACTCTGCTCGTCCATCGGCCCTGCTCAGGCCCCTTGGAGCTCTGCGTCCATCCATCGGCTGGGCGGCTGGTCAGGGCTCAAGGGAGAGCCGAGGGCGGACACGACCTCTGAGAAGCGAGTGAAGCAAAGGCAGGACGGGGTTGAAGCACGGAGGGGGCAGGGCCTCGGGTCCCTGGGCAGCGGAGCCCCTACCCCGTCACACAGCCCAGGCTCACGACGGTCAGGTGACTGTGCTGAACCCTGGATGCTGTTTGTTCAGAGTGACCTAATGTCACTTCAGGGCTCCCAGGCTCTTCCTGACCTGAAGGTCCAGAGACCGGCTGACCAAGCCAAGGCGGCTCTGATTCTATGATGGGGCCGGGTGTCTGGTCCAGGCTGCGTCTTCACGTCCCCTGCCCGGCACCTGGCCCGGTCACCTGCCCTCAGAGAGCCGGCTCTGAGAGAAGCCAGACTCCTGAGCATCGAGGGGAGCCTCACAGTTTAGACAGTCCCTCCCAGGAGCCTCCCAGGACTTCTGGGCACAACTACAGGGGGTGCCGTCCACACAGGCAAGCTGGCGGGGCGTCCACTCAGCCCCAACGTCCTTGTCCCGAGTAGCCCTGACTGTCGCTGCCAAGGAGAGTGGTCTGTCTGAGTGTCTGGAGGCTGCAGTTACGATGATGACTTTGGGGTCTCGCCCAAAGAGAAGGGGTACTGTGCTTCTTACTGTTTTCACCAAACAGGAGCAGAAAGCAGCTGCACCCCCAGGCCCACTCCCCTCACTGGGGTGACATCTCACTGGCTGGGACGCAGCCTCCTGGCCCCAGAGCCCCGTGATGCCCCCACTCCAGCTGGGCAGCTCCCTGTGTCCAGAATAGCAGAGCAGAGGGGGATGCCCCCAACATGGCCCCAGAGCGCCAGGCCGGGCTGGTCCTGGAGGAGGCCCTGGCCCCACTTTGGGGGTGCCAAGGGGCAAGGCACCCACGCCCAGTGAACTGGATGGGCCTGGCTCAGTTCAGGGGTCACAGTTCCAAGGCCAAGGACCCTGGGGGCGTGTCAGGGGCTCTGGGGAGGGAGCCTCCCACTACTCCCCTCACCTGTTCTCAATGAGCCCTGAGGTCCCCACACTCCTGGAGCCTCAGCTGGGTGCAGGGTTGTGGGGTCCCTGTCTGGCCTGCACCCCCTTGCCACCACGAACCACCTCTGGGAGAATAGCCTGTCACTGGGACCTCCCAGGACGTGAGGGGCTGCCCCCACGACCCTGCAGGTGGCCACCTCCTCCAGCAGGGCCTCCTGTGTGCCGGGACCCTCCTGCCTGCCACAGGCACCCCCCCCCACGGGCACACGGGCCAGGCTGCAGGCTCTGCCCCCACAATTGCTGGGACATCCTGACTTCCACCACCCCGTCCCATCTGAATGCCCACATGAGGGGCAGGTGACGGACAGGCGGGGCAGGGCGTGGGGGAGCTCCAGGACCTCGGGACCGCGGGGCTGGGCTCAGGCTGGTCAGATCTGGATGAGGCGCTTGGAGGCTGAGCAGCCTCTATGGGGGAAGGACGCCCGGTGTGGTCAGCAATGCAGACCCCAACATCCCACCACGTGACCCTAATGCTCAGCAGGACACGCTGCCCTCGGCTGGGGGCCCACCCGGCTCCTCAGGAGGAAACAGGAAGGTAAATGCTGGGTGGACGCCCAGCTGGGGAGTTTGGTGGAGGGGGGCTGAAGGCATTTTGGTAACCACAGCTGCCAGGCTGGCAGTTGAGCCACTCAGCTACAGACTGCCTGCTGTGGCCCTAGGACTCGCCTGCTGTGGCCCTAGGACCCGGGATGTCCAGGGCCCCCCATCACACTGCCGAGGAGGGACCACCCGGCAGCTTGGGGCCCCACGTGGCCAGATCCGGAAGACACTGCATGAGAACCACATGAGGACACGGGCCACACATCATTAAACAGCAGTGATGAGGGGCGGACAGACTCGGGTGGGCCCAGCTACAGAGCCGTTCCCAGTGGGGATGAGAGGCCTGGGGCGTTTCTGAGTCCCTTCCCAGTCCCCCTCAACAGCCTCAGCCCACCAGGCTGCAGCTGTGCCCTTTGTCCTTGGGTCCCAGAGGCCTTGGTCCTCTGCCTGCACCAGGGCAGGCATTAGTCCTCTGAAGTGCCTCCAGCCTGGGGTCCCCTGCCTTGCCACCGCCTCCCCTCTGCCTCCCAGTTCTGGCCGCCGGCCGGAAGGTCTCACGGCCGCCAGGATGTTGGTAGTACCTGCCCAGAGCAGCCGCTGCAGTGCCATCAACAGAGCAACACAGGCTGCGGGTCCCTGGAGGAGCCCGACTTGGAGCCCGTGGGCCAGAGACCCCCCGAGGGGGCCAGTCACCCAGAGGCCAGAGGGAGGGTCTCGAGGGGTATCTGCGCCCGTGCTCAGGCCGGCAACTTCCTGACGGTGGGGATGTGCACTCAACGCAAACGCCCTTCCACGGACGAGCAAGGAGGGAAGCAGGTCCGTGCCCACGACGGGCTCTGAGTCAGCCTCAACAGGGAGGAGCGCTGACCGGGAACAACCCGGATGGACCTCGAGGACATGTTGCCGAGTGAAACAGCCGTTCTGAAAGGACAAATACTGAGTGATTCCATCCACACAAGGGGCCTGGGCTTAGCTTAGTGTGCAGGTTCACAAATGGGAGGTAGGGGGTGGGGTGGGGCTGGTGGTCCGGGTGCCAGCTTGAGAAGATGAAAGCATTCCACAGACAATGGCGGCTGTGTGCCCGCACTTGATGCCAGTGAGGCGCACGCTTATTGTTTCCATAGTGAACTGTGTTATGTGTGTCAACAGTGAACTGTGTTATGTGTGTTGTGTGTGTTGACAGTGAACTGTTGAATGTGTTGTGTGTGTTGATAGTGCACTGTGTTGTGTGTGTTGCATGTGTTGCGTGTGTTGACAGTGAACTGTGTTGCATGTGTTGACAGCGAACTCTTGCATGTGTTGCGTGTGTTGATAGTGCACTATGTTGCGTGTGTTGCGTATTGCATGTGTTGACAGTGAACTGTTGCGTGTGTTGCATGTGCTGACAGTGAACTGTGTTGCATGTGTTGACAGTGAACTGTGTTGCATGTGTTGATAGTGAACTGTTGCATGTGTTGCATGTGTTGACAGTGAACTGTGTTGCGTGTGTTGCGTGTGTTGATAGTGCACTGTGTTGTGTGTGTTGCGTGTGTTGACAGCGAACTCTTGCATGTGTTGCCTGTGTTGATAGTGCACTATGTTGCGTGTGTTGTGTGTGTTGCGTGTGTTGACAGTGAACTGTGTTACGTGTGTTGATAGTGCACTGTTGCGTGTGTTGCATGTGTTGATAATGCACTGTGTTGTGTGTGTTGCGTGTGTTGACAGTGGTGAACTGTGTTGCGTGTGTTGCATGTGTTGATAATGCACTGTGTTGTGTGTGTTGCATGTGTTGCATGTGTTGATAATGCACTATGTTGTGTGTGTTGCGTGTGTTGACAGTGGTGAACTGTGTTGCGTGTGTTGCATGTGTTGACAGTGAACTGTGTTGTGTGCGTTGCGTGTGTTGATAGTGCACTGTGTTGCGTGTGTTGCATGTGTCCACACGCGTTGTAAGCAGACAAGTACAGCACAGGGTCTCTTGCTGTCTGGGCACCAGAGGCCCAAATGCGGGGGAGTCTGGGGGTGTGCGGAGGTGTCGGGCCCATGGCCCCTGCCTGGAACCCCCCACTGCCAGCTCCTGGGACCCCAGAGCCCAGC
The DNA here is from genome assembly GCF_029407905.1 of Bubalus kerabau. NCBI lineage: Eukaryota > Metazoa > Chordata > Mammalia > Artiodactyla > Bovidae > Bubalus > Bubalus kerabau. Next base: position 4,087,869 of record NC_073644.1, on the reverse strand, counting down.
CCTGCCACATCCCCAGGCTCTAGGGTGTGGGCTTGAAACAGCATCTTCCCTGAGGGTTCCCATCCATTTACACTTTGGCAAGACGCCACTTCCTGTTTCCAAGAAGGAAAAAAGGCCAAGCGGGCTTGTAAAAAGCCGCCTTCTGCTTCAACATCAAACAGTTCAACGCAGCATCTCCATGAGTTAAGTGTAAATGAATCAGAAGCACATGGATTAAATTTCCCTTGAAATTCACTCCAGTTTAAAAATTAATGGAAAAAGTGCCTGGCAAAACTTGTTTAGAGCTTTATTGAACCAAAAACACTTTAAAAATAGTTTGGGAAGCTCGGCAGACCCAAGCCATGGGCAGATTCCATCTCCTCCCACGCTGGGCCAGAGCCCTGGGCCGGGGAGGGGGTGCTGGCCTGTGCCTGGGGTCCTGTGCCCGCCCCTCCCGAAAACTCACTGTGTGCAAAAGCGAAGCCAATTAGAGCAAGAAAGGGACCCAGACCACCCCCAACCCCGCCAACCTCGGCCCAAGACTGGGATGGAAAACTGCTTGCCTTGGGCCACTGCTGAATTTAAGAGTTGCCATCAGAAGACTGTTCCTGTTACCATTTTGCAAAACGAAGGCATAGTGAGCTCACAGGTGCAAACTGTGAAGCTTGCCAGAAACCAGAGGAGGACCCTAGTTCCCTCCAGCCAGGTCAGTGGCCAGAGCAGATGCCCAGACAGCCAGATACGGGGGGTGTGCAGTGCCCACTGCCTCCACACGCCCTCAGCTCTCAAAAACACAGGTTTGGCCTGAGGCTGCTGGGAGGGGCCCAGGGCAGCAGGAGCCCGTGCAGGATCCCTCAAGAGGATGGAGGGGAACTGTGGGGACTCTGCTCCACGGGGCATCCTCATCCCTCCTGGGTCCGCCTCAGAGGCCACCAGGCCCCTGTGGGCCTCACAGAGCAGGACAGACCCCAGGGCCAGCTGGGGTTCCGGTGCGGCCTGGGGTCCCAGCTGAGGCTGAGTCCACAGTAAAGCAGATGAGCGGCAGAGGGGAGGCAACTCCTCCCAGGTGAGGAGCCCACAGGCAGGGTCTCAGGTGGGCCCAGGAATCCGCCTCTGGCCTCCCCTTCAACAGAGAGGACCTCGGCCTGCATCACTGTGGAAGTGCTGAGGATCGCAGACGCGACAAAAATCCCAAGGTCACTTCCGCTGCCCCAGGGGACTGTGCCCAAAGGAGACTTCCGCAGGCTGGAAGGCAGTGGGCAACACACCAGTGTGTTCAGAGGAAAACACTGCAAACCAAGAATCTGATACTCAGCAAAACTACCTTTCAAAAGCGAGGGTGAAATGAAGATTTTCCCAGATAGACAAACACTGAGAACTTGCTGCTGGCAGACCCACCTTACAAGAAATAAAGGAAGTTCTTCAGGTGGAAAGCGGGTGACCCCAGACAGACACTGTTAAAGGTAAGTACATCATTTTATGAAGCAGTACAAATGTATATTTTCCTCCTTTATTGCAATAACTGGTTTAAAAAGCAATCGTATAAAATAATACAGATATAATGTAATGTGAGGCCTATAATTAGTGGAAATGTAAGACAAGTGTAATATTTTCACCAGAAGCAAGGAAGTGGGTGAAACAGCTGGGAGGAAGGAGACGCCTGCAGGTGGTGAAGGAGCACTAGAGCCCTGCTGGGTCTGCAGCATCACCATTTGTTAACATGTTACCATAAAAAGAGGAGAAAGGAATGAACCCACATAGGATTCATGGTTATGTCTGTCACTGAAATTAAGCTACTAGGCATCTGAAGCTGACTGTGATGTTAATATTTCTGTGGTAAATCCACTAAAGAAATAACTTTAAAAGGGGTAAAAAGCACTAAAGAATTCATTTTGCTACATTAGAAAACATTCACTTAACATAAAGCAATAAAGGAGGAACAGAGGAACAAACCAACGGAAGGAAAATAGAAAACAAGAAAAATGAAATGGCAGATATAAATCCAATGATATCAATACTAACATTAAATGTGGATGGATTTAACAAGCTGATCAAAAGAAAACGTGATCCAACCTGAACCCAGCTACAGTAGGTGCGCTTTAGACTCACGAATGGACTAAAGTGGAAAAACATACATTATGCAAAGAACAAGGTCGGGAAGCTGGAACGGCTGTATGAATGTCAGATAAAATAGATTTTAACACACAGAAAATGTCATTAAACAAAGAGGCATGTTTCATAACGATTACAGGGCCCATCCATCAGGAAGACGTAAAAATTATAAATATATGTGCATCTAGCCACGGAGGCCCAGAATATATGCCGCAGAAGCTGACGGGAGGAAGGGAGAGGCAATGCTGCAGCAATAGTGGGAGATGTCAGGAAGGGCCCTGCCTTCAATCATGGGTGTGGCAACCAGGCAGAAGACCAACCACGAAACAGAAGACCTGAGCCCAGGGTGGCATACCAGCGAGGCCCTCCGGACATCCTTAGGACACGCCACCCAGGCGCGGCAGAACACACGTTCCCCTCAGAGTCACATGGGACACTGTCCAGAGAGAATGTTCTCCACTGTCCCAGAGGAGCCGCTGCTGAGATTCAGGGCAGGCCATGTGGAGGGCGAAGGGCAGGAGGTGCCATGCTGAGTCTTCGGCAGGGATGCTGACCAGCCCTGGCCGTGCTGACACTGGCTGAGGACTGCAGTTTTAGCCCAGTGGTGGGACGCCTGGAGTGGGTGGTCCAGAGATGAAGAAGCCCCTGTGCTGTCTCAGGGACGAGGGGAAGATTCAAGAGCGACTTCACAAGGAAAATCTCAGGGCAGAACCTCCAAACCGGAAATGTACGGACCTCTAAGTCACCCCTAACAGAAAAGGGAACTCACAGGTGTGCAGACCCATCTTTTTCAACTTCAGGCACAACTGGCAGGTTTACTGTCAATGGCTTTTTAAAAGAACCTCAGCAAAGTTTACTTAGAAGTAAACAAACTCTTCCTAATTGTGATTTTTGGGCTTCCCAGGTGGCGCTACTGGTAAAGAACCTGCCTGCCAATGCAGGTAGACATAGAGATGTGGGTTTGATTCCTGGGTCGGAAAGATCCCCTAGAGGAAGGCACAGCAACCCTCTCCAGTATTCTTGCCTGGAGAATCCTCATGGACAGAGGATCCTGGTGGGCGGCGGTCCGTAGCGTTGCAGAGTTGGACACAACTAAGGCAACTTAACATGCATGCAATTCTGATTTTTCACTTAATGCCTATCTCTACCCTCTGGCTCAATGCCCATGTAGCCAAGCATGTCTGCCAACACTTGGTTCAGTCTGTAAGCCTCTTGCAGGCTGCTCAGAGGTGCTGCAGGAGGAATGCACACCTGCCCTTTAGAGAAATCGCATGCTCAAAGTGGTTCCAAATGGGAGAACTTTAAACTGGCGCTGCCAGGGCTTGGAGGTGGACCTGGCGAGAACAAAAGCATTTACATTCAACTCACAGATGTCTGAGGTGATTTTCATGAGCAAGAAGTGGCACCTGGGTGTGCAACAAGGGAACAGGAAGAAAGGGTGGACACCAGCTGCACCTGCCCAGAAGGCCCTGCCAGGCTGGGGGTGCAGAAGCTGGAAAGTGGGACCAAGGGGTCCCCAGCGGGGCTCCCAGGGCAGGGGACACAGCAGCCCCTTCAGGGCAGCTCTGGCCAGACAAGTGCCTCCCTGGTCCTCCAGAGCCGGTCCCCAGGCCGCGGGCGCTGAGGGTGCCATCTCCATAGCACTTGTACTTGAACACAAAACCGAGAGCAACAGAGACTGCAAAGTCTATAGAAAATATTGAGCAGGAAAGATGAATACCCAAGTGTGCACCAGAAGAAAGGATTTGGCACTAAAGGGACTTTGAAAATGGTAAGCTTCTTTGGGTGTATTTGCCCCAATAATCCACAGAAACAACAGTAATCTAAAAATAGTCTTGTTTTCTGTCCTAAGCTCCTTTTAACTTCGTTAGTCATCACCAATTCTTAAAATAAAACCCGTGTAACGTCTCTCCTAGTAGCAGCTATAAACACACCTCGAGCGGGGCCGGAGGACCCAGAAAGGCGGAAGGGGCGCCGGGGGGCCGCGGGCGCGGGGACGAGGCCAGTGGCCCCGCGGTGGCCGCAGGGCCGGCCCGAGGCGGACACGGGGGCGCGCTGGCCGCGGAGCTGCGCCGCCGCCTCCGGGACTCCCTGCGCCCTGGCGCGCGGCCACCGTGGTCCGGGCAACGGCATTAAACAGAGGGAAACAGACGGGACACCGTCACCCGGGCGGGGGAATGAGGGGCGCGTTGAGAGCAGACAGGAAAAGAGCTTTTCTGGATGGAGTGAAAATTATTTATTGGAGGAAGAGGAGGAGGAGGCGGCGGCCAACGGCCGAGTGGCCCTCCCGCCCCGAGGGGTCCCGCAGGCTCCGGGGCCGCAGGAGCCCCGCGCCCCTGAAAGCCCGAGAGGGGCGGGCGGAGGGGGCGAGAGTCAGCCTTCCTTTTGACACAACTCTCCAGACCTCCCTTCGCTCCACGCCACGACTCGGCCTCTCCTCCCGGCCCGTTCCCCTAGTGGGGCGGGCACTCGCGCCGACAAACTCTCCAGGCAAAACCCGAGCCCTTAGGCTAGGGGGCCGGGGACTCACCAGCGCATCTTTGCAGAGGGAGGCGGGGGCGGGGGCGGGGGCGGGGGCGGGGGCGGGGGCGGGGGCGGGGGGAAGGGGGAAGGGGGAGGGGCGGGGCGCCCCCTGGCGGCTGCCAGCTCCGGACGCACGTCCCGCCCCCCGAGTCCCCGCCCCCCAGTCTCCGCTTCCCTCCCCCCTTTCTCCCCCCGCCCCGCCTCCCTCCGTCCCGCGTCCTCGCGACCCTCCCCCCTCGGCAAGCGCGAGGGGTTCCCCCTCTTGGGCCTCCAGCGTCCTCGCGGGGTCTCCCAGCCCCAGCCACTGCGTCCCCGCGGGGTCCCCCCCGCCCTTTGCCTGGGGCTCGAGGCTCCTGGCGGGCCGGCTCCCAGAACGGGCGCTGACCCACAGGTAGTAGCACCAGGAGTGTCCTGACCCCCACCAGACCCCCAAGGGAGACCCCCAGGGGAGACCCCCAGGGGAGACCTGCGCCCAGTCAGGCCGACTCCACTGGGATGAACCGACAACCGCGGTGGTGACGTGGGCATCCCCCCGTAGGGCGCCTTCCTGTTGTTTAATGTCGCACCGAGGGCAGGGCAACCCCCCCCCCCCCACTGGGTCAAGCGTGGCATCCCCCTTTCCCCGGGTGCCGGGCGTGGAGTCCTTTGGGAGCACCCACCCGCGAGCCGCAGGCCTCTTGGTCCCTGCGGCAGACACGTCTTCTGCTTTGGGTTTATTTTAACCCACATAGGGTGTCGTGCAATAGATTTATGATTCTTATACACCAGACATTTTAACTGCCCCAACACTCCGTCCCTTCCATCCAAGGCCAACACGAAGATATGGTCCCGTTTTGGCCGCTGAGCTGCACCGAGAAGCAGGAGGGCTTGAAAGAGGAAAGAGTGAAGTGAAGCGGCCGCTTGGAGAGGCCTCCCCCGCGAAGCGAGTGGACCAGCCCCCGTCGGCTGGAAACCCCAGTCGCGCCCGTAAACCGCCCTGGCCCTCGGGGCCGGCCGGGGGCGACGGCTGGGAGCCCGGGAAGGGGCTCGTGGTTCTCCACGGCCCCCCACCCCCACCCCACCCCGCCGCCCCGCGCCAGCCAGCCGTGCAACAGGCAATCTGGGTCGCTCAGATATTTACAGAAGAAAAATGACAGTGACTCCACGTCCCGGGACTGCCGTGCAATCTGTTAGTAATTTAGCGGGATGGGAATTTCCTTTCTCGGGCCTGCCAGTGGAAGCGCTTTTCCAAATTTCCACAGCGGGGGAAGCCTGCGATTTTACATAATGACTTCAGCATGCAGGGCTCTCTCGGCACCCCCGTCGGCCCCCCTCCCCGCCCCGCCCCGCCCCCCTCATTAAAGCGCAGTGCGGTTCTCTCAGGACACCCGCGTGGACCCAGGCGTCCGGGCCGGGCCGCGCGCCGGGTGCGCCCCAGCCTCTCCGCATGCACCCCTGTCCGTCCCCTTTGCGCCCCGCGGGACGGGCGAGCGGCGGCCCGGCGCGGGGAGGGGCGGCCGCTCGGCGGCTGGTCCCCCGGGCCCAGCGCCGGCTCGGGCGGGCGGGGGCGTGATGTCACGGCAGGGAGGGGGCGCGGGAGCGGCCGGGACGGCGGGGAGGCGGGGGAGGTATTTTCCAGCTTTAAAAAGGCAGGAGGCAGAGCGCGGCCCTGCGTCAGAGCGAGACTCAGAGACTCCGAACTCGCCGGCACAGTCACCGCGCCGGGGAGGGCGGCCGGGCGCGGGGACCGGGGCGCGGGCGCACACCTCCGAGCCCCGGCCACCGCCACCCTGCGGGGCTCCCGGGGCCGCAGCCCGGCTCCGCCACGCGCGCACACACCCTCCCACCACATTTCTCTGGGGCGCGCGGGCTGAGCTGAGCCCGGGCCGGAGCACGTCGGCCAGGGGAGAGGGGGCCTTTCGCGGGAGACCCGACCCCGGGCGGCAGCGCGAGGCGCCCACTTCTCCCGCTCCTCCTCCTGCTTGCCGCCGCCGCCGCCGCCGCGTGGATGCCAAGTACCAGTTTTCCAGTCCCTTCCAAGTTTCCACTCGGCCCTCCGGTTGCAGTCGGCGGGAGCGGAGAAACTTTGGGGCCCTCGGCGCCCGCCGGCGGCACCATGAAGTCAGCAGAGGAAGGTAAGCGGGCGCAGCCGCAGTCCCCCACCGCGGCCCCCGAGGCGTGGGGGCGGCCCCGCACCCTGAGCCCCGAGCCGATCCCGCCTGCGCCCGGCGGGGTCCCGGCCTGGGGAGGGGCGAGCAGGCCGGTCTGGTGTCCGCGCGCGGGGAGGGGCGCGGGCAGCCGGGCGCGCAGCGGGCGCGCTGCAAAGATTGGGAACCGGTGTCCCCCTGGTGTTTCCCCAGAGCGGCCCTGATTTCGAACGCGCCTTCTTGCCAATAGGTGTCTCCTCTTCTCTAGCGCTGAGTGCGCGCACTTGGCCTTCGCTGGTGCAGCCGCTCGGCAGATCCCGCTGTAGAAACTCGGTTCATATGCAGGCGGCTTGGGGACCAGCGAGGTTAGGGCCGACAGAGCCACAAAGGAAGGACATTTGGGGGAGAAGCGAGGCTTCTTTAGGAAAGAGGGATGGCCCGGTTTCTTCCCCAGTGGGGCAGGGCCACCCTGTAGCCTCGAAGTCCAGCCGTACAGTGAGGTGGGGATCTCTGCTCCCCTCTACGAACTTAGCCGGGGGCGGATTCTCTCCAGGCACCGGGCCACGGGAACTGCTCCGTGAGGCGCCGCCACGCCGATGGCTCGACCCGCAGAACTAAAAGCGATGAAAGGCGCGGTGGGGCGCAGCCCCTAATCCAAACCAGTTTGCAATCTTGTGGATTTGAGAGTTCCAACCGTAGATGTTTCAGGACAGTCTGGGACGGGCCTGCCGAGTTTCAAGCTACTTTTTCATAGTCACAAGGATGGCATAAGCGTCTGCCCTGAAGCCGGTGATGGCGAGGCTGCGACTGACAGTCTGCTGGCGACCCTCCTTTGTGCAGCCTCGGGTCCACAGCCCCTCACATTCACCCCTCACCCGCCCTTAGAAACCGCCACCATCACCCCGAACTCCTCCACCACCCTCATTAGCCGGGAGCAAAGGGGTGACTAGCCTCCTGTGAGGGGCCACCAGGGCCAGGGCTCTGGTGGAAGCCAGAGACACCTTTCCAAACGCCTTATCAGCGCTGAAGTACTTTGTCTAAATTATTTTAAGAAAACTGCCAAGGCTGCCAATGTGTAATGAGTACTCATATTTTATAAGGGCAGACATCCTTCTGGGAAGTGCTAGAAACTAAATGCTACTGCCTCCTGCACGATTCTAATAAATATGACGGCCCCACTTGCATCACAGCTGCAGTTTTCAAAGACTGCCTGCTCTGGAGAACTTCCTTACCGTCAACAAACATGCGCTCAAGACCCTACATTCAATGTAAGAACGTCATATGGGGGTCAGGGCCTTGATGTCTTATGTTATTTATACGTAGTTTTAATCAAGGGAAGATATAGATTAGCATACACCTTATGTTTCTTACCGTTTCATGCCAATTTAGAAAATGTTTAAATGTAAGCAGTAGATAATGCTTACAGGACGAGCTGTTACTGTCAGAAAAGTTTTAAAAGTTGTCGAGATTTTGATTTTACATCTTTGGACACTTTACATCAAAGTTCCCCCCACATATTTCTTACCACTGCTTTTTAAATATGTGGGCCTTTCAAAGTTTAGATCTCTTTACTTGAGCAGTCGGTGGTCTGTCGTCAATCGTCAATAAAGGGTCTTTTTTTTTTTTCTCTTAAAATTAGAAAAGACATCTATGAGGGGGTGATTATTTGTCCTGTTTCCTACGTAAGAGAATACATTCTAAGGCACCAGTGCTGAGACAGCTAGGCAGGCGCGGTGATACCCTTCGACTAAACAAATATCGGTGCATGTATCAGGACTGCAAAATTAGGCCAACCAGAAAGCATGATCTAATCCTTCATACAGACAGGAGCGGGATGTGAGAGGCAGAGCCCGTCTGCAGGTCCACGCCTGCCTTGCTCAGGGCTGGCGGAAGGATCTGGCCTTCCCCGCAGGCCAGACTGGGCTTTGGTTGCCCATCTGAGAATCTGAGGGAATCCCCAGCCTTCCCCTCCAGTTTAATGAGCATCTGGTCAAAGCTCATTAGGCCTGTTGTTCGGGAAGGCCCTGTGCTTGTTTTTCCGCGTGGGGAAGGCAGAGAAACGCGGGCCTTGTAGGTACGCCCACCACCCATTCAGAAGTTGCTCCACACGGAATGCCTGGGGCGCTCCAGGACTGAACAAAGCCCGCCCTGTTCTCCTGCCGCCTCGCTCCGCGTCGTCTCCTAATCCAGATTAGAAAGGCCCCGTGGCCGCATCGCTCGCAGGGCTGGAGGCCTGGGCCCCGAGCACACCCGCCGCCGCTGGGAGGAAGCGCCAAGCTAAATATTTCCATCAAGACAGGAGTGTCTGCTGAATTGGCAAATAGCTCCAAACCATTTACAAGACGCAAGGCACTGAGGGTGCTGGTGGGGGGACAAGTTAGAAAACGGCCCCCTCTCGGGCGACCTTGGTGGGGGATCAGCTTCTCCTTGGGACAAAGCAGACTTGAGTCCTGACCCTGGGGGACTCGGGTCCACCGGGAAGGATAAACCCACTTTCTCCAGGACAGAACAGTCCAGAGAGACGTTTTGGTGTAAACAGTGGGTAGAGGCTGTTAGGTTTGTGTAAGTTTTTGGCCAGGGTGAGAAAGTGGCTGAACTTAAAAAAAAAGAAAAGAAAAGAGAGAAAAATGAAATGCTGTGGCTTCTGAACGGAAAACAGAACTTCCATTTGCCTGAAGGTCAGCAAAAAAAGCAAACTAAAACAAAACAGCCCTCCAACATACATCTCAAAGTTGGGACTATTATTAGAAACTAAATCAGGCCAAAGTGAACTATAGTTTATCACGAGAGAAAACCAGCCGTTTGAAAAGGTCCTGAGAGAGAAGAGGTTTGGGGGGTGTCGGGTGACTCCCAGGTTCTCTGCTTCCGGAAAAATTGGTCCCCAGGGGCCGAGGGCCTGCAGGAGAGGGGAGGACGCGACAGGCTGGATTAGCAGCAGAGTCGCAGAAATGGACCATTGAGCACCGCCTCCTTCCCCCGTGGGCGATCCTCTGCCTCTCCCTCCGCCTTCCTGACCACCTTTCTCGGGCTTTTCCAGATGCTGCTTTCACGGGGCGCCAAGACCCTGGGGAAGTCAAGAACGGCTGGGAGAAAGTCCAGTTGGGCCGGGGGCGGGCTGCTCTCAGGCGGGCCTAGCTCTACACGGACTTGGTGCGCACATGCTGCTCTGCTCCCCGGCCTTGGGTGTCACCCCCGCGGGCTCCCCCTCTTCTCGCTCGGCCTGGGGGAGCTCTGGGGTTATTCAGGGATAGTTGGCAGGCTACTCGTGGGCCCACAGGCGTTTGCACGCGTGTTTCAGTAATTTGAGGGACTAAAGTGAGCAGGGTCACAAAAAGGAAAGGTAGCCGGTTGGGCATCAGCCTGCCCGTAGCAGGCCGCGCGGGAAGGCGGCGGCGCGGCCCGGGCGTCCCCACGACCTCCCATCTCCTGACTCTCGGGGCGGGGTGGAGATCTAAGCTGCACAGGCCGGAGTGCAGTATCGTGCGTGCGGGTTGGGGGAAGAAGCTGCTGCTCCTCTGAAAGCCGGCCCTGCCATCCAGGGGATTCTGAGCCGGGCCGGCCTGCGGGGCTCCAGCAGGACGGAGGCGGGGGCTCCCTGACCCAGGGGCGGGCGGCCGCCTGGAGGTCCCTTCGGCTGCTCAGCGGAGCCGCTGTGGTCAGGGCCGAGCGTCCCGGGCTCTGCGCCTCTCCCTCCAGCCCCCTCCCCGGTGGAGCCGCCGATGCCGCTCGCTGCGCCCGCCTCCCCGAGCGAGGCTGCGGGCTGGCGGGGGTACACCGCCAGGTCCCGTCCGCACCCCCAGCTTCTGTCCACCCGACTCCCGCCGCAGGGGTTCTAGGGCCGCAGGGCGGACGGAGGTGGCCGGAGACCCCGTGTGCCCCTCTCCGGCACCAGTGCACCCCCCGAGCGCAGACCCGGGAGGCACTCGGGGATCTCCCTCGCGCTGGGGGGCCGACCTCGAGAGCTTCCCTGGGGGGCCCCCGGGCGCGGGTGGGGGCGCGGGGAGCCGGGACACCAGTGAAAGGCGTGCGCTCCGGCTCGCGGGGAGAGTTTATTTAAAACTCGGAAGCCGGCGGCCGGCGAGCCGCTTGTTTATGTAAACCCGGAAACAGCGGGGGGAGGGGCGCGGCGGGGGAGGGCCGGGGGGGAGGGGCGCGGGAGTCACGTTACCGAGGACGCGCGGCCGAGCCCGGGCGCAGCCGAGTCCCGGCGGCGCGACCACAGGTGCCCGCGGCCCGCGCCCGATCGCGGAGCCCGGCCCGGGACCCCGACACTAGACCCCGACCCAGGAGCCCGACCCCGCCTCGACCCCAGACCCCATGAGACCCCGGACCCTGAATCTGAGCCCGACCCTGACCTCGGACCCCTGACCTAGGACTCGGAACCCGAGCCCCGACCCCCACCCTGGACCCCTGACCTCGAACCCCGACTCCGGCCCTGGCCCTCTGACCCCCGACCCAACATGACGGGGCTGGAGGAGGACCAGGAGTTCGACTTTGACTTCCTCTTCGAGTTTAACCAGAGCGACGAGGGCGCCGTCGCGGCCCCCGCAGGTGGGTGCGCGACCGGGCGCGGGGCGGGCAGCGGATCCGGGTCGGGAGGGGCCGGTCTGGAGGCGCGCCCGGCTCCCGCCCCTCTGCCCGGGGCGCCCCCCGGCCTCCGTCCCACCCTCCGCGGCGCCCGGGCCGAAAATAGGTCAAGCTGAGGGGCGAGCGGGGCGGCGGGGGAGGCCCTCTAGGGTCGTAGGGTCGCCTTGCCAAATGGGCTAGGCTCCGGGCGCCGTCCCGCTGGAGGGGCCTCCTCTTTAGGGCGCGGTGGGTACTGTTCCTGCCAGGGGACAGGGCGCCAGGCCCCGGACGTGGACGTCCCACGGAGCGGGGGCCAGGAGCCCCTACGTCTGCCCTCCAGGCTCCTTGTGCCCTCAGCGCTAAAACCTCCCGCCCCACCAAGAAAAGTCCCAGGGGAACCAGCCTTCAGGCCCCGCGACCACCGAGTTTCCCGGCCTTTTCTTTCTTTCATTTTCTCTTCTCTGTCAAAAATAAAGGTTCCACTTAAACAAGCAGCTGATGCAGGAACCCTCCAGCCCCCGGGACTGGGTGCGTGCTCTCCAATAGGAATGAGACGTTGAGCAGTCACCCAGTTTTGCAGGAAGAGTGGGCCTGAGCTGGAGGCCGCCCCAAGTGGAGGGCGCCCGGAGCCCCTCCCTGCAGCCTGGCCCCCCACTTGTCTCTTGTGTCCCCTGTCAGCCTCCTTTCTTGTTTGTCTTCAGGACACTCTCTCTGGCCCTGCCCACGTGGCGGGGAAGTGGTGAAGCTGAGCCCAGCAGCTTGGCACCGTTGGGTGCCCAGCTCTGCAATGACTGTATAATATTTTCCGTATCATTCACCACCCCTCTTTTAAAACTGCAGCGTCCTGCTCGTTTTTTTAAAAAAAACAAATGTTCCAACCAGGCCAATGTGGCCTGAATCAGTCCTCCCTGGATGGCCTCCCTTTTCCTCTTCCTGGGCTGTGGGTCCCCAGGCCTTTGGGTGGGTGGGAGCCAAGGCAGGCGAGGGTGGGAGAGCGTGGCAGTTTTCTGAACAGATGTGAGGCTCGAGGTGGAGAAGCGGGCCCCACAGGCCTTCTGTACTCGCTTGGGTTTGGCTGTCTGGACGCAGGTCCTGGCTGGGCTGTCTGGGCTGTTTCCACTAGCATAGTTTCTCCCTTGGTATCCAGCCCCCTTTCCAGTCTTCTTAGCAGATGTATCTGACGAGAGGCCTGATGTGTGAACTGCTCCCCTGACCGCTCCAGGGTGTGAAAGCCAGGTGAGGACGGAGTGCCACGCACATCCTGTGCCCTCAGGCTCTGCTGCCCCAGAAGGCAGGCCTGGTCAGAGCAGAGGCCTGTGCTTGGGAGTCCCCTGGAGTGGGGGGGAAGGCCTTGCAGCCCCCTCGGTCTCTGTGCATGTCTGCTCCCCTGACAGCAAGCTGAGCAAAATTCTCAAGGTGCTCCTTCAGCATCGTTGCCAAGTGTATACCCCCACCCACCCCAGCCTCCAGGGACCACAGTCCCAGGAAAGCCTCCTGCAGGAAGGCCTCTGGGATACCGGGCCTTGGTGGAGGGACATCAGGCAGCTGGAGGGAGCTCTGGGCAGAGACGAGGTGGTGCCTTTACTTTGTCATGGCATTAGAAGAAAGCACCCCTTTTTATCTATCTATGTGAGAGACACTCATACTTTTTATTACGACTATTTTAGAGCAGGTTTTAGGTTTACAGCAGAATTGAGAGGAAGGTATGGAGATTTCCTGTGTACCCCCTGCACCCACAGGCACAGCCCCCCAACCATTGACATCTCCCCTAGATGGGATGTTTGTTACAGTCGATGAACCTACATGGACACATCATCGTCCAAAGTCTGTAGTTTACATGATGTTCCCTCTGGGTGTTTAATCCTACGGGTTTGGATGAATGTGTAACGACACGTGTCCACCATAGTGGGGTCATTCAGAGCGCTTTCACTGCCCCGCCCCTGTTCATCCCCGCCTCCTCGCCCCCGACCACTGACCTGGTCACTGTGTCCCTAGTTTTTCCAGAGCGTCCTACAGTTGGGACGCTGGACGCAGAGGATGCGGCCTTTTCAGATTGGCTCCTTTCACTCAAGTGACACTCAACTTGCGTCTCCTCCAGGCCTCTTCCTGACTTAATGGCTCTAGTGCTGAATAACATCTCTTGTCTGGATGGATCACAGTTTATCCATTCACTTACCGAAGGACATCTTGGTTGCTTCTAAGTGTCGGAAGCTATGAATAGAGTACATTCTTCTTGCTCTTATTAATTACTAACATTACATTGTACTTATTAAGTTAATGGTTACATTGTTATATTAAATTCTTCAGCTCTTAATGGGTGACAGAAATGACTTCACATTATTTCAGGGATGAACTTAGAAATAAGTGAATGACTGACCAACTCTGAGGTTGATTGTGAAGCGAGGTGACAGAGCTTGGGAGGCGATTATACTCAGCCCAAAATGGGCACTTTCTCAAAAGGATTCGGCCTTGCCTGACCACAGGGCCCCTCACCCTCACCATTCTGAGTGAGAGTGGCATCTTCTCACCTGTCACCTGTCGCTCACGCCACCTCTTGCTCTAGAGTGCGTGACACCCCCGCGTTCGAGGAGGCCTGGGTGCTGGGGTTCCTTATGTGCAGAGAGCTTGGCAGGTGCAGATAGTCAGTCACCATTTGTTGGAAGAAAGAAAGCAAGCAGAGTTTTAAAAATAACCCGCCCTGGTCTGGGCAGGGTGTTGTTTGCCCAACAGGGGCTGCCCTGGCCCCTCTGGGGAAGGAGGATGGCTGGGGGCTTCCCTCCTGGGGGGGCTTCCTGCTGCTACTTCCCTCTGGGTCTCAGGAAATAGCTGCTCTGCTGTGGGCCGGGCGGGCGTGGCCCTGCTTCCCGCCCGGGGCTCCTGTTTTCTAAGTTATTTTGGCCGCCCAGCTGGGGCTGTCACCCTGGCAACGCAGGAGGAAATGGGCGGGGCCTCCTGGCGGCCTGGGGGCGGGTCCCTCACCGTGCAGGTTGGGGGCTCACGATTCTTGCGTGAAAGGGGACGTTTCCTGAGAAAAGGAAGACCTGGAGTTTTTATTCTCAGTGCCCTCTCAGTGGTGGTGGTGGCCTGGAGACCCCAGAGGCCCACGTGTTCTGCTCGCTCGCGGCCCGCCGGGCCTCGGGCCCAGAACCCAGCGTGCCGGCCAACCCGGGGCCACGCAGGCCGAGGGCCGCACCTGCGCCTCCAGCCGGCGGGCCCACGCCCTCGGTTTGCTCAGACTTCCAGAGACACTCCACCACTGGGGTCTTTGTCCGGAGGATGTTTTACTCTTCCCGTGGAGTTTGTCGAAGGAAGCAGCCGGGGCGAGTCGGCCTGGGGATGTCTTGGCCCCTTAGACGAGGGGCCTGGAGGGGAAAGACCTGAGGCGCGAGGCTGGGCTTCGGAGCCGTGGGCCTCTGGAGGTGGAGACGGCCAGCTGCTCTGCCTCTGGAAACGTCTGCCTTGCAGGTGGCGGACTGGCCCTCAAAGCTGTGTCTGTCCGTCACCCGGGGGCCTGGCCGCCCCTGCTCAGTCAGCGGCTCCCCACAGAAAGGTCCTGGCGAGGAGTGGCTTTGTTTTGCTTTGTTTTGTCTCCACTACCTGCGAAGCTATAATCTAGCCCTGTGGGGCCGCGCCTGCCACCCGGGAAAGGAGGCCTGGCAAGGCGTCGGGAGACCTGGCCTGGCTGCCAGGCTGCTTCCAGTTCTATTTCTAGCTTCGTGTCCTGCGGTTCAACCCCAGCAAATGCTGAAGGGGATGTTCCTTAAAATGAAAAACAAAAGTCGCGTGTCGTGTTGCCTCTCAGGGTCTGTGACCGACCGGGGTGGGGGGTGGGGTGGAGGGTGGTGAGGTGCTGTGACGATGCAGCCACGGGTGGGTGTGGGCGAGCGCGGGGGCAGTGCGTCCGTGTCCCTGCTGCTCCCCAGGAAGGGCGAGGGGTCCTGACCTCACTGGCAGGGAGGGTCCGAGCGGTCAGGAGCCTGCGGGGATGCAGTTGGCCATAGTGGAGGTACACCCGGCAAATTTTTGGTGATCATTCAGTGAAGTGTTAGTTGCTCAAACGTGTCTGACTCTGCGACCCCGGGGACAGAAGCTGGCCAGGCTCCTCTGTCCACGGGATTCTCCGGGCAAGAATACTGGCATGGGTTGCCGTTCTCTCTCCAGGGGATGTTCCCGACCCAGGGATCGAACCAGGGTCTCCTGCACTGCAGGCAGAGTACTGGTTGTTCAGACCTAGCACGACTGAGTGGTTCCGGAATGAGTGGTTTTCCAGAATGAGAGGAAACACTCCTCCCCATGCTGGTCTGGGACGTGCTGTGGGTGGAGCTCACTGTGGGCGCTGGACGGGCCAGGAGCTATGCATTGTCCCCTGGCTTCACACTGGCATCCAGCCCTGTGTCCACCAAGAGGACAGGGTCTGCCCTGGAGGCGAGGCCACATCTGTCTTCAGAGATGAGGCATGGTTTTATGAATGTCCATTACGTTAAGGCTTCTTGAATAGGCTCTCCCTGGTATTCGCCTAGACTCCTGCGCTGTGAGTTAATGACCCTCCTTGGCGGGCGGCCAGGCTCCGGAGGCAGCAGCAGAAAGTGCATGTCGTGGGTGCTGAGCCCTTTGGTGCTGCCTGACGTGACGTGAATCAGCCTGGGCATCTCAGGATTTTAAGAAAGTCGCTGAAAATATTTCCACCCCATGTAAATGTAATCCCTTTGAATTGTTAAATAACTCAGATTTGAATACAGTTCAGGTGGGAAATAAGCCCAAATTGGGTGGGAGTGGGGCGGGGGTGGAGGGGGAGCGGGGAGATGCCCCCCAGGGTGGGCAGGCCCAGGCGGCTGGCAGCAATCTGTGGGCGTTTCGTCCTGCAAGGGAGGTCTTCGTCCCAGGCTCCGGCTGAGCTCAGAACAAAGTTTAGGCACTTAGGAGTTTCGCTTCATGATTTATTTAATTAAGGAAAACTTGTGCATAGGAGGTCTTGTTTGTGTTCTAATAAAGCCTCATGCCTTTCTTTTCCTCATTGATCCATGGTTCTCTACAGACCTGGGTTAAACAGTGGCCCTCCTGGGAGGCTCTAGGGGTCTGACCCTTGCTCCAGTCTCCCCCTAGGACCACGGGCCATGGCGGAGTCCTGTGGGCAGGTGGTGGTGGGGCCAGGACTCGCTCTGCTAACTGTAGGATTTTTCTTCGAATTCTTGAAATTACCTTCCTGCCAACAAACGGTAGTTCAGGGGTCGGATCAGCCGTAAGTCCTAAAATAAAGGACAGATTTGTGTCATACTGTTTGGCTGAGCGGGAAGCATGGGATCCGTTCCCTGGACCCCATCAAGGCCCCGCGGGCTCTGGGAGCTGGAAGTGGCCTGCCAGCTCTCCGCGCCTGGTTTGCGCTCTGTGTGTGCTTCCCATCAGCCTCCTGCTTGGGCTCCCCTCCTGGAGTTGGCTTCATTCTTTAAAATGAAGTCCCTTCTTCGCTGAGTGCTGCACTCTGTGTGCTGCACACGGACAAGAGCGCTGTGAGCCACGGTGGCCCCAGAGCGAGGGGTCCGGTTTGGGGCACGGTCACTCCTGGGGCAGCCAGGCCTGGGGGCCACGCCCACCTGGGGGCCTGCGTGGTGTCCTGGCCACCTGGACGGGGCCGCCTCCAGGGCAGACGTCATGGAGGCGCTGGAGCGCAATTGCCTAGCAGCTGCTGCCCCCGGGGAGGGGCCCCCACGGTGCTGGGCCAGGCTGGCCTGTCCCTCTGCTTCAGGGCACCGTGTGACCACCACGCTGGCAAAGGGGCCCGTGTGTGGGTGGGGGGCAGGGGCCAGGGTGGGCGACCCCACCCCCTGAGATGGAGCCAGGTGCTGGGCTGGCAGTCGAGAGGACCCGCCTGGGAGGAAGCCGGTCCTCGATGACCTCCACGGCGCCTTTGTGACTCACCCATGGTCTGGGGACACACCGAACACGGCACAGCCACGTGTTGAGAAATCCCTGCCGTGTGTGCGGGTAACACGATTTGTTAATATTCTGCACGTCGATCACGGTCCTCATCACATCTCACTGTCCAGGTGGTACTGCTCGACACTCCAGCCTGGCCAGCCGGCCTGCTTTTAATTGGACTGGTTGATGTCTGACTTCTTACCTGAAGCCTCACCAGCGCTGGGAACAGTTGTTTGTTTTCTGAACGAGCAGCTCTGGTCAGAATGGTCTGGAGAGTTGGACCACGGTGAAGGGGACCTTCCGAGTTGGAGGTCTGTGCACGAGGCTGGGACGTCCATGTGGTGTGCACCTCGCGGTGGCCAGAAGGGGCCCTTGGTCCTGCCGGGTGCGTCTGCCGGACGCCTTTGGGAAGAAGCACAGAGCCGTGCCTAGGCTCCCGTAGTAACGAGGATTCCGGCTGACGCTGCTGTCCAGTCAGTTTTGCCCTGAGGGTCAGACCCTCGAAGGGGCCCCGGGGCCTCCTGTGGGAGGGGCCCCTACCTGCTGCCCCGGCCCCTCTATGTCCAGGGCCTCCGCCAGCCCAGGCTGAGGTGGGTGTGTCCACACCTGTCCTGAGGGCTCCCTGCAGGGTGAGTGAGTCTTCCAGGGCCTCAGCGGCCTGACCTGCAGCCCCTGGGCCAGCTGCTTCTCAGAAGTCTTGACCGTCTCTTCTGGATGTGCCTTTGCAGGGTTGTTAACTTCCTGGAGATTTTTACAAAGATGGTAATCTGATTCTCACCATGGTTTTTGTGTTGAAGTGTCGGTGAGACTGCGGGTGTTGGTGTGAGGACGTTGAGGGCAGCTTCGCCTGGCAGCCCCAGGAGGGTCCCTCCATCCCCCTCAGGAGTGTGGGGGCGGGTGGGGGTGGGGATGACAGGGCTGGCGGGGTGGGGTAGGGGGCTGTCTGCAGATCCACTTACCCACAACACCCCCCCCCCTCCCCCCGCCCCTGGAGCTTCGATTCCCTCAGCTGCAGTTTCCTGCTCTCGTCCCGCTCAGCCTCGCTCCGGGCCGTTTAGATTCCAGCAGCGACTCTGAGCATCTGGACGCCTTCTCCCCGAAAGATAGGCTGCCTGCAAGACCCAGGGGCGGGGCGGGCCTGCGTGCTCTCCCGGCCTGCCCTGTTGGGGGGCAGCTGAGAACAGTGTTTTATGGGACGGTATTTCAGAATGTAAAAGCGGGAGCTCCTCGCTAGCAGGGATGGTAAGGACCTGGGTTACCAGAGGGTGGTCGCAGGCTCCTTTTGAAATAAGTGAGAATGGAAATAGATCTCCCCCGATTTGGGAAGCTAGACCCGTTGTTGTTGGTAAATCCGTGGTGTTTGAGCCTGCACTTCAAGGCCCCTGAGCTCTAGGGTCTGTCCAGGTAGGTTCAGAAGCCTGAAGGCTGGATGAAGCATCTCTGGGCCGTGTGCTGGGCCGGGGAGGTGGTGTAGGGTTTCCTCAAGTGGCTCCATTATTCAGAGACCTTGGGAGACTCGGCTCCAGGCTGCGGTCACGAGGAACCAGCAGTTATGAACCGTCTGTTCAAATCGGAAATCCAGGCGTGTGGTTTGCTGCTAAAAATGACTAATTACACTAGTAATGATTTTTTATACATATTTTACTGAGGTTATAATTAAAAAGAGCCAAATTACGGCTGTACATCGATACCCTCTGCTTCTCTTTCTTTTGAAAGGATTCCTGGGCCCCAAGTCACTGTCAGAGGTGGCGTGAGAGGCCCCAGAGTCTGTGTGCTCATCTCAGTGCTTTGTCTCTGGTGATCAGTCTGTTACAACGTCCTTAAACATCCCGGTCCCAGGGTCTGACACCCTGGGTCTAAACCCTGTCCATCTGTTCATTGAACAAATCAGCACCATTTGGACTGGAAACAGAAGTGGACCACAGAGCGCACTGGGATGGCTCTGACACCCCCACCCTGAAACCCGTGGTTTCCTCTGGTGGAAGATATGATGGATGATCAACGTTATGCGGGGGAGATAGAGTGGGGGAGGGTGACATGCGTGTCGGGCTGGGGGGTTGGGATTGGGATAGGGTGCTTGGGGGAGACAGTGTTTGAGTAGAAGCCGAAAAAAGGGGCCCCACGTGCGGCTCTTCAGGAAAGAGTGTGGGCAGACGGAAGCCCCATTGGGCGCGTGACTGAGTGTGAGGCCACGGCTGGAGTGGAGAGAGGAGGGCCAGAGGGGTGGGGGCCCTGAGGGCAAGGCCAGGGCGGGCGAGCAGCGGGGTCGTCTCAGTGGCCTGCGGGGTCGGGGGTGGGGGGCCCATCTCAGTGGTCTGTGGGGTCGGGGTCGGAGGTGGGGGGCCCCACACCCCCGGTCCAGGCCCTCACCATCTCCCTCTTCCCTCCAGAGCACTACGGCTACGCCGCCCCCGGCCTGGGTGCGGGCCTGCCCCTCTCTGCGGCTCACCCCTCGCTGCCTGCTCCATGCCACGACCTGCAGAGCTCGGCCGCAGGCGTCTCCACCGTGGGCTATGGCGGGGCAGTGGACAGCGGGCCCTCAGGCTACTTCCTGTCGTCTGGCGGCATCCGGCCCAACGGGGCACCAGCCCTGGAGAGCCCGCGCATCGAGATCACCTCCTACCTGGGGCTGCACCAGAACAGCAGCCAGTTCCTGCATGAGGTGGACGTGGAGGACGTCCTCCCCAAGCGGTCCCCGTCCACGGCCACGCTGAACCTGCCCAGCCTGGAGGCCTACCGTGACCCCTCCTGCCTGAGCCCTGCCAGCAGCCTGTCCTCCCGAAGCTGCAACTCTGAGGCCTCATCCTACGAGTCCAGCTTCTCGTACCCATACGCGTCCCCGCAGACGTCCCCCTGGCAGTCCCCCTGCGTGTCCCCCAAGACCACAGACCCCGAGGAGGGCTTCGCCCGTGGCCTGGGGGCCTGCGGCCTGCTCGGGTCCCCGCGGCACTCACCCTCCACCTCCCCCCGCACCAGCGTCACCGAGGAGAGCTGGCTGGGGGCCCGCACGTCCAGGCCCTCGTCCCCCTGCAACAAGCGCAAGTACGGGCTCAACGGCCGGCAGCTGTCCTGCTCCCCGCACCCCTCACCCACGCCGTCCCCGCAGGGCTCGCCGCGGGTCAGCGTCACCGACGACACCTGGCTGGGCAACACCACGCAGTACACCAGCTCGGCCATCGTGGCCGCCATCAACGCCCTGAGCACCGACAGCAGCCTGGACCTGGGCGACGGCGTCCCGGTCAAGGCCCGCAAGACCACGCTGGACCACTCGCCCGCGGTGGCGCTCAAGGTGGAGCCGGCGGGCGAGGACCTGGGGACCACGCCGCCCACACCCGACTTCCAGCCCGAGGAGTTCGCGGCCTTCCAGCACATCCGCAAGGGCGCTTTCTGCGACCAGTACCTGTCGGTGCCTCAGCACCCGTACCCGTGGGCCCGGCCGCGGTCCCCCGCATCCTACACCAGGTGAGCAACGGGCGGGCGGGGCCGCAGCCTCCCAGCATCCCTCTGCCTTCTCCAGCCTGTGTCTGTGTCCAAATCTCCCTTTCTCAGGACCTGGTCATGTTGGTTGAGGGCCAGAGACCTCATCTTCATGCGTTCTGTCCTTCTTAGGCCGGTGCCCAGACGAGGCTGTGTTCTCCGGTGCTGGGGGGACCTTCAGGCACATTCTCTGCCGTCTTGGGGCTTACTAACACGTGGGCTGGGTTTTTGTTTTGCTCCCTGTAAAGCCAGTTGCAGCTCCTGTCTGTGTTTTCGCCTCCCCTGCTCACACCTAATTGCTGTCACTGCACAGTCGGCGCAGATGGGGCCCTGCTCACAATTCCCCGGAGCAGCCCGCCCGCCCGCACCAGCCGCGCCGGCTTGGGAGCGACTCGGTGCCCCTCCCCAGAGACCGCCGCCTGGCGGGAGCCCCAGCTCCTCCGAGCTGCTAGTTGCATCTTGGGCTGTTGATTTTTCTTTTTAACGGTGTTGGGGCTGCTGCTGCTGCTCCACTGGGTCCCCTCACTTAGCCCGGGGCTTTTATTTTTAACTAAACAGCTTTCCCAGCAGGTGGACCACTAATGACCCCTAGCAGAGTGCTTTCTGCCCCGGGACTCTGGTCAGGTGTCGGCCATGCGCACAGGCCCTCCCTGGAGGCCCGTGCTCTGCCAAGGGCTGTGGCTGCCTCCCAGGAAGAGGCTTCTGCCTGTGGATTCAGTGTTCGAGGCTTGTTGCTGCTCCTGTTTGCTTCTGGAGGCAGGACTGCGTGTTGGCCTCGTGGCTTCCAGCCGTCCTGTCCAGACCTTGAGGAGAGTGAATCAGGGTGTTATTTGTTACAGAGCTTTCTGTGTTCTCTTCAGAACCCCCCTTTTTTCTAAACTAAAGATGTAGTTAGAGCTGTAAGTAGACAGTTTAGTTCTCGGTGCCAAACCTTTACAGAAGCTTGTGGCAAAAAAGCAATGTGAGGGGTGAGTTTCTAAAGCTGAACGCTTCCTTTCCGCCGGCATGGGTAGCAGTCAAAAGCCAGGGGGCAAGGGGGCCGTGACGGGTCTTGACAGGCTTTAGGGTGCATGCATGTAGAGTTCAAAAAGCTGGCATTTCCAAAGTTACTGTCAAAACAGATGTATCCCGGAACGTGGATTTCATTCATGAATGTGGGAGTTTAAAAAAATCCATTTGGAGGCATTTTAAGATGTAAGAATTTTTATTCATGCTCTCTTTATAATTATTATTTAAATAAAAAAAGAATACATCAAAGCACCCTTCTCCAGTTTAGAACGAGGCTTCAGTGAACTCACATGGTGACGTTGGCGTGAAGGTCCTAAGGGCTTGCAAGGAGACCATGAGCCCGTATCTCCAGGAGCCGCTGGGACCCAGCCCCACTGACGGGGCGGTTTAAACAGCAGACGTTCCTTCCTCACAGTCTGGGGTTTGGAGCCCACGGTCCAGCCGTTTGGCTCCTTCTGCGGTCATTGGATGGGACCGCTTTGGGGGCTCGCCCTAGCTTGACTGAGCCTGCAAGCGCGGGGGTCTGCTGCCGTCCTGGGGTTAGGACTCCACCCTGGAGCCTCTGGGGGGAGCAGCTCAGCCTGTGACCCCAGGTGGACGGGGCGGCTTTCTCGAGCCCCAGTGGTGGGGTGCCCATGGGAACGTGCGTGGTTCTGGGGGTTGTCAGTGATGGAAAGCACCAGTGCTGCCCCGTTTCTGCTTGGGGGGCTGCTCCGCGGGCTGAGTGCCCCGCTCTATCTCCCGTTCCAGGCCCCCTCGGGTGGGGTCCCCCAGCACTCCTGTGAGCTCGCGCCAACAAGCCCCACACTTCCTCCCAGGCTTGAAGTCAGCTTTTCCCACTGTTTTGGTTCCACATCAAAATATGTTTCCTGGTCCCTGGCAATGTTTTCCTTGTGATCCTGTCCACGGGTGCCAGGGGCCAGCTGGAGAAGGGAGAGGTCAGGCCATTGCCCTGGGGGGCGGTGACCACACTTCCTGCCCTTGGACGCTGCCGCGCGTGCCTGGGGACTGGTGCAGGGAGAGCGCTGGCAGCAGGTGTCAGCGGGTCTTGGGCTGCACGGCCGGGCGCCCGGTGCTGACAGGCTCCGAGGTCTGGGATGGGCAGTTTATCAGGACAGATCCATCGCCGCCCCCGTGGGAGCGGGCAGCCCCTCTGGGTACATCCACGACTATCCTGCCAGCGAGGGGAACTTTTTAATGAGACGTGTGCGGCGTGGGTCTCTTCCTGAGGAACGTGGGGTCCATGGGATCACCACCCCCAGCACACGCAGCCCTCTGTTCTGCGTGGAACCTCCCGACAGTCTCACGGGGTCAAAGATGATTTCCAGTTCCTGCCACAGAAGGGGTTGTGTTTGTGGAATCAACAGCGTTGTTGGACAGAAGTTCGTAGAATTTAAAGAAGAGTTTTGATGTAGAGCCTCGGAGAACGGTGCTCTGCTCCTGAAGCTTGAGAGACACAGAGGAGTCACAAGTGACCCGTCTGAAGGCTGTCTGTCCGATGGCTTTAGCCAGCCCACGGGGGGCCTCTCCAGGGAGGACTCCCCGCTCCTGTCCTTGGATGAGAATAAGCAGGTCCTCCCATGGCACTGACAGCGACGCTGCCCCTGACCGTGGCAGAGAGGGCAGAGATGGCCGTGCATTGACTCCCGCTGGTGGCTTCCAGGGGCTGTCATTGTCCCGGAGGCGCTCAAGCGTAAGCCTGTGTTGGTTCAAGAAAATGTACTGGAGCTCCTGCCCTGGCAAGGGTGTCATCCTTACCCAGGGCCTGCTGCATGCGTTCAGGGAGCTTGTTCTTCCTTTGCAATGCGCTTGTGGAGAGTCCTGACTTCTGACGTCTCAGTGCTGTCTCTGTGCCCGGCAGAATCTCTGGATGTGCCTTCAAGGGGCAGGGTTACGTGAGGAAAGGACTGGAAGGAGCTGGTCTGGGAAGGCAGAGTGTTTTGAGACACGCTGTTTCTGACAGCAGCAGCGTCGAATTAAATCACTGCAGACGAAACTTTGCTTTGTGGTCTGAGCATTACTGACTTATTTCTTTGTTAGCCACGTCCCGAGGCTTGGGGAGTCTTAGTTCCCGGACCAGCCTCGCGCCCCTAGCTGTGGAAGTGCGGAGTCATAACCACTGGGCCCAGGAGAGCCCCCACTGCGGGGTCAACTTTCTGAGGGGTGCGGGCATGTGGTGACCCCACTGCTTGTTCTGGGTTCAGCGACCCAAGGGGCTGCACCTCCCAGTCAGTGTGTTTCAGACACAGTTTCTTCTAGGTTTTGGGTACAATTGATGACTTTAATGATATCTATGACCTTTGTGCTGTGCCCAGGTCTTAGCTCCCAGAAGCCTGATGAAGCTACAACTGATTGACTGCATTTTTAAGTTATCTGAATATTTCAGAGTTTACCCTAATTTTTTGGAATAAGATTAAATAAAGCTGTATGCTGGTAACAAATCTGACCACACATCATTCCACTGGAATGACTTCCCTGGCCCCAGCCGTCTGCACTCAGGTAGTTTGCATTGGGCCAGCCCACCCGAGGTCTTGGACACATCGCTTCTGGGTTATTTTCCCTTTTCTGACCTGGCCGAGGAGCTTGTCATCTGGAGGTCACAAAAGGAAGCTCAGCAGGGACACCGCTGGTGGTCCTGTGGTTAAGACTTGGCATGTCCACTGCAGGGGCCGCAGGTTTAATCCCTGGTCCAGGAACTAAGATCCCACGTGAGGCAGGGACACAAAAAAATTTACACCCTTCCAATAAAAGGAAGCCACTTACAGTAAGCTTTAGAAAGAAACCAGTGAGTGGAGTGGTCTCCATACGTCCCCCCCAGTGCTTACAGGACCGGGGCCCAGTGCCTGGGCCACTGTTCAGGCCCCACTGGTAACAGGTAGAGCTGGACTCAGGCCATGATTGGCAGCTCCCTTGCTGGGCCCCTGCTCCCAGGAGTCGTGATGCATTTGCCTGCTAGGTGGGGGGCTCTGGCGGTGTCGAGGGCTGCGATCTCTCTACAGAGTCCATGTCCTGCTCCCAGGGTGTTGGTGGCTGCTCGGGGAGGTGGGAGGCCAGCAGACCGAGGCCTCAGGAGCCCAGAGGCTGACTGTGGCCTCAGCTGTGCAGAGGCGTCTGCAGGTGAACTCGGTGGCCAGAGTCGGGCCTAGGCTGCGATTTCTGCAGATCATGCTTGCTCGCTGCAGGAGTAAATAGTCTCAGAGGCCTAGCGCCCGGCTCCCCATGGAGCAGGCTCTCCTGGCTCCTCAGAGTCCACCGTGGACCCTGGACACAGCGCCCTAAGCGCTGACTTCCGGCGGGAAGGCGTAGCCTTGAGGGTTCAGCTGAGATCTGCAGGTTTGCGGCAGAGGCTTCTCTGCACCTTTCGGTCTTTCCTCGAGATGCAGGTGGAGGATGTGGGCCTGATTGCTCTTTTTTTTTTTCAAAGATTTATTTATTTTGTGTTTTGGCCATGCTGGGCTTTTGTTCCTGTGCGCGGGCTTTCTCTAGTGGCGAGCGGGGTCTCCTGTCTCGTTGGGCTCTCAGGCTTCTCGTTGCACTGGCTTCTCTTGTTGCAGAGCAAGGCTCCACGTGCACAGGCAGTAATTGTGGTGCGTGGGCGTAACTGCTCCGTGGCACGTGGGATCTTCTTGGACCAGGGATCGAACCTATGTCTCCTGTGTTGCACAGTGGATTCTGTATCACTGGACCACCAGGGAAGCCCCCGATTGCTTTATTGGATGTTATCCTATGAATGTCTGGTATCATTAGCTGTGAAAAGGAGAACGAGGATCTCAAGGACTTTTGCATTCCTGGAGAGGATCAGCTTGAGTCTTTGTGGCTTTATACACTGATTTTCAAGTCGAGCCTTGAGATCCGTGCTGGTTGATTTTGTGGATAATCCGAGTGCTCAAAGAGTTTTGCTTTTGAGACTGGACAGCTCCTGGCCTGTTCTTGCTCTGACCCAGCTGGCCGTGGCATGCGTGTGGGGCTGGGCTGCACTCGGGGGTCTCCAGTCTTGAGTTTCCCAAACTGGTAGGAGCCTGACCGGGCGGAAGTGCCCAGTGACAGCATGCACCAGTGACCACAGAGAAAACAGAACTGTTTTTGTCCAGACGTTTTCCTCCGAAGAGAGTGTGGGGGACTCGTTGGGGCCTCAGGCACCTGCAGTGCACCTGGGTTAGGCAGCCAGGGAGACACGGGGCCCGTCCCGCAGAGGGTGAAACTTAGTCACATTTAAGATGAGGCCTTCTGTGGACATTAACGGGCCTTCGTTGACAACTGTTCCTTGGGTTCATGAGCAAAAATGTATGTGTCGTGATGGGGTTTGATTTTGAATAAATGCTTCTAAAATAACTTCCTGGAAGCTGGGGCTTCACACCCAGCCTTGAGCTGGTTTTTGGTGAAGAAAGTAATCGCCCAGAGGCTTTGCGTCCAGGTCGGTTAGCAGGCTGAGTGCCCAGCAGGCACCCCACCCCGCCACGGGCGCACGGAAGCGCTGGTTAGTGCCGCGCCCTGCCCCGGCGCACTCAGCCATGGTGCACTTGTCACTCCGGCCACGCCGTTTCCATGGCCCGTTAAGGTGGACGGCCCTGCTCAGGCTGTGCGGAGGTTTAAGCAGCCGTTTACAGGGCAGCCAGAAGCATCGGGATGCGAGCCTGTGGGGCGGGGCCTGAGAGGCCCACGTGAGATAGGCCTGGGTTTTGGGGGGTGGGCGGGGGTGTGGTGCAGAGTAAGGATAACAGGTTTTCCAGAAAGCTGGAAGAAAGTCCCTGCAACTCGGAATTCTCCACACCCTGGTTGGTGGAGCCCCTGAAAGCAACAGAGTTTTGTGAAATTCCTGAGCCCGAGCTGGTGCCCTCGCTGTTCTTGCTCTGAAAGTTCCAGGTCTGTGACTGGACTCAGGTTTCTGAGCAGGCCTGGGCCTTGCAGACGGAGCCCCTGAGGGTGAGGGAGGACAAGCAGGTGGCCTCCGCCCGCCAGCACCCCCCAGGGGCTCAACTTCATCTGAGCCTCTCTCCCAAGGGGACAGGGACACGTCAGGGACTCTGGGGACCGAGCTGGTGCTGAGGAGGGGTCCGGGCCAGTGTGACCTGGGCAGAGCCTCCTGGGGGAGCTTGGGCCTTAGGACAGGTGGCTGGCCGCAGAATCTCAGGGTCGGGTTGCTCTGTGTGTGGCACCCCGAGGACGGGCAGGGGATACGTGGGTCATTGACCCCCTTGTACATTACTACCCAGCTCTGCCCCTCGCCCCTCCATCCACCCACCGATACCCCGGTAAAAACACTTCTCCAGCCTCCTCCAGGCCGCCAGCCCCCTCGGCCTGTCCTGTCCCTAAGTCCCCTCAGCGCAGAGGAGGCCGTCCCGACAGTCGGGGGTGACAGCTTACGGTGTCCTGAGACCCGGGTGAGAGCTCCTGTCTGAACGGCCCCTGCTGCATCCCTTCCAGGCACATCAGAAGAGCCTGGCCAGCTCTAGACTGGGGCCTTCCCGTGGTTGACCCCAAGCCCCTCCCTGAGGGCAGTTCCCTGGGCCCCGAGACCCAGTGAGGGTCACCACGGAGAGATCAGCCTTGCCCGGCAGCCCTCCAGGAAGGTGACCTCTCAGTGGGAGCAGCTTTCTTGCCTGGACTCTGCCGGGGGCGGGGGGTGGGTTGGGCCTCCGGCGAGGTGTGTGGTCCCGGCCCGGTCTCGGCCCACAGCGCTCTGGGAGCCCAAAGACTCTGCTTCATTAAATAGCTGGGAACTGGGCCCATGACCTTTTTTAAAATTAAAGGGAAAAAGTCAAATCAAAGCAAGTGAGTCAAGCGGCCCTTCCCTTGGCTGCAACCCTGGGAAAGCGCGTTTCTTTCAAGCTTGGGGTGACGGCCTTCCCCTCGAGGTCTGGTCCCCTTCGGGTAGATTTGAACCCTACCAAGTTCAGAGTTTATATCTTCAGCTCTTTTAGAAACAGCTGAGTTCTAAAACCTTTGCAGTTTTCTTCTAAGTGATAGGTCCATATGGGCTTTAGCTCTCAAAAATTCAACATTGAAAGGACTCTACCCAAACCATCTGCTTGGAATAGCAGCTCCCTGCCGCCAACCCCAGGTGTCTGCAGGAAGGAGAACTTCACGGCACAGGGCTCCCTGAGGCTCGTCCGTGGCTCCTGGCGTGGGGCACGTGGGCAGCCATTCAGTGGGAGCTGTTCTCAGTCATGAGTGGACATGGCCTTTCCTGTGGGAGGAGGTTTGGGGGGCCTGGGCTCAGATGAAGCCGGATGAGGGAATAGTCACCGAGCTCACAGGGTGAGAGCAGGAAGGTGGAAAAGCGGGTGGCTTGGGGGGTTTACAACTAATAGTGTTCCCTGTGGCATATTTTTTAATGTCAGTAAACCAAAAGGAACTTGAGTGCCTGCCGGTTCCGGCCTGGAAGATCACCGTGGAAACTCGAGGGTGTGTTTCTTAGATTTGCTCTTTCAGTTTGTGTCACAGAAAAACAACCCTGTGCAGCGTCGGAGACTCGTCACAGTGCCCACACCCACCCCTAACAGACGGAGGAACTCGCGGTCCACCTGCCTGCCCCCACCCACGCCCACCTTGTGTGACCTTTCCAGTGATGCTCAGTGTGCGTCTTCCAGAGACGGGGGCTCAGGTTTAGACACGAATTATGGTACCAGTCGGCATCACACTAGACACTAATGTGTGATTTAAATAATCCCTTGGTGTCACCCAGCAAGTGTTCAGACCCCCTGACCCGTGGTTTCCCTGAGGCCGTCGGAGTCCGGCTCCACGCCTCCCGGTCTGCTCAGGTACATGAACCATTGTTTCCCCCGCGCTTAGCTGGAGGGGCTTGGCAGGTCCCAGGCCTGGGCCTGGAGTCCCTCGTTGCCTGTAGGCAGACGCATATCAGATGTCAGGGGACACTTGGAAGCCCGGACACTTTGGTGGATGTTACCCCTGGGGGTTCAGGTGTTTATGTGTATGTCACCACCTCTGGGGTGCCCGTTAGTGTTGCAAGAAGATGCTACCTCGAGTGCCCTTCCCTATGAGGCTTGGCCCAGATTACAGCCAGCAGGCCCCGTGCAGGGGCCAGACCCCCAGGAGGCATCAGGAGCCCTGAGGGTTCGTGCTCTGTGATGGAGGCTGTGGGTCTGTGCCAGGGACGTGACCAGCAAGGCTGCCAGGGGCTCACACTGGATGTTCACCTCTTTGGTGTCTATAGTGGTGGTGGTTTAGTCACTCAATCCTGTCTGACTCTTGCGACCCCATGGACTGTAGCCTGCCAGGCTCCCCTGCCCATGGAATTCTCCAGGCAAGAATACCGGAGTGGGTTGCCATGCCCTTCTCCAGGGGATCTTCCTGATCCAGGGATGGAACCCAGGTCTCCTGCATCACAGGTAGATTCTTTACCATCTGAGCCACCTGGGAAGCCCTTTTATATCTGTATAAAAAGGCAAAAAGATATAAAGGGGATATATCAACAAAATAAAATAGATGTGATACTCTGGCTTTTTTTTTAAAGAGGATGAGGTGGTTGGATGGCATCACTGATTCAGTGCACGTGAACTTGGGCAAAATCTGGGAGATGGTGAGGGACAGGGAGGCCTGGGGTGCTGCAGTCCATGGGGTCTCAGAGCCAGACACGACAACTGAACAAAACAGCATCCCTTTTATACGGAAATACTTAGAGACGTGCACCCAGTTGTGGAGGCAGTCTGTCTGGTTGATCGTAAGACACACGCATCTGTGTGTGTGGAGAACGTAAGACAGCTCCTGTTTGCACGGGTCAGCTGGGTGTCAGATGTGAATTTAACCATTTTCTTCGTTGCATCGAGTGTGATCTTTTAAGAAATCAGATCAGGCTGGAGGTGAGTTTGATGTCATCCATCGTGCTCAGCAGGCAGGGCTGAGGCACAAGAGAACCTCCAGGTGTTCGGGATCCCATGGGGGCTTCGCTCCGGGTCGGGGGTACCCGAGGAAGGTGCTTTGGCGGCAGGGCCGCGAGGGGTTAGGATGGCGCAGCAGGCACGTCTCGGAATGTTTCTTCCAGGCTGAGGCCTTTTCCCTGAATCAGAGGTACATTTACATTTTTGTGGAGCTGCCAGATTCATGCTGAAAATTTCCAACCTCAAACAATAATTTTAATTGTCTGTGTGTGACAGTATTTATTTTGTGAGCCATTCTAACTTTAAACTGCGTGCAGCCGTGTGGCTGGCTCTGTCAGTGACTCAGGAGCAAGTTACTCCCCAAGCCTGTTTTCGGCCGTACTCAAGTGCCGAGCAGCTCTGGGGCCTTGCCCTCTGTGGATGGTGAGGCGTGGACCTTTTAGTCTTCCTCCACTTCTCTGTCTGTCTCTCAGTCTCTTTCAAAGGTTTTAATTTCCTGGGAGTCAGATGAACCTAACTTCTACTTGTTTTTCATCTGTTTCTCTTCTGTTCACAGCAAAGGACAGTCTTTTCACCTAGATGGACAGTATGTATAAGGCAACAGATTAGTACACTGGATATTCTGAACGGAGACATGGTCTCCTCATGTGGGCCTGGTACCACTGCCCTGGGGGACCGGAGGTTCTGTGGCCCAATCTCTCCTTGCTCCTCTCGCAAACCTGCCTGCTGCTCCCTTGGTTCTGCGGGTCTTGGCTGTTGTGGATCACGGACACGGGGCTGGGCGAGGTTGCTGCAAACCCATTGCCGTATCAGGCGCCCCCCATGTGTCAGGTCTGCTCACAGCTGGTTTGTGAGCAGAGGAAATGGGAACCAGCCTGCCCACTTCTCAGGTCAGGCTGATAGAGCTGTGATTTTTAAAAGATCTACCTTATTGGGGAGGTTAAATAATTTTTAAGCCTTTCATGAAGGAAGGAAAATATTTCGGGTCAAATGTGGAAGAGGTTTGCATTGTGTTCAGGAACCTCGTCGTGAAGAGCTGAGAGGGTCTGGGTGTCCGTCACAATTAGCTGGCCATCGGCTCTGCAGCTTTAACTGCTGCTCTTGTGAGGACAGTGACCTCACCCATGGGAGTTTCAGACCCAGCCGGAAGGACACGCCGCCCGTCTGTCTCAGGCCGGGTCCGTGGGCGCGGGGAGCCGTCCATGCCTCTAACGCTCCGTGTGTCCATTTCAGCCCGTCCCTGCCGGCTCTCGACTGGCAGCTGCCGTCACACTCAGGACCCTACGAGCTGAGGATCGAGGTGCAGCCCAAGTCCCACCACCGCGCCCACTACGAGACGGAGGGCAGCCGCGGGGCTGTGAAGGCGTCAGCCGGGGGTCACCCCAGCGTGCAGGTACCGCTCCACTCCAACCAGGCCCGGCCCTGCTCAGGGAGGCGCCAGTTCAGCCCAGAGGCCGCTCTGAGGCAACAGCCAACAGCTTTTTCTGCGTTCTTAAAAAAATCTTCACCTCCCAGCCAGTTTAGCTGAATATTTTATGCCCAGTCGAGTCCCAGTCTGCTCGGTACAGACAGGCAGATTGAGGGTGTGCTGCCTGCAGCCCCTATATGGCTGTAATGTGGGGAGGAGGCTTCTCTTCAGCGAGCTGCTGGGGGGGCGGGGGGCAGGCGATACCCCGGAGACCATGGGGTGACCACTGTAAGCCTGGGAGCGTTGGGAGGGCTCCATGGACAGTGGTGTTGGGGTGACCAGCCTGGGCCTGGGGGAGCTAGAAGGACCTCCTGGATGGTGTTGCTGGCAAGTGTTTTTTCACCAAGGAGGGCAAATGGCTCTAGCTTTTGCTTGTGACTCCTGGTGGGGGCTACAGGGACCTGGGCACAGCCAGGCAGCTGCTTTGTCCAGAGGGACGCTGCCCTGTACCCCCGTGGGTCTCTGAGCATGCCTGACTCAGAAAGGACGAGCAAGAGAAGCCAAGGAGAGACAGCGTGCCCAAGGAGGTGCCCTGTGGCCAGTGGGCAGCGTGGGCTGGGGCTGCCACCTAGACTAGGCTCTTAACAGACTTGACCCTGGTGCTCTGTCACTTCAAGGTGTCCTGGAGTAGGAAGATCTTAAAGAGAATAAAAATAGCTTTGAAATAAGAGTGCTCCATTTTCCAGGACCTTTCTGTAACAATCTGTAAGAATGAACGTCCGGGGCTGGTCGAGCCGCGGAGAAGCTTCTGCTCAGAATCCCCCTCGGTCTCTCGTCCGGCTGTGTGGCCCTTCGTCCCTGATTCCTGCCACGGGCGCTGCACAGCCAGACCACATGCTGGGCACCTCGCACCCTGCATGAGGACAGGCGGAGGCCTTCTGCCCTGGGGAGAGTCAGAACCCAGTCTGAGGGCCCTCTGCCTGCCCCCAGCCCCGCGGGAACAGAGCCCCTCTTCCCCGCCCCCCCCTGCAGGAACCGTCCCGCAGCCCCCAGTCGTCCCTTCCCTGCCCACGTTCCCGCCTCCCAGGGCTGCTCCCCGGACGTGGCCACGGTCCCTGTCCCCGAGCAGTAGAGCCTCAGCAACCATCAGTAGAGGTCACCTTGGGCCACGTTCAGATTCATCCCAAGCTAGGTCTGTCTGCACGGGTTCCGCTCCGGTTTGGAGTTTTCAGAGGCTGATTCTAAAGACTCTGCTTTCCTCTCTGAAGCCTGGGACCCTTGGAGGCAGTGGCTCCCAAAGTGTGGTCCCTGACCTGCAGGGTCGTCCTCGCCACGCCCCTTTAAGATGCGTGTTCTCTGGCCTGCCCACCCCACTGGGCTCGGAGCTGGGCCCTGGGTCCGACATTGGGGCACTGGCTGGGACTCGCCACTTGTCAGCTGGGAATGGAGGAGCAGGCACCTGCCACAGGATGTCAGGGCCAGGGCAGTGTGGCGGAGAAGGCTGGGAGTGGGGTGGGCTCCGGGCACCGCTCCCCTGCACACACCCTGGGGGGTCAGCTTGCTTGGCTACAGGCCAGCATGCTGAGCTGGTGCTCAGGCCTCACCGCCTTGCCACCGTTCTCTGGCCCCGGAGATAAACCTGGGCTCCCAGGTGGGCTGTCCTTGTGGATGGCAGCATTCAGTCACACGTGGGACACGACCCGCCGGGCCCTGCCCTGTGACCTGTGACAGTCCTACCGGACACACATTTGCCATCTTGTCCCCAAGAGCGGCAGGCCTCAAAGTCCCCCACCCCCGTCTACGCCCCCACTGTGACCCGAGCTCCCAGCCCTGTCATTTGGGGAATGGTGCAGGCCGGAAGGGGAGGTAGCAGGCACTCCCTGTTTGTATTCTACTGCATTTAGATAAATAAAAATAAAGCCGGCGAGGGCAGGAGGGTGCAGGGACAAGTGGCCGTCCACCAACGCAGCAATCAGGGCCTGGAGTCTGCGGGATGATGTTGGGGCGATGTTCGCAGCCACACGCTCACTGCCAATCAGTACCCACTTGGTTGGTGGCTTGACTTCGAAGCACAGCAGGGGCCCCATCAGTGCCCAGGCCGTGGCGTTTCAGGTCCTCCCGGGCGGGGGCAGGTCGGCAGTGCCTGCGCTTAGCCCGGTGGCATAAACATAGTGTTTACGGCCCCTCCTGCCTCGGCTTCCACTGGAAGAAAGTACATCGCTGAATGGAAAAGACCTTACGTTACAGAGGCGAGGAAATAGCTGTTAAGTACAGAGAAATGAAAATAAAGCAGCGGAGAAGTAACAGCCGAATGCCCCCTCCCTCATATGTTGTCGGCCAGGGGTGCTGTCCTGCAGGGCAGGGAGCCTCGTGCGGTGGGCGCTGCTGAGACGCCAAGTGCATGACTGTGGCCCTGAGCGGGGGTGTCTGCGTCCTCGGTGTGCTTTCCACGGTCCTGGGGATGTGCCCCCACCCCCGGCCAGGGCCCCAGGCTCCCATCCCCGCCGGGCAAGTGTCTGGGGCACAGAGGCTATTACCCTCTCAGTGTAGAACAGAGAGAGAGCTGAGATGTTCTGGAGGAATTCTGTAACTTGAAACAGCGTTTGAAGTATCTTAAGCACGAAAGTGTTAGTCGCTCAGCCATGCCCGACTCTTTGTGACCCCATGGACTGTAGCCCAGCCTCCTCTGTCCATGGGATTCTCCAGGCAAGAGTACTAGAGTGGGCAACCATTTCCTTCTGCAGGGGATCTTCCCGACCCAGGGATCCAACCCGGGTCTCCTGCATTTAAGGTGGATTCTTTACCATCTGAGCCACCAGGAAAGCCCCACCCAAGCATGAGTACCCCAAAATGACTCAAGTTCAGTGTGGGCGGAATGGGGGTGGCTGGTTCTGGGTGTAAACGGTAAGGCCCCTCCCGCACCGTGCAGCCGAGAGAGAGAGAGAGAGAGAGAGAGAGAGAGAGGAAAGCCGGCCCCACAGAAACGTCAGCCTCACCCGGTGTCTCTCCCGCGAGGGTGAGTCCTCTGATCTCGAGGCAAAGAGGAGCTACGTGCAGGGCTGAGGCAGCAGGTAGGAAGAGGGGCTTTTAGGGTTTGTTTTCTTTTTCAGTTAGTGGACCACAAATTGGGTAAAAATAGAATCTGCAGATAATTATAAAACAAATGAAAATAGAAAACTCTCTTCGTTGCTGTGAAAGCCGGGTAACCACAAAGTTTTATTCTGCGCTGAGTTATTTTAGCACATCCTCCGACACAGCGGCTCCTCCCACCAGGGCGTCGCAGCCTCGGCCAGGCCGATCCACACGTCGGGGGACCGGCCGCTTCCCTGGGCCCTTCTGCGGTCAGCTGGTCAGAGGAAAGCCAGGCTTTTTTCCCAGAGCATCCAGGCTGTCAATCAGACCTGCTGTCATGCAGAGCAGGGAGGAGGCCAGTGCACGTATGGGCTGGACAGGGGCTTTCTCGCCCGCCTAGGACACCTAGCTCATCGGGTCTGAGTCTGCATCCCTGTGCTTGTTGCGAAGTCAGAGGCCATGACCATATGCAGGACGCAGGCCCCTCTGTGCCCAGACGTGGGGCGAGCTGCCCCCCGTGGCCCCTCCCCTGAATCTAGTAGACACTGCAAAATACAGAATCTTCTTTCTAGGCAGCATCAGACTGTAATCTTAGATTAGGAAAGGACTTCGTGTTTAGGGGCCTTGCCCCCCATTTTCATTTGGGGACACAGATGAGTGTGGGGCTTGGCCAGTGTCGCTCGGAGACTTGAGGGAGTGTTTCAGACCGTCCACCGCCCCGACTCTCCAGAGGCCCCCGCAGCCCTGGTGGGCGTGTCTGGCTGCTCTGGCAGCCCCTTTGGGTGCTGGCTCCTCAGGCAGGACCCCCGGCCGCCAGCTGGGAGGCCCCTTTGGGTGCTGGCTCCTCTTCCCCGGGGCCTGGAGCTGGGTGGGCTCCGGCCGGCCTCAGCGAGGCCCACCGGCAGGCTCGGTGTGACAACGCAGCCAGGGCAACAGGGCCCCGGTTCTGGGTTGCCTTTGTTGTGATGGGAACAGCGAGGAGGGGGCTGTGGGCTTCCCTGAACTTTACAGTCTTGCCTTTTCTTCTGTCAACAGTTCAGACACACACACGCACACAGTGCTCCCCACTTCTGGCCTCTCGGCCAACGTCCAGGCCAGGGCGTCCATCTTGCCTGCCCTCTGCACTGCCTCCCTGACACCCCGGCCCAGTCCTGGGAACAGACGGCCCTGCCGGAAAGGTCCCCGGTTCCAGCTGCCCTATGGGGCTGGGGAGAGACCTGGGGGGTCACCACTGACCTCTGACCCAGGGATCAGAGGAGGATGCTTCGTTTACCCAGTTACCAAAATAGCCCAAGGGATAGCATCTAGCCCCACAGACAGCCAGGCCTCAGTGAATAATTAATAGGTCATGGAAACGTGAGACTCGGTGGGGCCTGTCCATTCCTGAACAGCACTTTAGTTTGTAACTTGTGTCCTTGTCCCTATGAATGACCCGTGTAGCCCATGTGTGGCCAGGTGAGCAGACGGGAGGCCCCAGTCCAGACGGCGGGGGCTGGGAGGCTGGGCTGCCCGGGGGGAGGGTCCTGGCCCCGCCTCATGCCCCGAGCCGCCCTCATGTTCCTTAGGGTGGCCGGCTTCTGGGCTCAAGTTTGCCCCTGAAGACTGTGACAGCTGACACCAAGGAAGGAACACACCAGGAAACAGTCATTTTTTCCCAGATCATTAAAATCAGCGTGTCATGTGATCATCCCTTTTCATTTCACGTGGCACCCCTCCCCGCCACCACCACCTGCCCCAGGTACTAAAGCATCAGCATTTCAAGAGATGGGCTTCTGGGAGTGTCTCAGTACTGCGGCTAGACAGCAACGCTTCCTTCATCTGATGTTCTGGTGTGTTTTGTTTTACTCTGAACTTCACTCCATTTTTTTCTTATTTGATTTGTTCTAAGTGGACATCTCTTTCTACTCTGGAGACAGGATCGTTTAACCTGAAACCAGAGTTTTCACAAAAGCCAGAGGAACAGACGCTAGTAGAAGAAATTCCGTTTGACAGCAAACCTCCTCGGGCCTGGCGGGGAACTGAGGGTCAGACCACCCTATGCAGCAGCCCGGCTCCCCTCCGCCCTGGGGGCCCAGACGCCACTTGGACGCGGGTCTGACCCGGCCTCCCTGCAGCGAAACCCCACCAAGCTGCCCTTGCAGTGAATCAGTCTTTCACGGGGCCACAGGGCAGGGGCGCCTGCCCTCCACTCTTCCTGCAGCTCCCAGGCAGGTGGTGTTTCCCTCCTGCCCGTCTTTCTCGGCCACGTGCACAGACCTGGACGGTCTCCCTCTTCGCAGACACACCTGTGCCGTGGGAGCTACTGCGGTTGGGCGGCCTCTGTTCCCACGATGCAGCGGGCTCTGCAGAAGCTCTGGGCCCCGTTCAGCCCCTGCAATATGTGGTCAGTGTCTGTGCCGAGCAGGGGATTGCCATTTGTACTCCTCCCGAAGCAAAGAGGTGCCCACTCTCATGAGGTCACACGGCGTCAGCACGAGAATGCGTGAGGTAGCCAGTGAGAACAACAGAAATGAGGGCTGGGATTTGCGGCCGCTGCTGACGCTGCCCACACTGAGCAGCGCCCGGGGAACAATGACGCCCCCGGCCCCGGCCGGACCCCACGCCAGGTGTCCCCGGCACTACCCCTCCTCCTGCTATGCTGTGCTCACGGTCCTGCCTTTGTGGGGGGCTCCGGGTGGGAAGGCGCTTGCCCCCGAGCGCTGTCCCTGCCCCGCGTGCAGCCGGGCAGTCGGAAGCACCCTGTCCACACACTCCGGGCGGGGCAGCACGGTCTTCGCTGAGCTGGGCCCTCCGTCTCCTCTCCTTCAAGAGCCACTGGGCTCTGGGCTGTGGGACAGCCATCTACTCTGCGACAGCTCAGGTGGCCAGCCCCGCCCTATGTAGGCCGGGCCCCACCCAGCAGGACCCGCAGTCCTGCCCTAGCTGCTGTGTGGCAGCCATCACCTCCACGGCACCCGATGCCAGGGCTGGGGCTGGCCTGGTGGCAGGCCGATGACGGGCGTGTGGGCATCTGGCAGGCAGTGCCCTTGGCCTCTCGGCGCCTCCATCGGCCCTCTTGCCTGGCCCAACCCACGGCGCCTCTGGGTCACTGGTGGCAGACCCACAATCCAGGCTTGGCCTCCAGAGTCACACCTCTGCCCACCCAAACCCCTGGGGAGTGGCCACTGCCCCCATCCATCGTGCAATATTTACAGTGAGTTCAGAGAGGTTGTCCTGAGGAATGAGGGCTCGGGTCACAGCGTTGGCCCCGCCCACCCAAGGTCTGGTCTGCAGGGAGCTAACCTCACGCGGGGGTGGGGGGGTGGGGGCCGTCCTTCCTCCCAGGCCGTGGAGGACGCGAGATACCCTGGGGGAAGCCCTCTTGCAAGTTTGGAGGCCGAAAGCTCACACAGCAGTCTCTCAAGTTAATCCAGTACTGGGAAAATTTCGGTTAAAAAAAGTGGAACCAGCTTGTGAACTGGAGTTTTTCTTCCTGCAGAGCTCCTTTGGGTATTGCGTGAAGATGCAAATTTTACATCTGGGTTAAATGCATAATTTCCCTTTAAATTGCCTGCTTGACTGTGTACAAGGATCCCTGCTCGGTATATGTTCGTACCAACTGGAAACTTAGTTGAAAGTAATTTCACTCAATTAACTAGTCCTTTGTTTGACGACGCTGCTGCCACTGTGTGTGCTGTGGGAATTTCAGCGTCCAGTAAATTTGGCCTCAATCATTCCCCACCTGTCATCCTGCTGTGTAAGTGCTGAGCTGAGCGCAGCAGCTAAAAACAAACATCTCTGTGTGTAGAAAACTCACTAGCTCTCGTACCTTGAAAATGGAATAATACATCCAGTTTAGTTTAAGTTGAAGCAAAGAGAGGTCATTGCTATGACAGGTAATTTTATAAATATTATTTTGACAGATACTATAAGGTGCCAGGGGCAGAAAACCCATGCAGTGGAACATGTGAAGTATTTAAATGACTTCTCTTAAAATGAACTTCATGTTTTAAATAATAGATGTTTACCTCCCAGGTTAAGCCTTAAATATTCCCATTTTCACTGAAATGGCATGTTTTTAAAAAGGCAACGTTGTACCCACAATGCTGCCTGCCGGCAGAGCCAGGCCCCAGAGTGAGTCCTGTGGGATTCGAAGTTGTCGCTGTCAGACCGTCTGACCCCGGCCAGACCACGTGCCACCCTGGGGCCCCTCCTGACACAAGGAACACGCCGTGGCCATGCATGAGCAAGTCTTGGTCAAAGCCTCGCTTATATATTCTTGTATTAAATGTCACAGAATATAATACTGAGAGGCAGGATTCGTCTCTTCCTCAGTCTCTGATTTTATTCATGTTTCCTGTTGTGAAAACCTAAGTCGAGTCCAGCACAGATTCCTCAGGAAACTCGTTAGTTTGGCAGAACACGGGACTCGGGCTCCCCAGCAGGGACGAGAGCGCCAGGCGGGCCGGGGGGATTTGGCAGAAGACTGGACTCGGGCTCCCCAGCACGGAAGAGAGCAGCTGGGCGGGCCGGGGGGCCAGTCCTGGTTCCCAGCACCCTCCCCGACTCAGCACTGTGCTCAGAGACTCTCGTGGGTCCACCTAGGAGAGTGCACGTCCGTCCTGGTGGGCAGAGCGTGCAGTTCCTGCAGAATTAACCTTGTCAGCAGGACCCACCATCAGGAGTTGGCAGCCCCAGCAGGTTCTCTGTGCCGATGGCCTCAGAGGTGGGAGAGGCCCCATGTCAGCCTCTGTCCACGCAGCAGGCCGGGAGGACAGCAAGTGGACGTTAGGTCTCTCAGTAAACTTAGGCTCTTGCCAGCTCTCTTCTTGCTGTGGACACTCGGGGACCAGCCACAGGCCTGAGACCAGTTCACTCCCTCTGCTCACTGCCCATCGGGCACGTGTCTGGTCCGTACAGGTCAGACCCTGTGGGTCAGGATGAACACAAGATTGTTCTAATAGGAAAGACCCACTTTGAAAACGAGCACACCCATGGGTCCCTGGGGCCGTGTCACAGACAGAGACGATAAAAACAGGGAGCCTGACGCCTGAAACTGCTGCTCCTGCCAGGAAATAAGATCTTTAAGCAACTCCAGGGTCCCAGAGAGAGTCTGGAGAGCACGTGTGCACATCAGCCTGTGAGCATGCGTGTGCGGCATGTGCATCTATGCACACCCGTCCTATGTGCACGCCTGACCTGTGTGCACGCCCGACCTGCATCCTCGTCTCCATAATATCTCACAGTGATGCTCGCATGCCCCGGGAGCCACTCTGCAGCCCATGACATTTAACAAACACGGGCTGTTAAATGTTACTCGGGTGCTACAGACCGTTCCCCAGAGACCTCCACAGACGCCAGTCCCCGGTGCTGGGAGTCTCAGCTGCTGGATGCTCACCTGAAGCTGTAAACTCATTCAGTGGGGCTGTGATCCAGCCGCAGTCAGAGCTGGGCTCGGTGGCCTGTGGTCTTGTATTGTCTGTTGTAACGCTGTGCAGGCTGTGTCTGCCGGAAGACGGGGCTGGATGGACAGAGCCATGAGGCTACGCGAGCCCCGCCCTGATGAGGTGCCGTGCGGATCCCTCTCTGGCCCGGCTCTTGGCCTGATGCCCCGGCTCATCCTCCCACATTGGGGGTGCGCAGCCTCGGCGCTCTCCTTGA
Source organism: Bubalus kerabau (assembly GCF_029407905.1). NCBI lineage: Eukaryota > Metazoa > Chordata > Mammalia > Artiodactyla > Bovidae > Bubalus > Bubalus kerabau. Next base: position 4,048,204 of record NC_073644.1, on the reverse strand, counting down.
TGAGTGTGCGTGACTCTCAAGAGCGGCCTGTCATTGTTTGGATTCTCTTCTGAGGCTTCAGAATTTACAAGTGACTTCATCTCTTGATTAAGTGAAGTCACCGCAGTAGCTGGGTCTCTGTCAGCGCGTCTTGATGGACGGTTTGCTGCTGGTTTTAACCACGCTGGAAGCAGCGTGCGCTCACTTCTCTGGGCTGAAGAGAGACTCGTTCCTCACTGTGGGGTCAGGAGAGCTGGGGAGGCCGCAGCCGAGGGCGGGAATGAGGTGGACGCTGCTAACTGAGTGTCGTGGAAAGAAGTGGAAACCAGCCAGGGAAGCGAGCAGTGGGATCTCTGCAAGGAGGAGCGAGACACGGGGCAGAGAAAGTGCCGGAGCCCGGCGCCAGACCTGCCAGTGAAGTTCCGGCTCATTTGTCTCTGGACCTTCAGCTTCCATTCTGACATCCCAGATTGGAAAAAGTGAGCCCTAGAAACAGCAAGCAGGGTCTTGGACATGGAGGTCAGCTGCTGCTGGACCTGGAGGTGTCCCGTTTCTGCAGTCACTGATCCTGTCCCCCTTGTGTGTCTGAGAACTGTCTGCATTTAGTCCGCCTCCAAACAGTCCCAAGTCCCAAGCAGGCACTGCCTGGAAGTTCTTGGTCGTCCAGCCTGGCCTCCTGCCCCGTGGCTGTGAAGTGACTGTCAGGACTTCTCACAGGACAGAGGCGGAGCCTGGATGGTGGGGCGGGGACTGATCCCCCTGAAGCCTCATCTAAGCAGGGGCTTTGGGGCTCATGTATCAGCTGGACCTGAGAACAACCCCACTGCAGGGCCAGTTCTGTGGTTTCCGCCTGAGGATCAGGGTCGGCCAGAGGGTGGGTGGCTGTGCCCTCACCCATGTGGAAGCAGTGACCGACAGCCTTCTCGGCTGCACTGGCCTGGCTCATTGAGCTGCCTGTTGTCCGAACTGCTACCATGAGTCCAAGGAGCAGTGATGACAACCCGCAAAGGGGAGAGCAGCCCACTGTGCCCCCCGAGCCTATGTTGGCAGCTGCCCTCCTGGGGCCTGTGTCGAGACCCTGGCAGGTCCCCGCTTCTGCGGGAGGGGGATTGGCACAGGGGCCGGCCCTGCGCTGCCTGCTTGCTTTGGATTTGCCTCTTGAGGGCGGCCTGCCATAAACAGGATGGAAGGCAAATCCAGTGCTGTTCCGAGAGGGACTCTCACTGAGGGGTATGGGGGAAGTGAGGCGGGGACTCCACCCGAGGTCTGTCCAGGGGCAGCTGGTGAAGGTCCTGGGAGCGGCACTTACCCCCGGCTCCTGGTGCAGAGTCAGCTTGTTGTGTGTCTGGGGCCCAAGGCTGATGGGTTTTGTGCCCACACAAGACCATGTGCCCAGCACACAATTGAAATGGCCATGTACAGGCTCCCCCCCACCTCCCATGTGGGGTCTGAAGCTGGCAGAAGACAGGCCGCGACCTGGGGCTCATGGGACAGGCCCCAGGGTCCCACGCACCCGCAGCCTGCCGGGCGGATGTCGGGTGTGTCTGATTTGGAGCATCCTGTTTCTGGTTAGGACAGGACTGAGTAGGAGAAAGTGGGTCGAGTCCTCTTGGGTGCATGTCTGAATTCATCGGGGTCGGGCTTGTGTGGAGGGGCTTGGCCTCATGAGATGCTTGTGTCCACACGCGTGGGCAGAGGAGTGTCTGTGGACGAGGCCGTGGCCCGGAGACCCCGGCTCTTCTCCCCACCTGCCCCTCGTGGGGCCCCTGTTGCCATCCTGAGACGCAAGCAGATGCGTGCAGGTGTGTATGGCCCTTGTGTGCGCTCGTGTTCCAGCACGGGCAACCGGGTGTTCAACGCCGACTCACAAGGTGTCCAGCCCAGAAGGGGGCGGGGGCCCGGCCTCGGGCCAAGAGTGGGGAGCAAGGCGGGTGCGGTGTGGGTGCGGCGCTCACGATCCCGCTCCTCTGCCCACAGCTGCACGGCTACGTGGAGAGCGAGCCGCTGACCCTGCAGCTCTTCATCGGCACGGCAGACGACCGGCTGCTGAGGCCGCACGCGTTCTATCAGGTGCACCGGATCACGGGCAAGACTGTGTCCACCGCCAGCCACGAGGCCGTCGTCTGCAGCACCAAGGTCCTGGAGATCCCGCTGCTGCCGGAGAACAACATGCGCGCCACGTAAGCTCGCTGCGGGCCGGGGGCCAGGCCGGCCCTTGGAGGGAGGGGGAGTCCTCCTCACACTTCCACTTTGCTTAACACCTCAGGAAACTTTACAAACATTTACGATGGCAGACTTGTTTCCTTCTAGGGTTTTCCTATTGCTACTCAGTTCACAGCTGTGCGAGCTCCCTCTGTGTGCAAACGTGGCACCCACTTTTTTCTTTTTCTTTTTTTTAAACTTTTCATTTCGTATTGGGGTATAGCCGATTAACAGTGTTGTGATAGTCTTGGGTGAACAGCAAAGGGACTCAACCATACACAAACATGAAGTCATTCTCACCTACCTCCCCCCGACCCCCACATGGCACCCTTTTCTTTCTGAAAGCTCTGTGAAAGCCAGAAGAGTAGTTAAAATGCTGCTAATGTTGAAGCATTATAGAGACCAGCATGTCTGGGTTGTGTTTTCACTGAGGGTTTCTGCTGATGTGACCAGCTGGAATGTGCAGGTCAGGCCTGACTCTTTGGTGTAGAGGTGACTCAGTTACCAAGCTACAGAGTCATCTTCTAGGGTCCAAGTGGGGTCCCTGTTTGTGGCCTCATTAATCGAGTGACCACAGTGCGCCCTGCCCTTCACTCCCAAGCTACAAATGTGGCAGAGAAAGGGGACAGGGTTGTCCCTCTGGACTCACCTTCTCCTGGGGGCCTCTGTGGGCGCAGGATGGAGCCTCAACACCCTGTGTGTCTAGATAAACACGTAAGGCAGCAGTTCATTAACACAGGGTTCTCGGGGGGTGTCCGTGGGGGCGGCCTCGAAGCCGACTTTGCAGGGAAACCGCAGGTGGGAAGGCCCTGTGCCCAGGTGGGTTTGGGGTGTCCTCGGGGGAGAAGGAGCCCAGGGCCGTGGCTGGGGAGGGAGAGTGTGGGAAGCCACAGTGTGGGCTTGTGTGGGGTGTTGATCAGTCGTTTGTAAGTAGCTCCTAAACCCTCTATGTTATAAACAAAGGGAAAGCCTTCTCTCTGTGTTGGCTTTTCAGGGATTTGAGGGGATTCATTCTAAGTTTCCCAAGGACCAGGAGCAGGGCTGACGGCTGGGAGACCCTGCTGGTCCCTCCAGCAGCTGCAGCTCTGACTCCGGTGGCTGCGTTTACTTCATCAAATACCCTTTAGGCCGGGGCAGCTCGGTCACCATGGGCCAGGCTTCCCAGCACTCTGGGCCAGGCTGTGGTCCCGACCTTCAGGCCCCATGCCGCCTTGTCTGTGAGCGTCTGATGGAGGGAAGGGCTGGTTTCCATCTGACAAGTTGCCTGTGGATTGTTCTGCTGAAGGCTGGTGTTGGATGGAATCATTAAGTTAAATGAAACTAGAGGATATCACATGCTGCTGCTGCCAAGTCGCTTCAGTTGTGTCCAACTCTGTGCGACCCCATAGATGGCAGCCCACCAGGCTCCCCTGTCCCTGGGATTCTCCAGGCAAGAACACTGGAGTGGGTTGCCGTTTCCTTCTCCGGTGCATGAAAGTGAAAAGTGAAAGTGAAGTCGCTCAGTCGTGTCCGACTCTAGCAACCCCATGGACTGCAGCCTGCCAGGCTCCTCTGTCCCTGGGATTCTCCAGGCAAGAACACTGGAGTGGGTTGCCATTTCCTTCTCCGGTGCATGAAAGTGAAAAGTGAAAGTGAAGTCGCTCAGTCGTGTCCGACTCTAGCAACCCCATGGACTGCAGCCTACCAGGCTCCTCCATCCATGGGATTTTCCAGGCAAAAGTACTGGAGTGGGGTGCCATTGCCTTCTCTGGAAATCACATGAGGCCCTAGCAAATCCAGGATCCTGAGCCGAGGGGGGACACTCCCAGAATCTTGGGGAAGGAGGTTTTCAGAGCCCGGCCTGGGAGACTTCCTCTGGGGTGTCCACACCTGCCCACTGCAGCGGGCCCTGAGCGAGTGGGGCTCTGCCTGCTTGAGACCCGGGTGCATGAGGGGCTGGCTTGTCCTGCTCCTTCGCCGCCCCCCCACTTGATGGGTGGACTTGGGGCTGTCCTGACAGGTGAGTGGGTGTCGGGCAGGGCTGGGGACTGAGGCAGGCACTCTTATCTCATAGCATTGACTGTGCCGGGATCCTGAAGCTCAGGAACTCCGACATCGAGCTGCGCAAGGGGGAGACGGACATCGGGAGAAAGAACACGCGGGTGCGGCTGGTCTTCCGCGTTCACATCCCGCAGCCCAATGGCCGGACGCTGTCGCTGCAGGTGGCCTCCAACCCCATTGAGTGCTGTGAGTGCCCTGCCCCATGTCCAGGCCGAGGGCCAGTCCCGCCGGACCCTTCCCTTCCCACAGCCCACAACGTTCCGCCCCGCCCCAGGGGGTGTGCTGTGTCGTGATCCCCATCCTGACAGCTCGCCTGCCCGCCGCCTCGGGGAGCATCCTGGTTCATTCCTTTGTCTCTGACCTGAACGTCAGTCAGATATCTTTGACAGCCCCTCCCTCACGGCCCCCCACGGCCCCTCCCTCACGGCCCCCTCTGCCCCGTGGCCCCTCCTTCAGGGCTCCTCTCTGCCACGTGGTCCACTCTCGCTGGACCCTCCTGTCCAGTCTCCAAATGGCCATCCCCAGGCCATGGGCTTTGCTGCAGGTGGCTCCAGCTTTCTGCCCCGAAGCCCCTCCCTCACGGCCCCCCGTGGCCCCTCCCTCACGGCACCCCTCTATCCCGCGGCCCCTCCCTCACGGCCCCCTCTGCCACGTGGTCCACTCTCGCTGGACCCTCCTGTCCAGTCTCCAGATGGCCATCCCCAGGCTGTGGGCTCTGCTGCAGGTGGCTCCAGCTTTCTGCCCCGTGGCCCTCACGGCCCCCTCTGCCCCGCGGCCCCTCCCTCAGGGCCCCTCTCTGCTGCATGGTCCACTCTCGCTGGACCCTCCTGTCCAGTCTCCAGATGGCCATCCCCAGGCCGTGGGCTCTGCTGCAGGTGGCTCCAGCTTTCTGCCCCATGGCCCTCACGGCACCCCTCTATCCCGCGGCCCCTCCCTCACGGCCCCCTCTGCCACGTGGTCCACTCTCGCTGGACCCTCCTGTCCAGTCTCCAGATGGCCATCCCCAGGCTGTGGGCTCTGCTGCAGGTGGCTCCAGCTTTCTGATCTATGGTCTCTCCCCGTGAGAAGGAGCAGGCCCCTCATCTCAGGTCTTCTGGTCACCGGGGAGGGCTATGTGAGGACCCTGGCGACTGGGGGCTGTGTGAGGACCCCAGTCACTGGGGAGGGCCATGTGAGGACCCCGGTCACTGGGGGCCGCAGAGTGTATCTTCGCTGTTGCTGCTACACAGACCTCTGCCCCATATCCCGATTTTGGCCACCTGTGCCCTCAGCCCTTGAGAGCCCACCATGGACAGCCCTCCACATTCGACTTTAGCCTGTGGTGCCTTGCTCTGTGGGCCCCCCACCCGGTTAGACCCGGGGATCGCCCTTTTGCTGTTGGTGGGCAGGCTGTGTCCCCCCTCACCTGCAGGACTCCCCACAGCTTCCCCAGGCCCTTCAAGGGTGATTACTCTAGCAGAACACGTTCACTCCCACAGTCACACACACACACACTCACATGTGTGCGCACACACGTCTCCACGTGGACCAGTCAGAGGCATGCTGCCTTCCCTTTGACAATGCGTCATGGGTGGACCAGCTGCCCAGGAGGGGCTGGGGGGGTGTGGGTGGACCAGCCTTCCCCGGGAGGGGTCTCACTGGCTCACTTCTTGCCCCACCCTCACAGCCCAGCGCTCGGCCCAGGAGCTGCCCCTGGTGGAGAAGCAGAGTGCGGCCAGCGGCCCCGTCCTCGGAGGGAAGAGGATGGTCCTCTCCGGCCACAACTTTCTGCAGGACTCCAAGGTCATTTTTGTGGAGAAAGCACCAGGTATTTCCTCTTAAAACCAGCATCGAGTGCTTGCTGTTTGGGCGCCGGCAGAGGTTGGCTGGCGGGAGAGGGTGCCATGCACGGTCCCAGGGCTTCCCCACGTGGCTTTGAGGGGCTGCGGGTGTGGGGCCTGCGTCTGCCCGGCTAGCAGGTGCCTCTTCAGGGGCTCCGACCAGCTCTTGTTGGTCTTTGGCTTTCTCAGAACCGCAGACTGTCCTAGGCAGGTATCCAGTTGTGCAGTGGGCACAGAAGCCATGGGGGACCCCACTGGGGCCCAGAGACCTTTCTGTGCCACTCGTTCTGGTGGCACAGTGCCCCGCAGTGCGGAAGGAGACACTGGTTGCTTTCAATGATGGTGCCCCTTGGGGCCACAGCCACCCATGTGTGTGTGTGTGCACACGTGTGCATGGACCTGTGTGTATGCATGCAGATGTGTGCTTGCACGTGGACCTGTGTGTGTGTGCTCCTTTGCAGGTCTGAAGGGAAAGGGTCTCTGCTCTCTGGTGTCTGGGGAACCAGGTGACCAGCCTGTCATTGAGCTGCAGGATGGATGCAGGGGGTTAGGGGTAGGGGTGGGACTAGGGCTGGGGGAAGCACGGCTCCTGCCCCAGGGCTGCCCAGCCCTACCCAGCCCACATGGTCATAAGGGTGAGCATGTGGCCTCACCTCTCTCACACCCTGGGGTGTGTTTGTAGAGCACGTTCTTTGTGGGGAGCTGGCCTGAGGGGGTGCCCCTGCCCACAGGCTGGGAGGGAGTGCCCGCAGGCCAGGTTCTGGAGCCAGTTGCCCAGCTGCTCCTCTGAGCCCCAGTCCAGCTCTCGAGCCCAGGGCAGGGCCCCTGCTGCTGACCGCAAACCACGGAGACTCTCAGCCTCCGTAATGGGGTTGATTTTGTACAGTCTGCAGGAAACTTAAGTGCTTCAGTCAAAACGGGCCTGAGAGTCTTTCACATTGACCTCATTCTGCCTGCACCATTGTGCCTGTGATTGGAAATTGTTTTACAGGAGGGAGAAGACCCGCCTGAGTACAGTGGTGGGGGAAGAATTCGTACTACCAGAACGCCCCTCTTTGGAGGAGGTGAATTTTGAAATAATTTCAGCATTTGTGTTCTAAATGTGTGCGTGGGCACCCCCTCCCAGCCTGTGGGCGGCGGGGTCCTCACTGCACTCGGAGATGTGTGTGGTGGGAGCTGGCCAGCGCCCCGGGCTCTTTCCTCGAGCAGTCAGCCCTGACCTCGACCTGGGTGCCATGATGGGACCATGAGGCGTCTCCCAATCTCCTCAGCCGATCGTGGACAGGGGCGGGCTCCTCGGTCACGGAGGCCTGGTCCCGGGTCTGCACGGTGGCCGTCCGCCTGCAGCTGGAAGCCGAGTTCCGGGCGCCTGGCTGTCAAGGTCGCTGGGCTCCCGGCTCCCTGGCCCCAGGCGGGCTCAGTGCTGCTGTCAGCCGCTGCCACGCTGGCCTGTCCCCAGCCTGCGGTCTCCTGCAGCATTCCCATGTCTGGCGGGCAGAGGGCAAGAAACCAGTAAGTGGTGGAGACCAGACGTCCCGCAGGCACGTGGTGCGTCGTGACAAGCGCAGCATAAACACGCAGCTGTGCGTCCTACCCAAGTTGCCGGCACATTTGCACACGCGTCCACGCCAGTCCCGTGTGTCCAGCCTGCATTCTCAGCCGAGCACACGTGCTTCCTGATGGGCCTCAACAGTTACTGGGCTTTTCTTGGTTGATTCTGGGGCAAGAAACCACTAAAGTCAATTTAGACTGAAAGCCTGGTCATCCTCTAGGCTCCTGAGGAGGTGCCTGGTGTGCTGGAAAATTCTGTCTTTAGCCCCTACTTGGAGGCAGCAAGGCTGGCATGTGAGTGGTGAGGCTGGTCCAGGAGCCGCTGGCCGTGGGGAGGAGCAGGACTGTGGCCAGCCTGTTGCATGTCAGACGCTGGGTGAGGTGGGTGTCTGGTCACCGTGTCGCCTCAGCTGCTCTGAGCAGTACTTGGAGTTTCTTAAGTGTTTCAAGATTCCTCCTGGCCAGGGCTGGCTGTCACCTGTGCCCACCTTGTGTGACCAGGCAGGGTCCCGGAGGAAGATGGTCCTCAGGACATGGGAGTGAGGCTCCTCCCGTGGTCAGGGGACCCCTCAAAAAGAGCTGTGAAGCAGCCGCTCTCATCTCCGAGATGTTCGTGTTCTCAGCTGCGTTCGTGGTGAAACTCTCCAGAACCACCCTGTAATTCTGCTCAGGGTTTAGTGTCCAGCAAGAAGCCACAGGGCCTTCCCTTCAAGGAGGACAGCTGTGGCCTCTGAGCCAGATACCACCTCCCGCAGTGGACGTCCCTGAGCATGGGGCCTGGGACAGACTCACTGGGAGGCCTGGCAGGAGCAGGACGCTGAGATAAGTTCCCCCCACCCCGCTGTCTCCTGCTGGAGGTCAGGGGGCTCTGTTCAGATTTGTGCATGAGGGATATACTTGCACATGTGCAAACATTAAAAACACATAAAAAACATTTAAATACGAGGACACGGAGAGAGTGCCCACATGGAGAGGGGTAAGGAGAGACCAGGGATTTGGAGCTTGCACCGCCGTGAATGTTACCAGGTTCTCGATTGTGATGCTTAAAGTCAGCGATGTGCAGCCCAGCCTTTCCATGCGGTTCCTGGAAACCGTGAAGCTCAGCAGACCTCACCCAAGCTGGTGGCTTCAGCAGGCAACATGGTCCACTGCAGCTTGTGTGTGGCTGGGCACGGGCGTGGCCCCCAGGGCATCCCAGTGGACACTGTGCCTCCTCAAGGCCCAGACTCGAGGGGGACCCCGTGGCACTGAGGCTCAGGCAGGTCCCATCTGCCCAGGCTCAGGGCTAAACCACCCAGGGTGCAGACTTGGAGGATCATTGGGTTCAGCATGACCGCCAGCCACACGACCAGACCACCTCTCTGCCAGACCTGTTCACACCTATTACTGAGGTCCCAAACCCCACTTGGTCACAGACCCAGAAGAGAACATTACGTCCTCAGTCCTAAGTCCTCGCAACAGAAGCAGGACTTGTTTCCTGCGGGGAAGGCCCGCCACTGCCCAGGACTGGCCATCAAGAAACAGCACTGCCCCCAGTGGGTGGAAAAGAGCAGCGGCCAGGCCCCTCTGGTCCTCAGGCTTTTCTCACTTGGGGCCTCAGAGCCAAGTGGTCCTCCCACGACCCTGAACTGAATGTTTCCAGCAGTCTTGGGGGGTTGTGTTTCCCAAGGGTCTTCAATGCAGATGACAGGCGGGTGGGGCCCTGCTGGGGTCGGGGGCCATGGCATCCTATTCCCGGCTCTGCCACCCTGCAAGGTCCTCCAAGTGTCCCGTGAGGGCATCAGAACATCACCCTCTGAAGGCCAGAGGGTGCCCATCCTACTTGCCGCTTGCCATGGACGGCTGTTGGTGTCACGCACAATGCGCAGTGGGTCTGTGTGTGGGCTCACATGAGTGCCCGCGCGTTCCTCCCCTGGGCGAGGGAGTGACCTTCCTTCCCTCTAGAGGCACATCTGCTTGTCCATGCGGGCATCAGAGGCAGCACCCCCACCCTGGCCCCACGGAGGGCTGGAAACCAGCGCGTTTCAGGCAGGGTCAGCTGCTGGGGACCCTCGGGCCTCCGTCCGGCGGGCCTGCTCCGTCCCCACCCTGTGGAGCATGGAGCAGGACGTGCGCCGGGGCAGCCCCTCCCAGGCCCGGCTCCTCCCGCCGGGTGTGGCGGGGAAGCCTTTCCGATGACTCAGGCTGCAGGGAATTCCCTAATGACTCGGAATATTTTTACTCCTGGGCTTGCACACAGTTTCCTACTGAGGAGGCCAGCGAGCTCCTGATAAGGCTGGAGCACAAAGGCCCATTCAGGCCCGCGGCCTCCCCTCCCGTAGGGGCCACGGCTGCGTTCCACACCCAGTGGCCTCCCAGCAGCTTTGCAGACAAGGACGCCAGAGGCCAGGGGCCACCTGACCCAGGCCGGGGCAGTGCAAGGAGTCAGCAGTCAGCGGGGTGGGGGCCACTGGGGAGTGTCCCGTGTGGGGGTCCCACAGGGCAGGCACTGGCCACCCTGGCTGCCACTCCGGCCTCCTCCTGGAGCAGGACTGCGTGTGCACTTCTGACCACAGAACAGAGACTGGGCCAGAGCCCCAAGGCCAGGGTGAGGGACGTGGGAGCCCTGTGCCTGTGAGCTGGACCTCAGTGGCCCGTCTGTCTCTCCCCTTTGCTCCATGCTCGTCTCTCTGTGTCTCCAGGGATCTGTGCTTTTCAGACACTACGACAGGGCTGTGAGCCTGTGTGAGTGGCCAGGCTGGTCAGCTTGTGGATCTGCTTGCACGGTGGGACCGCTGGACCCCAGGCCAGCACTGGACGGGATGGTGTCGCACGGCCCGCGAGGGCCTGGAGGGGAAGGCCCCTCCTGCCGTGCTTGTCCTCCATGCGCACGCCCACCGCCCTCTCCACACCCATGTTTCCCGTGATGGCTGTTCCACCTGTGGACCTGCAGCCCATTCCCGGGAGGCTGGTCTGGTCTGCGGACCCTCCTGGAGGGTGGGCAGTGGATGCTGGGTGAAGGGGTCTGTCAACCTCTATGGACCAGAGGTGAAGCAGTTGCAAGGCTTTGCCCCAGCTGTTCAGGTTTTAACACTTAACAGCTGTTTTGGGGTAATGATGGGCTTTGTCATAAGAAAAATTGTTTTTAAAAGGCACCAAGGACGTGGGGAGCTTGGTTACAGGAAGAGTCATTTCGGTTTCCTCAAACCGGTGGGGGTGGGTGGGGCCCAGTGGCGCATCCATAGCGGGTCTGGGCCACACCGCAGGAGCTGTGTCCACGGTGCTTTCCATGCGTACCAGGGACCCTCTGCTGTTTATCGCCCAAGTTGGGGTCGCTCCTTCCCTGAGCCCTGCCCTCATGGGAGCTGTGTGCTGCTTGCGGAATGCTGGCGCTTTTAAGGGCGGGGGTGTTCTTTCCGTCTCCTGTTGGTTTTTCCTAGAGGAGGGACGGATGCGGGTCCCCTGGCTCCAGCAGTGTTTGATCCCCTAGTGGGTCATCTGCTGGATGCTCTGCGGGGGCACTCGGTGTCCCGAGGGGCTGGTGTGGCCTGGCATGTCCAGGCCTCTCTGTGACTCACATTTCCTCTCTGCTCCACCCTCCGCCCCTGCCCAGCCAGCACTGTGAGGGAGAAAAAGGCGATGCTGTCTAACTTATTTATAATTTAGTATTTGTAATACATACGTTTCTTCTTGGAAAACAGAGAGAAAGCAAAAACTAGGCCCAGAACCATTACTAGATGTAACAATTCATTTGGGGAGCGACTTTATAAAAAAGTGCAAAGAGGTCCATGTAGGAGATTGACATCTGTTACTTCCAAATAACAACTAGGCCTTGTAGGCAAAGCATGCCTGCCAGAGGGGCTTCCTAGCACCGGGAACACGGCTCTGTCACCCCAACCAGCGGGTCCTGGGCCTTGCCTCCTCCAGGGCCTGGCCCGGGGACAATAGGCCCTTTCTTTCACAGGCACTGGAGCCTTTTCATTTTTTCAAACATGCAAACGGCCACGGGGTAAGGTTAAAAATACCTTGTGTTTTGCATTTCTGTGTCCTGATGTGGCAAGGAGTAGTCTCAGAGAGGATTTTCTTATTCAGCCCCCAGTTTCCCTGAGCAGGGCAGGACCTGTGGCTCTAGGGCCAAGTTCATTAGAATAACCCTGCTCCCAAGACCCACGAGGGCACTTCAGGCCCAGGTAATGAGGCCCCAGCTCCCACTGTGTGCACTGCACTCAGGCTCACATCCCAGACGATGGCCTTCCTACCTGGGTGGCCTGCGTTCCTCCTGGGTTACTCCCTCTTTGAACGTAGACCCCTTCCAGGACTGGCGCTAGGGACGCTCAAGGCCCTAGCTAGGGATGCTCAAGGGCTCCCTCCTGCAGAGTGGGGGTCTCCAGGCCCCCGCTGCAGACCTGCAGTCAGGTCTGTTTGAGCTTCTCCCCTGGGGTCCTGGCATCCACTCTCTGGTTGATCGGTCATGCAGGGACTCACTCCCGTCAGCTGCTGCTGAGCCAGCCGGGCAAGGGTGGGTCCTCTCATCGCAGGACTCCCGTCTGCCTGCATCCAGGTGTGATTTGGGGGCCTCCCTTTTGGGACAGAATTAACAGACTTCCCGAATCCTTTCTTGCAGATGGGCACCACATCTGGGAGATGGAGGCAAAAACTGAAGGAGACCTGTGTAAGCCGGTGAGTGTGGGCAAGACGGGTGGCTGTGGGGGTAGGGGGAGTGGACAGACGGCCTAGGGGGCCACGTGCTCTCTGGAGAGGCTCTTGACTACACAGGGGCTCCTGGCCCAAGGCACATGGCTTCTGATTTGTTGCAATGAACCACGGATGAGCACACAGAAAGAGAACAAGGAGTAGAAATGGTTGTGAAGTGCCTCCTGACCCAAGTGCTCTCGGCACGCGCGGCGCAGGGAGCAGACAACGCAGACGTGGGGTGACTGCAGAGAGCCAGGCAGCTTCTGGGCTGCGGGCCCCCACCAGGTAGACGAGGTGCACACACATGCCCAGAGCCTGCGGTCTCCACTGGCCATTGTCACCAGGGAGCCCAGACTCGCTGCCCTCCGGGAGGACCCCCTCTCCAGAGTCTGAGCCCCACCCTTCACTGCCTGGCCATGCGGGCCCAGGGTTTCCACCAGCGTCTTTGGCTCCTCACGCGCTTCCTCCCACCAGGACACAAGCTCAAGGTCAGATCTAAGTGCTGCTCCACCTGCTTGTCCTGCTGGCCAGCAGCCAGGGCACCTGCAGACCCGAGGTCTGCTGTGCCCACCCACCCTCTGCAGGGCGCAGGGCCTGCAGGTGCCCATCTGTACACTTGGCCTCCGTGGTATTTGTGGCTGCTCACACTTAAGGAAGAGCCAGGAGGGGGCCTGAGGGAGAACCAGGAGGAGGGCCTGAGAGAGAACCAGGGCGCTGAGGGAGAACCAGGAGGTCTGAGAGAGAACTAGGAGGGGGCCTGAGGGAGAACCAGGAGGCCTGAGAGAGAACCAAGAGGCCTGAGGGAGAACCAGGAGGGCCTGAGAGAGAACCAGGAGGCCTGAAGGAGAACCAGGGGGCTGAGGGAGAACCAGGAGGGCCTGAGAGAGAACCAGGAGGCCTGAAAGAGAACTAGGAGGGGGCCTGAGGGAGAACCAGGAGGGTCTGAGAGAGAACCAGGGGGCTGAGGGAGAACCAGGAGGCCTGAGGGAGAACCGGGAGGGCCTGAGAGAGAACCGGGGGGCCTGAGAGAGAACCGGGGGGCCTGAGAGAGAATCGGGGGGCCTGAAAGAGAACTAGGGGGCCTGAGAGAGAACCGGGAGGCCTGAGGGAGAACCACAGGGGCCTGAGAGAGAACCAGGGGGGCTAAGGGAGAACCAGGAGGCCTGAGGGAGAACCAGGGGGCCTGAGGGAGAACCAGGCGGGCCTGAGAGAGAATCGGGGGGCCTGAGAGAGAACCAGGAGGGCCTGAGAGAGAACCAGGAGGCCTGAAGGAGAACCAGGGGGCTGAGGGAGAACCAGGAGGGCCTGAGAGAGAACCAGGAGGCCTGAAAGAGAACTAGGAGGGGGCCTGAGGGAGAACCAGGAGGGTCTGAGAGAGAACCAGGGGGCTGAGGGAGAACCAGGGGGCCTGAGAGAGAACCAGGAGGCCTGAGGGAGAACCAGGGGGCTGAGGGAGAACCAGGAGGCCTGAGGGAGAACCAGGAGGCCTGAGGGAGAACCAGGAGGCCTGAGGGAGAACCGGGAGGGCCTGAGAGAGAACCGGGGAGCCTGAGAGAGAATCAGGCCTGAGAGAGAACCGGGGGGCCTGAGAGAGAACCAGGAGGCCTGAGGGAGAACCACAGGGGCCTGAGAGAGAACCAGGGGGCGTGAGAGAGAACCAGGAGGGGGCCTGAGGGAGAAGCAGGGGGCTGAGGGAGAACCAGGGGGCCTGAGGGAGAACCAGGAGGCCTGAGGGAGAACCAGGAGGCCTGAGAGAGAACCGGGAGGGCCTGAGGGAGAACCAGGAGGCCTGAGAGAGAACCAGGGGGGCCTGAGGGAGAACCAGGAGGCCTGAGGGAGAACCAGGGGGCTGAGGGAGAACCAGGGGACCTGAGAGAGAACCAGGGGGCCTGAGAGAGAACCAGGGGGCTGAGGGAGAAGCAGGAGGGGGCCTGAGGAAGACTGGTGCCTTCTTGTTGTGTTTCTGTCTGAAGTCGGCAGAGGCTTCTCCTTCCTCTGGATGAGCACTGACACGGTACGCCTTTCGGCCTGCATCTTTATTTTGTAAGAATCAGCAGAGCAGCCCTGTGCTCTCACCCACACTCCCAGTCCCTGCCTTCTGGTTGGGGTGTGGAGACCTTGTGTCTGAAGTGTTTATTGACGGGTTGGATTACTGTCCACCTCCGAGTGTCTGTCCTCCTTTGTCTTCACAGAGCAGGAGGAACCTTCAGGTAACAATGCACAGGCTGGCAGGTGATTTTTTTTCTTTTAAAAATCCTTTACTTTAAAAATTTTAAACTTATTTATTTTAAATGAAAAAAGATAAATTTTTTTAATGATAAAAGGTACAATTGACAAAGAAGATAGATATTATAAACCGTTAGACACCTAACAGCAAAGAAACAAAGATACATAAAGCAAAAATCAAAAGAAATATAAGGGAAAAGAAAAAATATATAATCGCCATAAGACACATCAACATTTCTCTGAGAATGTTTTATCAAGTGCAGAAAAAATAAGAATACAAACATCTTGAATGAGGTAATTAATAATTTAAATGTAATAGATTTATATTTAATTATTTTATATTACTCTTATATCCTACGGTGATTTTTTGAAGTTCAAAGTTCCTCCACTGTCTCTCCCTCATCCCACTGGCCCCTCTTAATGGTGGCGTGTGGACGGTCCATTCCTGAGAGCACAGGCAGTGGGAGTCATTGTTCAAAGTCTCATTCATGATAAGGACTGAATTTTCTCCATCGGCTGCAAGATTTGCAGACGTGATCCCGGTACCCTCTGCCCTGTGTCTGGAATCCCCTCCCTCCACACAGGTGGCTTCATCAGGAAGAAGCATGCTGTTGTTGAGCTGCTAAGTCATGTCCAGCTCTTTGCAACTCCATGGACTCCAGCATACCAGACTTCCCTGTCCTTCACCAACTCCCAGAGCTTGCTCAAACTCATGTCCATTGAGTCGATGATGCCATCCAGCCATCTCATCCTGTTGCCTCCTCCTCTTGCTGCCTTCAGTCTTTCGCAGCATCAGGGTCTTTTCCAGTGAGTCAGCTTTTTGCATCAGGTGGCCAAAGTACTGGAGCTTCAGCTTCAGCATCAGTCCTTCCAGTGAATATTCAGGGTTGATTTCCTGTTGAATTGACTGGTTTGATCTTGCTGTCCAAGGGACTCTCAAGTCTTCCCCAGCACCATAATTTGAAAGCATCAATTCTTCGGCGCTCAGCCTACTCTATGGTCCAGCTCTCACATCCATACATAACTACCACAAGCATCTTTACCTGTGACTTTAGCTTCCTTTTCCAAGCACTGATGCATTTACAGAAACCTTTCCAAATGGTATCAAGGGCAACCTTTCCTCCCAGGCCCAGGGAGGACACCTGTATCCCACTGTCACCACCCCCCAGGGTGTCCAGGCCTCTAACCTCACACGCTGCCTCATGGCTCCCCCTGGTTCCCTTGGGGAGATGCTGCTGGCTTAGGAACTGCACTTCTGGACAAGGACTCCAGGCCCCACGGGCCCCACAGTTACAGAGGTGGACCTCAGGTTTGCTGTGACCAATACCAGCCACTGGTGGTCACCCCGAAACAGAGGCCCTTGGCTCCAGGTTCCAGGCCCCCTGTAGGCCCAAGTCCTCTGCCCCCGGGCTACCCACCCATTCTCCCTGGGCAGGAAGGAGAGGCCAGCAGAAACTGTGCATTTTTGGCATCGAAATAATTCCGCCAAGTTTGCATGTTCAGATTTTCCATTGTTGGGTTTCCTTTTCCACTGTGAACAGTGCATATTTTAAAGAAAACTTAACCATTATCAATCGTGTGTTCTGAGAGAAAAGCATGTGAACAGCGATGTGCTTCAGGTTTATGGTTTCACCTTTCTTATCTCTTAAATGAAGTTTACTTTCATATATTTCTTCTAATTATGAAAGCGTGCCATATTCATTGTGGAAACTTGGACGATATTAACAAAGTTTAAAAAGGAAAACGCCTAGTGAAATTTCAGTGGGATGTGGCCACCATTAACACGTGGGCGCATTTCCTTCCACCCTTTTCCTGTCATGGGCGTGTATCTACATGCACACACACATACATACACATTATCCATTTCAACAAGGCTGGGTGGCACTGCGTGTGTGGTTTATGTATGACCTTAAGCAGTGTATACAGTTGGCATGTATCTATACACACACACACGTACATACACGTTATCCATTTCAATAAGGTTGGGTGGCACTGTGTGTGTGGTTTATGTATGACCATGAGAAGTGTAGATGGTGGGTTTTCTCAAAGTAAGTGGCACGAATGTGCTGAGGGCCGTTTGGACTTCTCGCCCTGGTGCTGGAGAGACAGGTTTCCCTTCTGACCTCTACCCTCACTGCACATTTAGTGCTTCATCATGATCTAATAACCTGTCCAGCATATCAGTCTGTGCCCACATCTAAACACAGTCCTCCAGTCACTTGGAACGAAGAGCACCTGGCCCCCCGACGTGGAACCTGCTACAGGTTCCTTGCCCCACCGGGCATGTCCCGGTGCGTCCCAGCTCTGGTTCTGGTCTCAACTTGAGCAAGCCCTCTGCCTTTCTGTCTCTTGTCCTCGTTTCTGCTGTTGACTCCAATGTCTGCCGCCACTGAGCACCAGCTGTGTACTGGTGCCAGCATTCCCTGCAGTCCCTTCCTCAGACCACTGCCCCGAGGAGCGTCTTCCTCATCCTCTCCCCTCTGCCAGTGGTGGAGCGAAGACTTGGAGATGTCAGAGCCCAGGCTGAAGTGCAAGCCTGTCCGACCCAAGCCAGGCTCCCAGACACGGGCTGCGGGGCTGAGGCACAGACTTGGCAGAGGTGCAGCCCCGGCAGGGGTCTGACTGAGCACACATGCCCTTGCCGGGTCACCCACCCTTTGCTCCACTGACTGTGTCTTGTTCCAAATGAGATGAAGTTATTAAAACAACAGAAATGCACTTTCTGGCACACATGTGGTCCCAGGAGACGGAGCCCAGAGCAGGCTGCAGGCCTGGTCCTGCCCCCCACCCCCCCACCAGCTGCCCTTAGCAGCACACTGTGCCTCATGTTTTCACCTGTAAAGGGAAGAGTTGCCCTGAAGTTCTCACTTTCCTGTTTAAACATTCTTAAGATTTCATTATTAACTGGATCCAATCAATTTTGCTGTTAATTGGCTACAATAACTCTTAAAAAAAAAGTGATGCCACGGATTTCTCTTGTACATTTTCCTCTTGTTAACTGAAATCATATGATAAAAATCATTGAAGAAACCTTTTAGGATGTGAAATCTTGCCCTACCCCACCCCCAAAATCAGGGCCTCTCTTTGGTGCTGAGGTTGGGCCCTCGTGTGGATGGCTGGGCACCTGAGCACGCAGACCCTCCCTGCTTTCTTCCCCCACAACACACGTTGGCCCTGCCCCAGCGACTCCTCTGTGTATCTGTACTTAAAAGGGGGTAGTTTGGTGCAGATGTTGCTGATCTTTCATTTAAAACCTGGAAGGGTAACAACAGCCTCCATAAACCCCTGGTCTATCGTGCCTGCCTGTCCACCTTCCTGTTCCCATCCATTGTTGGGGTCGTGGCTCGGGCTTTGGGCCATTGGCATGGAGCATCTCCAGGGGGGCACTTGCCCTGGGTCTCTGCTGCCAGTTACCTGGACATGTGCTCCTGGGTCCACTGCAAGTCAGTGCCTGGGGGCTTATTAGTTTCCTACAGGTCATGCTTCGGTTTGGGGACAGAGAGGCGTGGAGTCCTGCCCAGTGGCTGGTCCCCTCTTGGCACCTGTGCTCACGACTTCTCTCCTGACTCAGTCGGCGGCATCTTAGATGAAGCCCCCGCCTCCTCCCCGCACACCCCCCTCAGCCCCCTCTGGGCTCTGGCCATGCAGGAGCTCTGGGCCTCAGGCACTCGGGCCGGCCTCTCCAAGAAGAAACCTGCGTGTCTCACTCTCGGGGGGGTAGGGGAGTGTGGGTGCTTGTGTCCCTGGCTTGTGAGTCGCTCACCGCCCTCACCTACCTCTTTCTCTCTAGAACTCGCTGGTGGTGGAGATCCCGCCTTTCCGCAACCAGAGGATAACCAGCCCTGTGCAGGTCAACTTCTACGTCTGCAACGGGAAGAGGAAGCGGAGCCAGTACCAGCACTTCACCTACCTGCCTGCCAACGGTAACGCTCTCTTTCTAACCGTAAATGCCAACGAACCCACGGGGTGCTTTTCCTAAAAGAAAAGCAGGGACCCTGACGTTTCAGTCGCTTCAAACCGTGTGGTCACACTGTGGGCCCGGCCGTCATGTCCTGTTAGCAAGAGCTCATCGTCGGTTCCTCCAAACAGAAGTGGAGCTTTTGGTGTGCTTTCCTTCATTACTGTGGGGCTGGGGCTGCATTTGGGGGTGATTACTGACCCTTTGGAGGCTGCTTGCCAATGTGAAACCGCCAAGGGGGTGAGAAGGTGCAGCTGTTTCGTTCTCAGAAGCTGATGAGGTGGCCTCGGCGTGAATTTAAATTCTCGAGATGCTTAAGGTGGAAATGCAAATAGTTGTCATGATTTTGCAGGTGCTTGAGAAATAAACCTGAGGCCTGAGGCTGGTGACTGGTGTGGTCATTCACTAACATGATGGTCCTTTCCCAAGCTGACGTCCCACATAAAACTCTCGGCTGGAAAATTGCCTCTCCCCTTGGCCGGGAGGCTCTCGCCCCCAAACACCCTTTGTTGTTCCGTCGCTCAGTCGCGTCCGACTCTTTGCAACCCCGTGGACTGCAGCACGCCAGGCCTCCCTGTTCTCCACTATCACCCGCAGTTTGCTGAAGTTCATGTCCATTGAGTCGGTGATGGTATTTCACCAAACACCCTTTGCTTGAGCAAAAACACCTTGTTCACATGGTCCATTCACACACTTGAAGGGTGGTTTCTCATTCTAAAAAGGCCTGTTTGCACCTGTTCCATGTTCCAGGCTATTTTCTTAAGGAGAGCAACACGGTTGTTGCTTCACCCTTGAACTCGAGGCAGTTGTTTCCCAGCAGAGCTCAGCCCTGCAGCCTGGTGCCGCGGCCCCCGCCACCTCCTCCAGGCAGGCAGGTCTGTGTGCAGAGAGGGCCGAGCCCTGGTCCCGTTGTGTGATGTAAGTGCAGCTGTTACACTGTGGCTTTTGTTCTGAATACTTGAGAGATCCCTGTTATCTAAGAGGGAAATCACATACTTAGAACTAATTGCAAAAGCAGCTATGTCCTTATGAAGATGTTTTTGGAGGCTTCAGTTTTCTCTAAATGTGAAACCCTCTGTGTCACAATAGACTAGCTGACAGAAAGCCCTGGAAAACCTGTGGCCATCAGACAGTAGAATTAACTGTTTTCCAGGAAAACAGTAGCCAAGGCTCTCCAGGTTTGAATAACGTGGTTTTGCTGTAAAGTCACCGCGTCACGAGCGTGCACGTGGACAGAGCCGCAGGAACGTGCTGCCGTGGGCCCGTGCACGAGGAGAACGTCCGCCCTCCTGCCCTGGGCCCGTCTGCACATCTGTGGCCAGTACTGGGTGCACCTCTCAAGTCCTGCCTGCTGTTGGACACAGTACTGCAGCCCTGGTGGCAGAAATATTCAGTGTTGACTTGAAAATGTAACAATCACGTACTAATTAAAATTCAAGTATGGTTGACTAAAAATTGAACGTTATAAAGAAAAAATCACTTTCTGAAGCGGTTTAGAAACTAGTTCAAACATCGTTTCCTACATTTCACTCCAGGTTCACCTCCCACTAACACAGATGCCCCAGTGTTCACGGGGCCTTTCAGATGGGGGTACTGAGGCCCCCAAAGAGACGTTGCTGAGGTCGTGGGCGGGGCTGTCTTGGGGCCCCCGTCTCCCCTTCCCTGCAGCTGTCGATCAGTCCTGCAGGCCCCTCCGCCAGCAGTGACCTGCCCCGATTCCACACTCTATTCTCTATGTCTGCCCGGAATGCCCCTTTCAGCTGGTGACCCTGCTCCACCCGCAAATCCTCTGTCCATCTGTCTGTCTGTCCAGAGCATGGCCGTGTGGCCTGGTCTCCTTTCACATCTCTCCTGGGCATTTGCTTCATCCCCAGAGGCCAAGGGGGCCATGCCACCTGCCCCTGGAGCCCAGCCCTGCCCTCCTTCCTGAGTGGTCTCCATGCCCCAAGGGGCTGTGATCACAGACACTCCACTGGACTGCAGGTTCCCTGTGAGCAGCCCCTAGGCAGCCCTGACTTCTTACCAAGTCACAGGGGCCGTCCCCATATGTGTGTTGTTTTTTTTTCTTTAAAAAAAAAATAAATGCATGAATGAAAAAACAGAATTCAAGTTTCCGGTTTTGGGTTTGGTGTTCTTGCCACTGTCACTGCCTCCTCAGCTTCAGGCTGAGTCTTCACAACAGTGGTGGTGCTGGGGGGCAGGCGGGCAGAGCCCACACCCCCGCCCCCTCCCCACATCGTGCCTCAACCCTGCCCTCACCCCCGGAAGCCTCGACCGCAGGGAAACCCACCGCAGCCCCCTGTCCCTAGCCGTCCGCCAAATCACGTTAGCATCAGCTGTTCAGCCTGGAAGGGAGTCCTGGCTGCTGGCCTATGTGGCGCCCAGGCAGTTTGGGTCCCTTCCCTGGTGGCTCAGATGGTAAAGAATCCACCTGCAATGCTGGAGACCTGGGTTCAATCCCTGGGTCAGAAAGAACCCTGGAGGAGGGCATGGCAACCACTCCAGTATTTTGGCCTGGAGGGCTACAGTCCATGGGGTTGCAAAGAGTCGCACACGGCTGAGTGACTTTCACTTGCATTTTCTTTCCCTCGTGGGGAGAAGTCTCCAGTTGCGGTAGGACACCCAGGGCGAGCCGAGCGGGCGGGGTCGGGCTCTGTGCAGTGTCTCTGGGCGAAGGTCGAGGGCAGAGCAGAGCAGACATCCAGGCGCTTGTGCTGCAGACACTGCATGCGGCCGGGGTGTTTCCCTCCATGTCTGGTTGGTCACCGTCTGGGTTTAACTTGCAGTCTTCTGAAAGGAAGTGTGCAGTCTCTGGGGTAACTGAGCTGAAGGCCCTGGTCCTGTCGTGGGAGCAAGTGACGGTCCTTAAGTTCCCACGCACCAGCTGTGTTAAAGATGCAAAGCAGCCTGCCTGTGGGGGGAGGCCCCCAAGTCTGGGGGACGGCAGTGTCCACTTTAGCTGTGTCCCTGGGGCTTGCATTCTTGGCAATGCCTGGTGCCCCTGGGACAGGCAGCCCGCACGCAGGGGAAGAAGCCCAACTAATGACCTCAGGGTCACAGAGGGAAGTCTGCGTGCTACTGAGTTGAGAGTCCAGCAGAGCCTGGGGTCTGAAGAGCCTGTCTCTGGTCTGAGATGCTTCTAGCTGTTCCCCGGACTGCTGGCCGTGGCACCTGGCCCCCTGCCTACTTGTTGCTCAGGACACGAGGGTCCAGGAGCTTTGCCGGGATTGCGAGAAAGCCCTGGGGACACTCAGGCGCCCACATGGCCTCCGCCGATGGAGAAGCCATCTCCAAGAGCCTGAGGCCGAGGGTCGCACACTTGCCGGGTCCAGGTCAGCCGGGTGGCTAGGGCTGGTGGCCGGAGTCACGGGCAGGCAGCTGTCCCGCCTGGGCCGTCAGCCCCGCGACCTTGCCTCACAGCCAGCTCTGGGCTGACCTTTCTGCTGGGCGCCTGGCTCGTCTTTCCCCGAGTTCGTGGCACTGACATTCCATCCCGAGTCTTGACCTCCCAGAAGCCAGTGTGCACACCCGGCAGTGAGCTTCGGGGGCCGCCCCCAGGCCACCCTCTGACCACTCCTCTGAGCCAGGCCTCGCGGGTGCCCACTTTTCAGCGTCCCCTCAGGTCGCAGATCCCAATGGGCCCCCACGTCCCCTCCCCACCCTGTGTCACAGCTGCATCTTTGTGGCCTTGACCACAGGGAGCCGTGCCTCTGATCTGAGACACGTGTGTGTGTGTGTATGCGTGCGTGTGTGTGTGCACAGCCCGAGTTGCTTGCTTGGAGCAGCCGTGTCCAGAGCTCACTGAAGCTGGGGCTTCAACCTGTCCCCGTCCTTCGCCCTGAGGGCCCCAGGCTGAGCTTTCTCATCTCGTCTCCTGGTGGGAACAGGGGGCCGAAGAGAGGGTTGCAGATGGACCTCTGTCCACACCAGGGCCTGGCTGGCCTCGCCTCGTCTCAGAGGACCCGTCGGCCCCTGGCCAGGCAGGTGCTACAGTGTTCCCCCCACGTGGGCGGAGGGCTGGGGTGTCCGTCCTGGGCCTACAGCCCCTAAACTTCCGCCTGAAGGCCGAGTGGGGCCAGGTGCAGGCGGGAGGGTGGTGGGGGGAGAGCCGCTGTGGTTGGTGGCCTGGCCAGTGTCCCTGGGTGTTCTGGAACCTTGCAAGTCAGCTCAGCCGTGTGGCCGGGGGGCCGGGCAGGGTGGGGGCTCATGCGGGCACTTGGCTAGGCTTCTCCTGCTGTTATTAAACCCCAGCTTTATGGGTTCCCTCACAGCTCCAGCCAGGGATGAGGGATCTGTGTTTCCAGCTCTTTCCACATTAAACTTGCCACACAGGGGAGCTGGGAGCTGGTCGCCCGTGTGTCCAGGGCCCTGCTGCTGGCCCCAGAGGGATGAGTTGGGGGAGGGGGCTTGGACACTCTTTGCTGTGGGCCTCAGCTCCTTGCTGTGGGTCTGGCCTGCGTGCTGCTGGCCTTGCTATCTGGACCTGGTGGTGGAGAGCCCAGGCATTCGGTGGGGACTGGAGACTGTTCACCTCTAAAGGCCTCCATGGGGTCAGTACCGTCGGCTGTCTTGACCAATGACTGCTTCAGGCTGCTGCCAGGCCTCGACTCTGCAGGGAGGGGTCTGAGCTTGGAAGAGAGGAACGATGAGGGTGGGTGAATCAGGGGCCTGAACTGGTGGGAAAGAACGTGGGCACCCTTTCCGTGGGGGTCTGGGCCCAGAGCCCAGCACAGCCACACCAGGCATCCCCTGCAGAGACCATCACACACGGTGGAACGAGGAGGGTAGAGGGTGGACACCGAGGGCCACCGGCCACCGAAACCTGAGGCGGTCTGAGTCAGGCGTGAGGCCGGGCCCCCAGGCACAACCTCACAGAGCGACTTGGCGACTCCAGATCCCCATGAGGCACTCACACAGAGGTCACCCCAGGGCCCCCAATGAGTCACAGTCCCGGACGCGCAGCTGCCTGGACCAAACGCACGAGGGTGAGGCACGGTCCTTCTGATGCAGCTTTTGCAGCACCGGGTGAAACCCAAAAGCAACCCACTCGGTTCATTTTGTCTGTTCTGCCTGCCATCCATCGTCAGCCTAATCAGGGGAGTCGGATCCCCAGGCAGGGCCAACCCAGCGGTGCCATAGCCACGGATGGCCAGGCCGCCTCACCAGCTCGCACCCCACGTCTGCCTTAGAGCCGTGAGGCTGGTCCATCTCAGCGGGCCCAAGCCTGCGGTTGCTCTGTCTCTTGGTGTCCCCTTGATGCTCCTGCAGAGCTGCCGGGCAGCACCCCCAGGATGGCTGGGGGGACCCCCATCGGGCTAGGCCGGAGCTCCTGCCAGCACAGACCTGAGGTCTCAGCGCCTGCTGCAGTTGTGAGGTTCCCGCCCCAAGCCGGGAGCTTGTCCTCTGGGACCCAGGACCTGATGCAAGTGCGTGGGGAGGCCGGAGCTTGTCCGCAGAGGAGGAGACGTCACTCTTGCTGTCGTGCGCTCGAGTCCCCTCGTCCTCTGGTCCAGCCGCCCACCCCCACGGCTCCCTTCTGCCCAGGACACGCATAGAGGTGCCCTCTCACTGGGGCTGGCAGCTCAGGCAGCTCCATGCCCACGATTCCTGCCTCAGAAACCATGCCCTGAGGTTATGTTGCGGATGTCTGTGTTCATAGCTCGAATGTCACGTAACAAACAGAAGACAGTTTGGGCTTTGCTCTCCGAGAGGACAGCCTCTCCTGTGCGGGCGGGGCTGGGCGGGCTCACGGAGAGTCCTCGCCGCTGGGTGGGCTCACGCTCCTGCTGTCCTCAGGTGGCGTTCCAGGCGCCAGGGCGGTGTCTCCCAGAGGTCCCCGCCCGCCTGGGGAGGCTGCAGTCAGCTCAGGTGCTGGGGGTGCCAGGTTGGGGAGGGGGGCCTGGCCCACCTGGCTCACAGATGCCCCCCCACACTGTGTCCCCTTTGCTGTGCCCCCCATGTCCCCGTGTCCCGTGTGTCCCCCTCCCTGTGTCCCGTGTCTCCTGTGTCCCATGTCCCGTGTCCCCCT
Organism: Bubalus kerabau; assembly: GCF_029407905.1. NCBI lineage: Eukaryota > Metazoa > Chordata > Mammalia > Artiodactyla > Bovidae > Bubalus > Bubalus kerabau. Next base: position 4,023,726 of record NC_073644.1, on the reverse strand, counting down.
CTCCCTGTGTCCCGTGTCCCCCTCCCTGTGTCCCATGTCCCCGTGTCCCCTGTGTCCTGCATTCCCCATGTCAATGGACAGTAAGACCCTCTCTCTGGACCACGGCCCTGCGGCGTCGGCCCTCTCCCCTCGCTGACCCGCCTCCTCCCTGCTGTCCACCTCCAGACGCCGTCACTGGGCTCCGGGTCTCACCGCCCAGCACCCGTGTGGGGCAGGTCCGTTGGCAGCAGCCCCTTGGACTGTGGGCTCAGCCCAACCCTGGCTCCTCCTGCTCCAGCAGAAACCATGCTTGTTGGGCCCTCAGTCCCCTCCTAGCTGGACGTCACCTGACTGGGGGCCGTGGGGTCAGCCTGGAGGCCACGCAGCCGGCAGGTGCTTCCGGGGCCCAAGTCCACCCACCCACGTACTGTGTGGACGCTGGCCCTCGACCCGGGTGTGGCCATGTCCGTCCGTCTGTCAGAAAAGTGCCTCTTCTCGGTGTCTGTCACTGTTTCTTGTCCAGTCGTCTCCGTCTGCATGCCATGCCAGGTGTCGTGAGGAGAGCGGGCAGGTGTGCCAGGACCCCGCGTCTGCCGCACACTGCCTGGAAGTGCCCCCGGCGGGGCTGACTCGCTGGAGTCTCTCTCAGTCACCGTCCCAGCACCGTGTGAAGCCCCCAGGGTGGGCGGGGGGAGAGGGGTCATCTCCTTAAGAGCACGAGTTTCTTCCCAAACGGAGCTGTCGAGATGGCCTCGTGCTGCGGCTTCAGGGTGGGGGCGAGCGCGGGATGCACACACGGGAAGACGTCTGAGCAAGGAGGTCCCGCTCGGCCGGGTCACCGAGGAGCCGGAGCTGTGCGCCCGTGGGAACCCGGGGCTGCGGGTGGGGGGACGCAACCTGGGTCACGTCCACCCTCTGTGGTGGGGACTCGGGGTCCGCATGGACTCACGACCTGACGCCAGTGCCCGCGGCCACACAGACGCCCTCCTGCTCCCGCCCTCCGCCAGCCCCGGTGGTGTGGCTGCTGCTGCGCAGCAGGCAGACCAGCCCCGGCATTTCCCCACAGCAACTCCAGAGCAGGTGGGGTGGGCAGGGGGCTGGTTAAAGCGCTGGAGGGGCACCTGAGGAAGGAGGTGAGCCTGCCCTGGCACGAGGCTGAGAACCCGGCGTGGGAGAGGAGCCCCGAGGGCCTTGTTTTAACCTGCCGGACATGCTGCTCCGAGGCCCTGGGCCCTGCACGTCCGCGCCGGCGCAGGGCGTAACCGGCGCCGTCCGGCCCGCGCATGCGCAGGAGCAGCCGCCGGGCTTGTCTGGTGACAGGCGCCAGTGCTGCCCCGTTGGAAGGCCCCGCCGCAGCGCGCCCCCTGCCGCTTCCTATGGTGCTGGCTGGAAGCCTCCCCCGCTCCGCAGCATGGTCCACGGAGCCGCGGCCTGGAGCCCGGACCACCCCAGGCAGGCGGCCGGCTCCTGGAGAGGCCACCTCGCCCGCGCGGGAGCCGCCTCACACCGGGCTTCCCAGCGGGCAGCAGGCAGGCGCATCGTGGGGCCTGTGACCCGTAGGACTGGTGACTCCATCAAGGCCCCCGGCCCCCTCTCCCCACCGCCTCACTGGGATGTGGGACTCAGGGCTGGAGCCCCAGTCAGGAGGCACGTGGGGCTCGGACCCAGTCGAGGCGTCTCCTGAAGTGGCTTCCACATGGGGCTCCAGGCTGAGGGGACGGTGCTTACTGCAGAAGCCCCAGGCTGTGGCCACTGCTGACCATGGGTGTGCAGATTGGAGGGGAGGGGTCGCATCTGAAAGTGGTTCTGCACACGCCTTCGGACGTGGGGCCCACAGGCACACCGAACCTTGGGGACCCAGTCTGGACTCCGAACAGCCCTGGGCCCAGCGGGTGCCCTCCCCTGGGGCCCGTGGTCTCTGCATCCTGCGGCATCCATATGGGGAAGTAGCACACCCACGCTGAAGGGCCGGGTCTTGCACACACCCATGGGGCCATGGGAGACCCCCAGGAAGGGGGACACGGAGTCATGGGAGACCCGCACCCAAGGGCCGCAGGAGACCCGCAAGAAGGGGGACAGGAAGTTCTCGGGAAACCCGCACCCACAGGGCTGCCTGAGACCCGAAAGAAGGGGAACACAGAGTCTCGGGATACCCACACCCACAGGGCCGTGGGAGACCTGCAGGAACGGGGACATGGAGTCACAGGAAACCCGCACCCACTGGGCCACAGAAGACCCGCACGAAAGGGGACACGGAGTTACAGGAAACTCGCACCCACGGGGCTGTGGGAGGCCCGCACGAAGGGGAACTTAGAGTCACAGGAAACCCGCACCCATGGAACCGTGGGAGACATATACCAACATGGGAGACCCATAGGGCTGCTGCGGGAACCAGGACCTGCGGGTGTTTCCCAATGTGCAGTCAACCTGGGTCAGCTGGCCCTTCTTTGTGTCCGCCAGCAGCCTGTGAGGCATCCCTGAATCCTGCCCAGTGGTGTCTGGAGCCCCTCACACAAAGCCCTGGCAGCTATGTGCTTGAGAGAGAAGTCTCTCTCCCAGCAAAGGACCGCGAGTGATGCATGGGCACTGGGAAGGCCAGGGCTGCGGGAGTCGGCCTGGCTGATGGAGACCGACCAGCGCCGGGAGTGAGGATGCCTGCCGTGCCCACACCTGCCATGCTGGACACGTCCTGTCCAAGGATGCCAGGGACACCCCAGCTTTCCACCTGACCTGACTTTGGGGATGTGAGTGATGACCTTGGCTCTGCCCGCAGGAGGCCGCACGGTGGCCATCACCCGCTATGCTTCTCCCCAGCCTTCCAGCTGCAGCACTGTCTGGGGACCCGGTGCCTCTCTGCCCGCACAGGCAGGAAGAATGGGAACAGGGCTGGGGAGGGGGCACAGGGAGGGCAAGACCAAAGGGAACGACTCCGCTAGGCATCCCAGGTGCAAGCCGGGACCTGGTGACCCTGAGCGGGGCCACGTGCTCTCACGTCAGTGTCCCCAGGTCCCAGCTATGCGGCCACGGCGCTGCCCAGGCGCCCTGTGGACGGGCTTTGGGAAAGCCGGTCCTGGTCCTCCAGGCTGCTGTGGGTTGCAGGCACCAGCCATAACAGAGAACAGATGTGCACCCGCACTGGGTCTAGACTGTGTTACAGCAAAGCTGCGTCTGAGAGAGGAGCTTTATTTACTTAAGGCGGAGGCTGGGTGCGCAGAGGCCCGCGGGCTGGGATGGTGAGGGGCGTTCCCTCCGCGCCGCCCACCCCAACTCCAGGAGGCCAGCCCCACACACACAAAGAGGCGAAGACGTGATCAGGAGGATCTGGTGACAGCTCATTGTCCTTCCTCCGTCTGCGCACGGCAGCGCTAGGCGTCTGTTGTGAAATCAACTGTGCTCTCGCCAATCGCTCTCCAGGGAATGCGACCATCAGGGTGTCTCTTGTGAGCATGTGCGTAAGAGGCAGCAACCAAGGAGAAATGAGACACAGGAAGTGAGCCGCCAGGCAGGGTGGCCGTGGTGGAGCCCAGCCCACCGCAGACCCCAGGGCATGGGGCTCAGTGGCCTTGGGGCCTGGTCAGGCCCACAGCCTGGAGGGAAGGGACAATCCAGCGCCCGTGGTGCCAATTTCCAGCCTGGCTTTCAGCATGCTGGGAGTACCCAGAGGCACTGTGCCGGACCCTGTGGCCGTAGTCGTGCATTTTCCCCTGGGAACGAACCTGTGCACAGGAAGGAGGGCTGGCATTCTTGCTGGTGTAAAAGCGTTTCCTTGTCTAACGGCTGAAGGCTTCTCTCCTGCAGCAAGTGGACACTCACCTTTTCCGTTGGATTTTTACTGATCTCTAAGCGCCATCTTACTCTTTGCTCAAGTTCACCCCATGTCAGACATTTATCAGATAGTATGTCGGTAGCAGCAGAAACGCAGTAGTACATCCAAGTTAAAATTTTCGCTTTGATTGCTACAAATCCACAGGCCCTTGGGTCCAGGCTTCTGCTACAGCTCACAGATGGGTTTTTATAGCACATTAGTGCCGCAGGAGAGTCCAAGGAAAACAGTGCTCTCGGCCTGAGAACCAGCTGCAGCTCTCCCGAACCGATGACTCACGCCCTCGTTTTAATTGGGTGGGAGAACCAGGCAGGAGACACACAGGGACTCAGTCAAAGCGCTGTTTGTTTTCAGAGAGTATCCTAGCCACAAGCCTGCCCCGGTGCTCCCATCTGCAGCTCATGTTTATTTAATTTTTTTTTTTTCCTCCTCGCAGTTCCAATCATAAAAACGGAGCCCAGCGATGATTACGAGCCTGCCCTCACCTGTGGACCAATGAGCCAGGGCCTGAGCCCGCTCCCCAAGCCTTGCTACGGCCAGCCGCTCGCCCTGCCGCCCGACCCGGGAGCCTGCCTCATGCCCGGCTTCCCGCCCCGTCCGCAGGGCAGTGCCAGCCCTGAGCTCCACGACCTCTCCTGCGCCCCTTACGGCTCGGCCACGGCCGGCCCGGGCCACAGCCCCCTCGGACTTCCGCGGCCAGTCGGCGGGGTCCTCGCCGGCCAGGAGGCGCCGAGACCCTCGGGCGTGCCTCCCGGGACCCCCCAGCCACCGCCCCCCACTCTGCTGCAGCCACAGGTGAGTCCGACGTCAAGCGGTAGCTGCTCCCCGGGGCGCCGGCCAGCGCTCTGTCCCCACAGCCCCTCCTCTCCGCTGCCGCCCGGGACCCGAGAGCTGACCCGCCTGCAGCCCTGTGGCCCAGCGCACCCCTGCGGGACGGGCCACCAGCAGCACCAGCCACCCGAGGTTCCGAGCAGCGAGCCCGCCACCGCCCGGCCCCTGCCGCCGCCCGAGGTGCGTGAGGACAGTAATCGTAGTCTGGCCCCCATTCCCGTAACGGTCAAGCGAGAGCCTCAGGAGCTGGACCCGCTCGACCTGGATGACGGTAAGTGCCCGCCGCAGCAGGCGCATGCCCAGCCCTGGGCCGAGGGGCCCCGGCCTGGAGCGTGCCCACCGCCCCAGGAATATGCCTGGTGTGTGTCACACCAGGAAGTCCCGGCGGTCAGCAGTACCACCGCCGGCCAGTGGGGGACGCCATCCCCGCCCAGTGGGTGCCTGTGCTGTGCATCCTGGGGGCACGTGGTCCCTGTGGCAATGCCAGGTGTGGTGACCACAGTCCCTGGAACACGGCCTCTACCAGCTGAAATGTCCCGTGAGAACAAGAGGCCTCCTTGGACTCGGCTGTGGGCCCAGCTTGTTGCTTAGTGTCTGAAGTGCCTCTCTAGTTGTGTGAACCATCATTAAGTGGTCAAATAGCTAAAAGTGAGTGGCTTTCGCTCTCTTCAGCTTGTGAAGCCATGTGTTCTGTGCGTGTTGGCTGTCGCGTCCAGCTCTTTGCAACCCTAGACTGTAACCCTCCCGGCTCCTCTGTCCGTGGGATTCTCCAGCAAGAACACTGGAGTGGGTTACCCAGATCCGGGGGCTCTTCCTGATGCAGGGATCAAGCCCCTGTGTCTCTTGCACGGGCCGGCAGGCTCTTCACCACTGTGCCTCCTGGGAGCCCAGTGATCAGGTGGGGAGGTGGGGCGGCACTCCAGTGCACCCACCCAGCACAGCACCCGCTCTGCGGGGACGAGTTTGGGTGGATGTAGGGCGTGTTTTGGGGATGCCTGCAGTTAGGTTGATGATGCAGACTTTCTGATACGAGGTCTTCCTATGAAATGATGATAGATGGCACCTGGTCGAGAGATTTTTTTTTCTTGCTTTGGGACAAAAGGCCAGGGCCCCAGGTGTTGTCAGGTGACTCAGTGCTTGCGTGGGCCCCGCATGGCGCATCCATGTGGGCGTCTGGCCTCCGTCAGCCAGCAGCCCATCTCCCCGGTGTAAGTCAGTCCCTGAGCAGGCTATGACCCAGTGCCCACCTGCCGCCCAGCTCCCCTGCTACAGGACTCGGGGAACCCGAGAACCGCAGGACTGTCCTGGGCGTGGCCCCACACCCCCACCCCCTATCGGCCACCTCGGCCTTTCTGCCTCCACCATTGAGGCTCCTGGCCTTTTCCCTGAAATCGGAGCCAGACACGTGGGCGTCTTCTTTCCATGACTGCCGTCTCCCCCACGCCTGTGTTCTGCCCCAGGGACCCTCTGGGGAGAGTCGCTGGGCGTGCGGTCCCAGCACCCACCCTCACCCTTGGTGCCCATTCCCACCTGAGGTGTGGGTACAGCTGGACCCGGGGCACATGGGCCTTCCTGGTGGGGACACCTGGTCACAGCCCCCAGCCCAGTGACCAGGAGGGCCCTGGGCCTGGCAGGTCCCCGTCCGCTCAGGTGGACCCCGGGCCTAGCAGGTCTCCATCCGATCGGGCGTCCTGGGGCCCTTCTGGTGCCTCTCTGGCTCCTTCCTCACGTGAGCTCACCAGCTCATGAGTGTTCTTGTTCCTAAATGCTCACTTCACAGCAGGCGCCCCCTTTGTGGGCTGTGCTTGTGGGTTCCTAGAGAGGCCGTCTCTGCTCACCATGGTCCCAGCCCGGGACCCACTCGCTCACGGGAGCTACCGTGTAAATGCGAGTCAGCCCCTTGTCAGTCCTCAGAAGACCGTCTGGTGCAGAATAAAGGCGTCGTGAGCATGGGGACCTGAGTTCCCAGCCTGGATACCAAGGGGGTTGGGGCAGATCTCACTGGTCCTTTCTGACTGGGATGGTGGCGGGGGTATGCAGGTGTCATGGGGCGAGTGGGGGCCTCGAGGGGTTTCTGTAATGCTTGGATGACTTAAGAGGGCACCAGTAATCTAATCCCTCACTGGCCTCACCTTTACACGTCATATGTGGTCGAGGTGTCTGAAAATTAATTTGTGAAGAGGGTTGGTGTCCAGGGGTATGTGCAGTGCGGCCCCCAGGCCTGATCCCAGGGGCGTGTGGTGCAGCCCTGAGCCCTGCAGGGAGAGGGAATCCATGGGCTGGGGCCGATCCCTGATTTAGAAACAGGCCCCTGTGAAAGATCTGGAGAGGATTGGGGGGATCGTTGGAATTCACTCCAGGCCACGTGGGTCTCTACTCGTGTCTGGGTTTGAAGTTGCAGCCCAACTCAGGAAGGTATGGACAGGGAAGATGGAAACAAGGGTGAAAAACTAAATCAGAAAATTAGAAACCATTGGTTTCAAGTAGCCTTGACATTAACAAGCAGACACTCCATCCTCGTCGTTTGAGCCCAGGAAGAGGTGAGAAATGGGATTGACTGACGGTACAGACCAGGGAACTAGGACGGGGTGGAGGGTACAGGGGAGTCTCCTCCCCGCAGAACAGGGGGGTTAGCTCTGGTGCCGCTGGGGGGCCTGCCCTGCCCTCTCCTGGGCTTTGTCCTGCAAGCCCTGGCGCCACCCCCAGGGCAGGAGGGCCTGGCATTTGCTGCAGCTCCCGTGGGGAACTCAGCCTCACACAGGCTCAGGAATAGAGCAACTGCGCATCTAACCCCACAGTGACGGTTCAGGGCACTTCTGCCAGGCTGACCCCACTGTGACGGTTCAGGGCACTTCTGCCAGGCTGACCCCACGATGATGGTTAGGGTGACTCCTGCCAGGCTGTGCGCCCTCCCCACTGGGCTCTCAGAGGCGCTGTGTTGGCCGATAGGAGTCAGGGGCCTGTGGGGGCTCCTCGGGCTTGCTTGTGATGCTCGTGGTGCCGGGCCTGTGAGCAATGGGAGCTCATTTCACGTGTGTCTGGTGTTTTATTTGAGGTTTTCGTTTTCCAGAAGTGTAGAGTAAAAAGCGCAATAGTAGCATAGCATGTCCAGTTCCAGGGAGCCAGGGCGTTTGGAGCGCGTACGTGAATCTTTCCGAGACAGGAAAGGTGCCGTAGCTTAAACGGGACGCCCGTGCCCCATGCAGAGTGAAGCCCTACGCACAGGGCCAGTGCTGCTGCCAAACCTCCATTTGCTTCAAGGCGCGCCTCAAGTGAACCCCGTTTCTTTGTTTTTCGGGTGTTTCTGCTGTTGTATCAATAGTATCTGGCCCATAAGTAACTTTGGTTATAATTTATTCTTTGGTTCAACAACATTCATGGAATTTAAACTTTCATTTTGGATTTCTCAATCATGGCGGTATCACTGGATACCTTTTTTAAAAAAATTAGCTTTGTGGTCTTCTCTTATTTTAAATGTGGATTGAATGTGTCATAAAAGCTACAATGTTTCCTTGGTGGTTTCTGTGACCTGCTCCTCCCTGGGCTGAGCTACGCAACCGCCCAGCAACTCCCCCTCTGGGTGTATACATGGCAGTTCACACACACGTGCACAGCAGTCTGTGTCCTGGACTCGCTCCTTGGCTGTACACGTGGGCAGTTCACATGTGTGCACAGCAGTCTGTGCCGTGAACTCAGTCCTCAGGTGTATGTGTGGGTGGTTCACACTCGCGTACACACTGATGTCTGTGTCCTGGACTTGCCCCCGTTGACGTGGATCTGCTGGCAGCATTGTGAACGCCCCTGAAGCTCCGCAGCCTGTCCCGTCTTTTCGTGGGGGGCCCTGTGTTGCTGACGTGAGGACCCAGTTTGTGAGCCAGCGACAGTCTCGGGGTGTCGCTTGTTTGCCGCTGCTGACCCCGCCCGTGTGTCCCCCAGCCCACCCTGCGGCCTCAGCCACAGTCGGCCCTTTCAGCCCCTCCAGGGGTCTCGGGTTTCCAGAAGTCTCGATGTCATTAAAACAACAAGCAGGTGGAGCAGGCGGCCAGGCCATGTCTGCCTGAGTCTGCCTGCGCCCCCCACCCCCCCACACCCCCCTTCCTTCCTGAGCTGGGGCTGCTCTGGGACCGAAGGCAGACTTTCCTCATGGAAAGTTTTACTAACCTGGCCCAGGGCCCAGCTCTGAGGCCTCCCCACTCCTAGTGATGATTGAAAGAGTCTGGATCAAACACGCTGGGTCGTTAGATGGTGGGCTCTACCCGCTGGGCGGAGGGCGCACTTGGCCATGCACGGGTCCTGAGGGTCAGTCCTTACGGCACGGTGTCCGGAGGTGGCTGGGGTGGGGACTACCGTCAGTCTGGTGACCCGCAGGCCTCATCTCCCAAGACAGGAGTCCCGGGAGCAGAGCCCCCGCCCACACTTCCCAGAGCCGAGAGTCTGGAAGGGCACAGAGCCCTTTCCACACTCGGCCCTGGAAGCCTCACAGGGACATGAGTCTGTCTGCACAGGGAACCCACGCCAGGCTGCCAGGGACGCCATGCCTCCAAGGGTCAGACAGTGTGAGACTTCAGAATAAATACCCTCCTCCCTGTCTAGATGGACCTGAGTGACAGCCGGTGACGGCAGGAGCCCTGGACGCTGCCACCCCACCCCGGGCGGTGATCAGGCCATGTGCTTCTGTGGTCCTGGCCGGTGTGTGTGTTTCTGCTGCGCCCGCACTGCCGGGATCTGCCCCTCAAGAAAGGGGGGAGGCAGGGGCCACTCTGAGTCTCCGCTGAGTAAGGGCCTTTATAAATAGGCGCTGTGCCTGGCCCCTGGGACGCAGCCGCTGGGCCATGGTAGCGAGCGTCTCCTGGCCTCCTGCAGCTCGGGTGACCCCGCGGCTTCAGTGTCCACCACTCAGGGCGTCCCTCGGATGCCGATGCTGACATGAGCAGGAAGCGCGGGCCACCCGACTCTCATCCAGGGTTCTTCAGCCCAGTTGCTTTCTGGGCACTTGAGGGGCATCTGGTGGTTTGCTTTCAGCTAATGTTAACCTTCTGCCTTAATCCTAGGTCTTAGCTTACTTCCTTCTCTAAGTGGAGAATTGTTTGACGTTACTAATTTGAGGGAAAGAAAGAGGAATCTGATGTGGGGGGAGGAAACGGAGGGAAGAGCTGGGAAGGTTTCGTGGAGCCAGAGCCACTTGGCTCTGCTTGGGCCAGAGGCTGGTGCTGGCCTGCCGTGCTGGGGCCCCATGGGCGTGTCGCGGTGCGTGGTCCCTGTAGGCTGGCCCCGAGAGGGAGAGTGTTGGCGGGTGAGTGCGTCGGGACCGGAACGTGGTCTTCCTGGTGGATGTGCCTCTGCGGAGAGGTGGGCACCTTCCCAGGGGGCTTAGCCAGTGCCGCCCCCGTTCCAGGCCTGCTCTCCATGGCTTTGCTCTCCGATGCCACACGTTTCAAAGCTCTTCCTCACTGAAGAACAAGCAGGCCTGGCAGGTCCTCTCAGACACGTGAGCCCATGCCTGGCACACGGCTGTGCTCTGTCCCCAGAGCGTGACACCAGGGGAAGGGTACTCAGAAGCCTCGCTGCTGACGGGCAGTCAGGCCTGGGGTCTCTGAGGAGTGGTGACCGGGGCCGGAGGGTCCTGTCTAAATCTGCTGGACGCCTGTCTTTTCGAGAGCAGTAGGTGCGTGGCTGCCCTGCCCTAGAGGGCCAGGCAGAGGGCCAGCAGTGTGTGGCACTTCTGAGTGACCTTTCTGATACAGGAATGTCCCTTCCATGTGGATTCCTGAAGGACAGTGACTGCCTGGCACAGCCGTCCACCGGGTCCAGGCGAGAAGAACCCGGACGGATGGTGTTCGAGAACCTGTGTTCCCATCAGAGCTGTGTGTGTCCTACCTGACCCACTATCACCAGCACACAGAAAACCCAGGTGACGAGAGTAGTGCCAGCGTGTGGGCTGGGCTCATTCCAGAGTGACGGTACATATGGTCTCTGTTGACGAATTCCGCCTCACAGCAGCCCTGAGCGGGCAGAAGCGCCGGTTCAGCCCCTGCTTTCAGAGAGGGAGGCTGAAGCTCGGGGAGACGTGTCACGGGAGCTGCTCGGAGTGCAGCAGGGACAGAACCGGGGCCCGCCGTGACCCGCCCGCCAGCCCCTATGTCAGTGCTGGCTCTGGGCCCCCTGAGGTCGAGCTGTGTCATTAAGATGCAGTGAGCAAAGATTCTTGCTCAGGAGTCTAGCTTTCATGTGTGGACTCGCCTCGAAAGCCAAAGAGAAGTGTGGAGTGTGGCATGTGTTTCCTTCCCCAGAGAATCCCTGTTATTAGTGGAGGCACTTTTTGATGACCCAGGGAGAACTGGGGGAGAGGCAGGACTTCCAAAGTGATGAAGAGAGGACCTTGGTGAGATATCAGTCCCTAAAAGCAGTAAAAACACCGACACAACTTTCAGATCAGTTATTCCAGAACCTGACAACTACCCAGAGGCAGAGCAAACTGGAAGGCATTTATTCAAGGGAAAGTGGACCTTGGGAAATGATCTGTGGTGCTGTAACTCGGGGCTGTTCCCCTCCCCCCACTCCGTGGAGTGTGGCCACACAGCCCAGTTCAATCCCTGATCCGGGGAACCATGATCCTGCAAGCCGTGTGGCATGGCCAAAAAAATAGACAAGCAACGTGCGAGATGGATGTATTTGCAAAACAAGTGTCTTATAAAGGACTTATACTCAGCACATGTAAAAGCTGCATATCTCAGTAATAAGACAGCCTAGTCAAAAACTGGGTAAGAGATTTAAGTAGACCTTTCTCCAGAGAAGATACGTGAATGGCTAATAAATACATGAAAAGATACTCAACATCATTAGTCTTGGGGAATGCCAGGAAGATGCCTTTTCACACCCATGAGAGATGCTGTGAAAAATCAGAGTCAGTAGCAACTTATGGAGAGCACGTGGAGAAATAGAACTCTGGCAGGTTATCAGTGGGGATATAAGGAGTGCAGTCACTTGGGCCGTGCCTTTGCCAGAAGACCCGACAATCCCACGCTCAGACATCTACCCAGAGAAGTGAACACGTATGTACACATGAAGACTTGCACAGAAATGTCCTTAGCGACATTGTGTGTAATATCCAAACATGTGAAACAACCTAAACATCCATGGAACAGATTTTTAACAGTGTGCTATATCCGTACCCACAAGGAGGAATGCAGTACCAATTCGTGGTAGGACATGGTTGAACCTTGAAAACATGTGGAGTGAAAAAGCCAGACACAAAGTACCACATTTTATGTGGGTCCATTTATATGAAGGTGTCCAGAGAGGTAGCCCGGCCTGGGGATGTTTGTAGGTCTGGCCTCTCATGCAGCGTCACTGGTATTACATATGGTTTTGCTAAAACACTCAATGCCAAAGGAGAGAAGTGCTTTGAAAGTGAAGGCATGTGTGCATCGTGTGTGTTTGCTTCTGTGTGTGGAACATACACAGCCCTTTTTCAGACGCGATGGGAGAAAACTCACAAATTCTATATTTTTATGACACAAAATAAGGCTGATAGCAGAGTTTCTCTTGGGGAATAAAAATATGTGTGCTTCTCCATCACTTAGTTTAGTAAATAAAGGATTCTCTTTAAAGCGTGAGCCATGTGGGTCCTCACGTTGGCTGGGCACAAAGCCTTAAGCCCCTTTACCCTTTTCAGTCTGAATTTTGACACCGGGTTCTTCCTTCCTTACAGATTACAAAGTGGACGCTTCCACACAGTTAAGAATAAAGACGGTCCATCCCCCCTCTCAAACATCCGCCCTTATCAGGCCCAGGGGACCCCGACTAATCACAGCCTGGTCCTGAGACAATGGGCCGCGCCGGCCTCCAGAGGACGTGGACAGTTATCGCCCAGAACCCGGGGCTGGCTCTCTTCTGCTCTGAAGCAGAGCGCACAGTGCTGGATGAGTCCTTGTTGGGGCGGGGGGCCTTATCAGCCCCAGCCCACCCGCCCTCCCCGGGAAGGCTTCCCCACTCACCGTATCAGGCTGCACAGCTGCCGCTCTCCAGATACAGCCTGGGAGCGCCCTGGGCAGCGTGGAGAGACCACCATGATGCCCCGGCTCCGGCCGGCGGGCCTGGCAGGAGGAAGCAGGGAGGTGTGGCTGGGTAGGCCTGGCATCCAGATGTGAACCAGGCCTGGCCGGCTCCCTCTACTGCCCCTGGGGCTCCGGGGACAGCCCGTCTCAGGCCTCCCCATCCTCTCTCGATGTGCCGAGCCCGGTTGGTTTGCAGGCCACTCCGTGTCTCTGCGGAGGTTTCAGCCGAGACTGGGCAGGGCCCCAGCAGCGACCTCGGGAGCTAACTTCTCACCTGTGAGTGTGAGTGAGGTCGGAGCGTTCTGTACAGACAGGAAACTCACAGACCAAAATCGGTGAATGAGAAGGTCACTGGGGTGGGGACACCCGGGGGGGCACCCAAGAGGTGGGAACACTGGGGGAACACGCAGGGGGGACCCCCTGGGGGGTGACACCTGGTAGGGTGGGGTCACTTGGGGGCGGGGACACTGGGGGACACCCAGGACAGACCCCCTGGGAGTGACACCCAGCATGGTGGGGACACCCAGAGGGGGATACCCGGAATGGGGGTACATGGGACACCCGAGGAGGACACCCAGGGTGTGGGGACAGCCGGTGGGGAGACACCTGGAAGGGGGAGGTACCTGAGGGGACACCCGGGGGGGCCGCTTCCTCCCCTCAAGAGTTTCCTCTGGGGTCGTCTTTAGGATGGCGCCCAGGCAAGACAGCAGCACCAAGGTGACCTGGCTGCTTTTGATGAGAGAAACCACACTTTGGGCATTTCCTCATAACTGCTGTCCCCAGACTGAGACTGGCCGGGAGGGGACAGACCGCGTCACGTGTCGGGGCCCCATCCTGGCTGCGGGAGAGCCTGCTGTCTGCTGCTCTTGGCCGGGCTCCTGGCTTTCACAGCATCAGACTCAGAATCGCCTTTCTGTGCACTTTCCTTTTTTTTTCTGTCCACAGTAGCTGTTGCCAGCAAGCTGTAAACTACCGTATATCACTCAGGTTTAAGAACCTAAACTTTAAAACAAATTAAACTCTTGTTGACATTGTAATAAAAATCAGAATGGAATGGGCGGCTCAGTAGAAGCGAAGTTCAATTATTTTTGTGGATTTAAGATTGTTTTCTGGGATTCGCAGGCTCCCAGGGCAGCAAGTGATTTCCTCTTGGCAGACGGTCGGTCAGAGGAAAAGCGGTGGTGGCAGCAGAGGAGGCCGCCGCGGGCCGCCACCTGAGTGTATGCTCTGGCGGCACAGGGCCGTCTGCAGCCACGCTGGAAATGCAGCGTCCCGGCCGTGTTGGAGGGGAGATGTGCAGGCAGCTTTAAGGCATTTTAGTTTAAGAAAGGAGCTGAAATCATGTATCTCGGAGACTGCCTGTCACCTCGGTGTTCTGCTGGCTGGAAGACGGCCCTGGGAGCACAGGCCATTGTCCTCCAGCACCCGTCCACTGTCCAGGCAGCGAAGCACAGCACCCTCTGCCCTGCCTGGCAGCCCCCCCCCCAGGCCTGTCACCCCCTCACACACCCGTCACTTCCACATACCTGTCACCCCCACACACACCCGTCACCCCACACACATCTGTCATCCACCACCACACCCGTCACCCCACACACACCCGTCACCCCACACACACCCATCACCTCCACATACACTATCACTTCCACATATCTGTCACCCCCAGACACACCCGTCACCCCAGACACACCCGTCACCCCCATACACACCTGTCACTTCCACATACCTGTCACCCCACACACACCCATCACCACACCTGTCACCCCACACACACCCATCACCCCCACACACACCCATCACTTCCACATACCTGTCACCCCACACACACCTGTCACCCACCACCACACCCATCACCCCCACACACAGTCACCCCCACACACCCTAGTCACCCCCACACACACCCGTCACTTCCACATACCTGTCACCCACACACACACCCATCACCCCACACACACCCATCACCCCCACACACACCCATCACCCCCACACATGCCCGTCACTTCCACATACCTGTCACCCCCATACATACCTGTCACCCCCACACACACCCGTCACCCCCACACATACCCGTCACTTCCACATACCTGTCACCCACCCACACACACACCCGTCACCCACCACCACACCCGTCATTTCCACATACTTGTCACCCCCACACACACCCGTCACCCCCACACAAACCTGTCACCTCACACACACACCCGTCACCCCACACACACCCGTCACCCCCACACACACGCATCACCCACACACCCGTCACCCACACACACACCCGTCACCCCACACACACCCGTCACCCCCACACACACGCGTCACCCACACACCCGTCACCCACACACACACCCGTCACCCCACACACACCTGTCACCCCACACACACACCCGTCACTCACACACACACCCGTCACCCACACACACCCATCACCCCACACACACTTGTCACCCCACCACCACTCCCGTCACCCCTCCATACACCCGTCACCCCACACACACACCCGTCACCCTCACACAAACCCATCAACCCCCACACACCCATCATATCCCACATACCTGTCACCCCTACACACACCGGTCACACCCCACCACGCCTATCACCCCCCACACCTGCGCCTGTAACCCCCGAGCTATGACACCTCCTTTGTTCACCAAGATGGAGACAGTCGTTCCCATCAGATCACACACCAGCTCCCTGTCCTGTACGTGGTTTCCTGCCACCATGCTGCAGAATTATGAGCTGCAGAGAAGTGTGCGGATGGAAACTCGGTGACAGGTTAACCCGACAAGCCAGGTGGGCTCCTGCGAATGGGCTGTGGCCTGGGATCTCCAGCAGCCTCTCACAGCATCGCACCCCTGCCCTCGCCTGCCTTACGCTCTTCTGCACTGCGTCCTGTTTCTCTCTGCGCAAGCCCAGGTTGGCTGTGAAGTCACGACTTGTGAGCCATACGCATGCTGACGCCCCCCGGCCACCATCGGTCGGCTCGAGGTGTCCAATCACCACCATCACTCACGTCTTCAGAGCCGGTGCTGAGGTCACCTAGGCTGCCTGGGGTGGTGAGGTCCTCAGTGGGTTCCCGCCTGTCCCCCACCCCAGACCCAGCAACACAGAGGGCAGGAAGGGGGCCGTGGGGTGCGAGCCTCGCTCTGCAGATGCCGTCCAGCACTTCCTAACTGGTAGAGTAAGGAGAAGACTTAGAAATGCAGGATCCTTGGAGGAGTTTCCCTCACGGAGCCCTCCCTGTTCCTGGCTGCTTAGAGGACCCGTGGATTTAGAAACATGCCCTTGGATCCCAGTAGTTTGTACCCCTGTTCACCACAAGGCTTTGCAGAAACTTGTGGGATTCCTGACCCAGGGCTTGCTGAATCTATAGAGTATTTGGATAAGACCATGCTTTTGTGCAGTGAGCTTGTCTGATGATTTGTGGACCAGGGGCCATGACCAGCGGGAAGGTGCTGAGCTCGGAGCCCCACTCCTGGCTCGAGAACTCCTGTCACTTCATCTCGGGTCTCTTCGTGCCCTGTGATGGAAATAGGCCCCTAATTTATCCTGAAGCTCAGTCTGAATCCCATGTGAAGGCCCAGCACAGCTCGGGTATAGACACGACCCATCCAGAAGCCACTGGAAGGCCTCAGTGACCTTCAGTCTGAGCTGACACTGACTGTGAGCAAATACCCTACCTAGCTTGTTCTCCACATGCTGGTTCTTTGGTTTTGTTTTTGAAGAGCTATATCAAGGCTTCTTCAGAAATCAGATTTAGATAGAACATCTCTGGTGGTAGTGGATTAAGAATCCACCTGCCAATGCAGGGGACACAGGTTGGATGCCTGAGCCAAGAAGGCTTCACAGGTCTCGGGCCGCTGCAGCGCGTGCACCACGGCCGCTGGAGCCCACGCGCCTGGGGCTCGCGCTCCAAGACGAGAAGGCACCACCGTTAGAGCGCCATGCGCCACAGCCCAGCACCACAGCGAAGAGCAGCCCCGTATCTGTGACTAGAGAACGCCTGCCTGCAGCAACGAAGACCCAGCGTGGCCAAAAATTAATTAATTAATGTTTAAAAGTGTTCTTCTGGAAAAAAAAAAAGAAATATAACTTAGATAAACAGAGAAGGAATTAATGCTAAGTTTCCAAGCTCTGCCCCACAGAAGGAAGATGCTGTGAAGTTACTGTGGCCATGACTTCACAGCTGGAGAACGAGAGCTCTGAGGCCTGCGGGGCCCAGACTCAGCCTTGGTGAGGCTCCTGGAAGAGAGTAATCCAACTTTCAAAGAGGACAGAAATCAACCGGTGTCTGCAGATTGCTGGCTCTGCTTGGGCATCGCAGGGTAGTCGAGGCACCTGACCGGATCAGATGCCTCACCCCAGGGAAGTTAGAGTGCAGTCAGGGAGAGCAGGTTAAACAGTGTTTAAAATATAAGTAACAATTCTGGGAGACAGAGCCACGCTCTAGACGGCGCCCTAGCAGCTGCCCATGAGTCACAGAGGCCGGTGAATCCAGGTTTAGGTTTGGGACACTTGGAGGCCGTTTCAGAAGAAGCAGAGATGGAGCAAAGCCTCAGGGGCTGCCGCTTCTCTGCCTCCAGTGGCATCCCTGGGTCACACAGGAAGTGCAGTGTCGTCAGCGTGGGGGACACATTTCCAGCCTTGGTTCCACATCTGTCAAGTGCAGGCAAGGTCAACTGATAGAACCTCCTCCAGAAACCAGCCTGTGAGACCCTCTGCGGGGAGGGTCCCTGGTCCCCCGTGCTGCCCAGTCCTCAGTCTGGGCGACCTTTCCATTCGGGAAGGAAACGCAGGAGATCCCCTGCCCAGTCCCCCGAGGGGTGTGGGACCTGGCCGCGCTCGTCCGCGGGCTGCAACCTGAGACGGGGCCGCGGGCCTGGGGTCATGGGACTGGAGACCTGAGACCGGGCCGCGGGGCCGGGGTCGAGTGGCGAGGCCGCTCGTTTTCGTGGCCACCAGGGGCATGGCGTCATTACAGAGTCAATTAGAGTGCGTGTGTGCCGGTCCCGTTGATTTGATTTAGAGCGAGGAAAGCTCCAGTAATGTGCAATTACAAGAAACTTAATGGCCCTTTATACTGAAGGCAACTTCCATGGCACCTAATATACTTTGATGAATTACTCATTATGTGCAGTGTTGGAATAGCTTCTATAAAGATTAATAATTAGATAATCAATACAAAAATTCAATCTTGGTTTTTGCTTTTTTCCTACTCCAGGGTCAATATGTCCTGAAGATTATGGGACCTGTCTCATTTGCCCGAATTTTCTGCCTTCCTGCTTCGCTCTCTTTCCAATGTTTTCCAAATTAGGAGTTTAAGCATCGATTACCAAGTTGGTGTTGCACTTTTTCCTTCATGCCTTCTGTGGTTATTATTATTATTATTTTTTTGTCCAAATCTTTATGGATCTGATCTTTATGCAATGGGCAAACAGGTTCTGCTGTCGGTGGGTTTTGTCAGCACTCGGGTACAGTTGACCCTCCAGGTGGGCTCGGTGCCGCGAGGAGGTCAGGGGTTAGTGGGTGAGGCTGGCTGCGGGACTGAGTGTCCGGGTCACCCTGTGCGAGCTGGGCCCGAGCCGGGGTGGGGACGCAGGCAGACGTGACGGCTATGGTATTCAGGACCTGCCTGGGCCTGGTGAGGTTCTGGAGGGACTCTGGAGCCAGGAGGTTGGGCCTGCTGCCTGTAGCAGCCGTGCCTGCACCCTCGGAGACAAGGACGTCCACCCCTCCGTGCCCAGTGTGGGGGGCTGGGAGCTCCGAGACCGTTAGTTGACACTGAACTAGGGGCACTGCCCAGTGAGCAGGTGAGAGGTCCATGCCGGACCCCTGCCACCAGCCTCGCCCCCCAGTGAGCAGCCAGAAGTTCTTAGCTGTCTGTTCACGGGCAGCCCAGGGCCTGCAGCACAAAAACCTCTTCTCAGAGATTTGAACGATAGTTCAGAATATTCTGAAGGTGAGGAAAGCATGCTTTTCTGTCCACAGGGATGTGGGTGTGGACTTCAGCACAGCCGCTCTAGAGACTTCTCTTCCGTGGCACCCAAAAGGTTTCCTGTCTGCTCCCCTTCCTGCCCCCTGGCCAGCCCAGGGCTCCCCGGACGTTCGTGGGTGCGAACCAAGTCCCTGGGGTCTGCTTAGCATGTCCGGTCCCTGGGATCTTGTTAGAGCTTTCGGTGGGCCTGGGTGGGGCTCGGGGTCTGCCCCTCTGAGCTCAGGCGACACAGCACCCCCGGGTGGCAGGAGCACCGGGCCTGGGCCGGGCGGGGCAGGCGGCCTGTCCGAGCAGGGTGGTGGGGTGATGGCCCAGCAGGGTGCAGGCCCTCGTGGCGCTGGTCATCGTGGGGTGGTGGGTGCTGGGTCTGCCTGTCCCCGGCTCCCTCCTGACCCTGGTGCTTCATTATGAAATGGGACAGAAGGAGCAGCGTGCGGGCCCCTGGCCCCTCCCTGGGTTCCCCGCCTTGGGGAGGGAGAGCGGCAGTCACCCCTCTGCCCCGTGTTGCCTTTAGATGCAGTCGTCCTCTCATCCGCCGTGTGCAGACACAGTCACACCTGATAGACCTACTGCTGATACTCGGAGGGCTGACGGCTTAGTTCAAGGTCACGGTTAGCTTTGAGGCGGGCTTTCTCTTCCTGCGAACCCAGGTCCCCCGAGCTTCTTTCATGGGTGGCATCTTCTGACCAAAACTGGCGCCGGCTGGGAGGTCATGGATCCTGTGCCGGGCGGTCCCGAGAGCCCCAGACTCGGAGCGGGCACCTCTGACCTCATTGACCACCTCCCCTGCCCCACAGAGAAGGACTGGCTGGCTGTCGTGGGTCCAGGGGTGCCTGCAGCTGGGGAGGGGGCCCGAGCTCCCAAAGCCAGGGATGGGGCACGCCTGCCAAACCCACAGCGGCTCCTTGTCCAGCTCCATTTATTCAATTTTACTTTTTAATTAAACGGGTCTCTTAATTTTTTTTATTTTTCCAACTCTGTTAATTGTCGGAATAGGAACTTCATCACTGGGGCAATGTGTCCCCCGGCGGCACAGAGCAGGCCCTGGAAAAGTGCTTGCCGGTGGTTTAATGACCCCAGTGAGCAACGCGGAGTGAGCTTGGCAAGGGTAGAATAATGGCCCGGGTCACATGGAAGGCGTCCACCGCACACACCAGCAGGAGGCCAGGGGCGAGCGGGGACCCTCCTGTCACGTGGCCCCCACTCCCCATGGATGCTGCAGTTTCCACACGGGCCATTTGCATTATTTGGAGTATTCAGGCTAAATGAGGAAGCGGCCATGGAGGCAGGACAATTATTCTGTTTTAATGGCTGGCAGTCCCGCGTAACAGAGGTGCCTGTCAGGGCCAACCCACATCCAGCTGGGAGGGTCATGTTTTATTAAAACCGTGACTGTTGTCATCCAGCCCCTCCACTGTCCCATTCTCTCCTTCCAAAAATAGCAGGCCCCGTGGCAGTGGCTTATTATGATTAAAAAGATAAAAATAAGTGAAGGCTGAAATAGGTCCAGGACACCCGAGGTAACACGAGAACTTACTTTTTAATGAAACTTGAGAAACTGTTTTATTTTCCACTGCCTCACAAAGCATCTCTGGAAAAAAAGAAAAAGTGAAGAATGATTTTAGTACTGTTCCAACTGCATTTTCAGAATTACGACAGTTGTGATGCGCACGTGGCAAAATCACCATTTTCAGCCCAGAGTCTTGCAGGGCGGCCCCTCCTCACGGAGGGACAGGGGCTATGGGTGGACCAGCCATGGTCACGCTGGACACGGAGGCCACTGGACCTGGGAGACTGACCAGTGCCCACCTGTGAGGGAGGTGGACTTGCCACGAGGTCGCCTCTTCTCAGGAAACTGAACACCCACACGCAGCCACACCTCACGCTTCCTGCACGGGGCACGCACTCCCCTGGTGCCTCTGCTCTCTAAACTGTGCCCTTGGCTTAGCTCAAGTCCACAGAGATGCCTTTAATGACAACCGAGTGTGCCTGCCTGTGTCCAGTACAAACGGGGACACATCCATCCCATCGGTGACGGAATCACAGCAGTGAACGTCCTTAGGTCTGCAAGGACGCACAGCCACCAGCAAGGGCTTTCTTACCCAGGAATCACCAGGTTTGCAGGCAAGCACAGCAAACATGATCCGGAGACTTCCTAGAAGTTAGTTCCTTAAGAATAGATTCGGCTGAGATGTTTCTGCTTCTGTCCACCTAAATTATCATCCTCTTAGGTTACATACTAACTTTAGCCAAAGGTGCATTTTCTGGTAAAGTTAGCAAATACTTTTTTAAATTATCTTTTAGTTATAGGAATGGGAAAGAATATCCTTCCTGTTTTGTTTTGCTTTTTAGAAAGCTGTTTTGGTTTTCTCTTAAAAATAAGAATGATTTTGATGACTTGTCCTCTAGAAGGATGTGTGTTTTTCTGCCCCTTGGAGGAAGATGGAGTGAAGAAGTAATCGTTGCTCTTGTGCCATATATTTATTTATGTACCATATTTAATTTGATCATGAGCTTTGATGGAAAGTCATGGGAACTCGTACAGCATGGGCTGGTGTGTTCCAGCTGGGATGGGGACAGAATTCTGTGGGAACCCCTTGGGGAAGTCACCAAGACCTTCTTTGTTTTTTATATTGCTCTTGTCTAAAGGACAGTGATGCTCTAAAGAACCAGTTCTCTTCATTAAAAAACCAACATCACAGCATGTTGTAAAACCAGAAACGGAAAGAATGACAGTGTGCCTGCTGGGCTGACTAGTTTGCTAAGTAGCAGTAGATAAATATTGTGAGTTTTTAAAAATCCGTAGTATAGTTTGATTCCTTATTGGAACTAACCTAACTATCAAAAAAGAGATGTTTTAAAGTGTATGTAGTTAGGTATGTAATTTTGAGAAGGAAATGGCAATCCACTCCAGTATTCTTGCCTGGAGAATCCCATGGACAGAGGGGTCTGGCAGGCTATAGTCCATGGGATCACAAAGAGTCGGACACGACTTAGTGACTAACACACACACACAGGTGTGTAATTAGGCATTATATCAACAAATAATGTTTTTTTTAATTGACACGAAAGTAGTATTTGTAAGGTATGGTCCTTCTCTGAGTAAGTTGATTTGAAGGCAGGGAGTAAACTGTGTGGTGAGGTTAACATTGCTGAGCTAGATTCTTACCCTCTGAGCCCAAACCCGGGCCTGAGAGGCCGGGGTGACAGCTGTGTGAAGACAGCCGGAAGCGTGTGACCCCTGCTTCTCCTGGCCCTTCCCGCCCTGTGCCCACCAGGGCCCCTGCAGCAGGAGGGCAGAGCCCACCGCCTGCGTGAACAGGCTGCTGCCCCGCGTGTCACTGCGGCCGCGTCCAGCGAGAAACCAGCTGGTGTCTGTGACCCACTCGGGGACGTGGCGATGTCCTCGTTAACCTGAGAAACCTGCACGGGCACTGTTCTGACAGCACAGGGGTCCACACGGGACATCAGGAACGTGGAAACTGAGAGCGGAGGGGGCCGGTCCCGCGTCCCGTTTTGTGTCTTGTGGTTGAACCCAGGCTTCGCAGTGGCTTTAGAGCAGGGCGGCCGCCCCTCACACAGCCGGTCGGGTTCTCTCTTACCGGCAGGCAGTCGGTAACTGAGAGTTCCCTGGAAGGCGCTAGAGCAGCTCTGCTCCCTCTGTGGAGGCCAGAGGCGAGGCTGATGGGGCCTCCTCAGCCACCGTCCCGCTGCGCGGACACAGACCAGACCCCAGGGCCGCCCTGCCGCCAGCCTCCCGGCGCAGGCTGTGGTGAGCCAGCCCGCGCTGTGAGGCGACCGGTGCGTCTCCTGCGCCCCTGGTCCCGTCCACGGCGATCCGAACAGTAACCGCCCCAGGGGGCTGGGGGACACCGCGTCACGCCTCGCTTGTCCCCCGCGCACAGAACTCGAGTCCAGGAGGGGTCTGTTTCTCCATCTGACCAGACTGAGGAGTCAGCGATTCACTGGGCGGGAAGGGCCTCAGGCACGCCCGCGTCTTCACCGCGGGACCTTCAGGCCCCGGGGGCAGGCCGCTCCCTCAGGAAGCTGGGGGCTGGGGGAGGACGCCCCGGCGGCCTGTGCAGCCCTGGCCCTGCCACACTTGTGTTCTGACTCTGATCATGTGTTGTCCTGTATCTCCTGGGGTCTCGGGGACCTGCTGGTGTCAGGACCCTGGGTTTTCCATCGTACTCATTCTTTCCTCTCTCAGAGCAAAGTGATACTACTATCACCACGTTCAAAGTCCCGATATTTAGAGTCAAACCCAGAAGCACACATACCGCGTCTTCACTTAGGGTAGGAAGTGGAGCACTTGGTGATAAAGTCTCGGACAGATAAGGTGGGGACGCTGGCGATGAGGAGCCACCTCGGGGCCGTGGGAGTGAGAGGTGACCATAAGCAGGAGGGACATGTGGATGGTGGACAGCTGCCACTTGGATGTCAGACCTTAAAACTGGGTAGAGCCTGCTGGAGCCGCGAGAAGCCCGTCGAGCGGGAGCAGCTCTCAGAGCCCCCTGCCTGTCCGCGCCAGGTGCAGGCACTGCTGCGGGGGCGTGGTGCTGTTTCTGAGGCCACGCTGGCGGGCCCCTCCTGGCACTGGACCCGCACCCACAGCACCCCTTTGAAGGCACCAGGCTCAGCTGCCCACAGTGTGGGAGCCGGGGCTGGCAGCCCACGTGCGGCTCCTCCAGGTCAGGGGAAATGGTCACCACACAGACCCTGTGGATTCCTTGGTCGCCTGCAACATCTCTCCCTTAAAAAAAAGGTTTCTAAAGCATAGAAAAGCAATACAGGAAAAACGAAAGACAAAGTCTTTCTGGCTCAAACACTGTACTGTGTGTGTATGTGTGATGGTGGGTGGGTGTGGATTTTTTGTTTTGAAAACATGCTGCGGAAAAGGAGACGAGAGACTGTGGCCTCACACAGCCTCCCTGGCCTCTGTGTTCTGAGCACCTTGCGGGTGAGGACGGTGAGAGTCAGGGGCAGAGAGGGCCTGGTGGGGGCCGACCCTGCAGGAGGGTGGGCGAGCAGGGCTTTGCTGGCCTGGCTGTCAGGGTCCCCACCCTTGTGTGCATCTCCCCGGCCTTTCTGACTTTCATAGTCAAGACTGAGAAAGAGCAGGTCACACGGCCCTGTGGAGCCCGAGGGAGCAGTCTCGAAGCTTCCAGACCCGTAGTGTGTGCAGGTGGGGAGGGGCGGCCCCAGGCTGAGGTCACCAGGTCAGGGTCTCAGCTTCTCGCCTTCTCTCAAGGGCCGGGATAGCTGAGCCTCCCCACCTTTACCTCCGTAGGATTGCTGCAGGATCAAGAATAATACACATGCAAGGGCTTAGCAACTAACCGTAGGAGTTGGGTAAATAGTTTGTTCACTCCTTATGATCTGTCTTGAGATCTGTAGTTGCATTCAGAAACCAAGAATTCAGAAACGTGGGAACATTTACTTAAAGGTCAGACGTTGAAAGGAGAGAAATATGTAAAAAACTACTCAGACTCGCAATTCCTTTTAGGTTTGCTCTGTTCTCAAGATAGTCACACGGAGCCCACGGGGGAAACCGCAGGGATGAGCCATGGTGTTTCAGCACAACAGCAGGCTCTGATGCCAGCTACTCTCAAAGCGGTGTCAAAAGCCAAATAGTTTACTTTAAAAGGACTTTTCACCTTATTAGTGAATTTGCACACTCGCTTATGAATAGCAGAGACATCTTTCTATGGTTTCAGGAAGGATAGAGTTAACATTCACCAGTGTTAGTCAACTACAGGTGAAAACTATGCCTGTGTTTTGTACATGTTAGTTTTGGTATTTTAAAAAAAAATGCTAACTTCCTTTTCACTCAATCCCATATTTATAGAGAGGTGGATTTGTGTGTGGACATCAGATATACACATCCTGCGTCTATATCCCAGATTAAAACAACAATTCAAACTGCCACATAAGTTTTAGAAAAAAAAACAATTGTTTCCACCTCGGGAGCATTTTAGAGAAAAATTAAATATAAGGGAAAAAACCCTTATTAAATTGTGGTATAACAGCTCACCACATCCTGTTGCAGGGACAATCTGACGTGAAACACAGCAAAGGTTCCTCTTTCAGGTCCCTCACGATCCGGGAGGGTCACATGTTACCTGCAGTTCAAAATACTTCTGTAAAGAAAAAAAAACCTCTGTGTCGGTGGAAAAGCTGAATAAGAAGATGGAAATTATCAGTAGAGAGAAGACATTGTGGGAAACCGTAGGTGTCTTTGGCACAACCATATCAAAGAGAGAAAGCCACCCCCGAAATAACCCACACAGAGCCCCGGGACTGGGCCTGATGCGGGCTCGGACCCATGACCTCACGGAGGGAAGATAGGAAGTCGTGGCTGGGAGGACCGGGCCCAGGACCCTATGCTCCGCTTCCCACCCTCCGTCGGGGCCCCTCTACCTCAGCCCTACCCTGACCTCGTCTTTCTTTATCCATCTATGAAATAGGGCCATCATGGCTTCCCTGCAGGGCTCCTACCCAAACTGTGTCTGTGGAAGGAAGTGAGGTCTGAGCACCCATCCTCAGCCCCGGGGACCCTTATGGGAAGCGTCATCCACCGGGGGTTGCTGGTCTTCCACCTTTACTTTGGGCAGCTTCCCGGCTCAGGCCGCAGTGCTCAGGGAAGATGCAGGAGGGTGTGTGGAGAGGTGGGGGTTGGTTCTTGAGTCTGTTCCTAAGAGGAGTGACCCACTGTGACCCCAGCCTGCCCTTGCCAGTCATGGGCAGCGCTGGGTCCAGCCAACGGCATGTCGACAGGAGGCTCATCAGAGGCCCCAGCCGATGGTGATGGGCAGGAGCTCTGCTCCCACCCTGGCCCCTGAGCCTCTCCTGGGGGCTCCCCATGGGACCAGGCCTCACTCATAGCAGAGCCCTGCACTGGTCTCCTCTCTGGGCCCAGAATGTCCGGGATATGCATCTTCACTACACCCCCCACCCCCACCACAGGCACCCCCTTAAAGGTTCAGGTGCCCCAGTAGGCAAAAGGGGAAGCCCACCGCTTAGGTTTCTTCCCCTTTTATCTCGTCAAACAGATGTTATTTTTCCTGTGGTCTCTCTAACCCTGAGTAAAGATTCTCAGCTACTCCGCTGGCTGCCTTACTAACCCTCAGAGCTGCCTCCCAACCCCTCACTTTTACCCTCAGATGGGGAAAAAATGGAAACAGTGACAGGTTTTCTTGGGCTCCAAAATCACTATGGACAGTGACTGAAGTCATAAAAGTAATAGATGCTTACTCCTTGGAAGAAAAGCTTTGACAAACCTAGACAGCATTAGAAAGCAGAGACATCACTTTTCAGACAAAAGTCCATATAGTCAAAGCTATGGTTTTTCCAATAATCATGTACTAATGTGAGAATGGGATCATAAAGCTGAGTACCAAAGAATTGATGCTTTTGAACTGTGGTGTTGGAGAAGACTCTTAACAGTCTTTGGACACCAAGGAAATCAAACCAGGCAATCCTAAAAGAAATTAACCCTGAATATTCATTGGAAAGACTGATGCTAAAGCTGAAGCTCCAATACTTTGGCCACCTGATGCAAAGAGCCAACTCATTGGAGAAAACCTTGATGCTGGAAAAGATTAAAGGCAGGAGAAGGGGACGCAGAGGATGAGATGGTTGGATGGCATCAGCGACTGAATGGGCATGAGTTTGAGCAAGCTCCAGGAGTTGGTGAAGGACAGGGAAGCCTGGCATGCTGCAGTCCATGGGTTGCAAAGAGTCGGACATGACTTAGCAACTATACAACAATATTACCTCTCAGCTCTCCCTCCCAGTTCCAGTCATTATTGCCCATCAGATATTTTTCAGCCATCTATTCCTGATCTTACTAGACTGCTCTGAGATTTCCATTTTCCTAAAACTGGGAAGGCAGAGCCGGACTCTGGGTGGTGTGACTGGCCTCCACCCCCAGCCCGCCTCAGGTGGGCTCGACCACTGTTCCCACTGTGAAATCTTTGCTTGAGGCGTGACAGCTGGTTTCTGTTCTGGGATGGAGCTGGCCCCACTGCCTCCGTTCCCCTTTCTCAGTGGTAGCTGTCACCCAGTGGGAGAGACCCTGACCTGCGTGGCCCCAAACCTGCTTCTTTTCTCGGAAAAGTTTAGGCAGCCCCACCAGGCCCCTGGCCTTGGGTTGCTTTAGGACAAAATGAGGTGATGGTCAGGAAAGCGCCCCGTAAGCCGTCCGGTGCCCAGTGAGGACAATGTGAACGGCTCTTCCGTGCCCGTGCTGCCACAGGATGCCCGCCGGCCCCCGCACGTACGGGCTCTACCGCCTCCGTGCTCCCCACCCCTGCCCCGCGCCGCACGTACGCTCGCTATCGCATCCGCGCCAGCTTCCACCCAGCCACACAACTCTGCACGTAGGCTCCCCCTCCACTCCCCACGTACGCTCTCTGAATGCGCGCGCTCGCTCTCTCTCTCGTATGTTCCGCGTTGCCCTGGGGCAGAGACACCCTGCGTGCAGTTGAGGCCCATTCTGACCTTGACCAAACCTCAGAGAGACTCGGGTCCTGTGGCTGTCTTTTGTCAGAATGACCTTGCGGGGCAGCGCTCGGGAGAGATGGACTAGACTTAGTAGACTTAGGAGCACAGAGGCCGAACCTGGAGGAAACGGAGGAGCTGCTGGCCCGGGGGCCCGTGTCCACCCCCCCCCACCCCGCCCTCCCTGCCCCGAGCCCTTGGGGACCCGTGAGCCAAGGCAGGGGCATGTGGCCTCGCCCGCCGAGGATGCACTGGCCGAGGGTTGTGGAGGCAGCTGCCGCCTGTCCAGCGTTTCCTGCATGCGGCCAGGGCCATCGGCAGAGGACGTGACCACCTGTTGGACAGCCCTGTCAGTCCGGGCGTGTTCCTGTGGGCCACTGCCTGGCACCCCCACCCCCCACGTCCCCCTCCTCGGGAGGAGCCCAGCTCCGGGGTCCACAGGGCCAGCAAGTTCTGTTGTCGGTTCCCGTGACACAATTCCTGGTTCCCCACTGTGCTTTATTATTGTTATTCTTAAAAATACTTGGCGGGTATGGGGGTGTTGAAAAGCAGTTTAGGGAAGGGAGTGGGCTCGGAAACACACCCCACTGATTGCTCCGGGAAGCCGCCCTCGGCCTGCCGGGGCCTCAGCAGAAACACACGGTTTATCTGCCGGCAGAGGGGAGCCCGGGCAGTTCCGTGACGCGAGCACATCCCCACCTCTGAGCCCTGCGAGCGGTGCCGACAGCCTCCCGGTGACATTTCCCATACGTGCCGTCGGGGGTGGGGGCGGACGGAGGGAGGTTGCAGGTCCCTCCCGAGGCCTCTGCCAGCTCCGCTCATTTCCTCCCCGGCTGCCAAAAATCACAGACCGGTGGTGGACACGGACAAGGGAACAGAGGTGAAGGAAGAGCCCCGAACAAAGGGAGGCTCAGGCCGGGCAGTCAGCCCTCCTTCCCAAACTGCCCTGAGCCGACTGACCACGAGGCCGCTGCGAGGGGCCCACGGGGCGTGGACCTAAAGCGGTGCTTCCACGGCCGGTGTTTATCTGTTGGTTTTTCAAGCCTGTGTGAGCACAGACGGCTCCCTGCCCCGGCTCAGCGGTCAGAACCTGACGCAGGCCCCTGGTCTCAGCCCGAGTACTGGCCCTGCTGTCACAGCCCCGGGTCTGGGGCAGCCGTGTCCTGCCGGCTCAGGACTCATTCTCAGGGGACAACTTTTCACAGGCTGAACATAACTGACTGATGGGATTTCAGTCAGTTTCACAAGTTTACGTGAACTTGTGTGTGGAGTCCTGTCTCTCTGATGCTCTCTCTACTTTTGTTTTCTTACAGTAAATGAGATAATCCGGAATGACCTCTCCAGCACCAACATCCACTCGTAGTTGGCAGCGTGGACTCTCAGAGGCTGCGTGGTGTCTATCTGTTCCACGGTGATGACTCTGAGTCAACAAACTGAATCCATACCTGGTACCACTGGGAGCTTCCACCGCAGTGAAGGCTCAGGTCACTTGTGCAAAGAAGTAGCCCAAGGAAGGAAGGACCGATCCCTCTTCTGAAGGAAAGTCACCTCAAGAAGGAAACGAAAGTGGGTGGGTGGGGGGAGCACGGAAGACAGACCTCGTGACGCTGCCCTCGTGGCCTCAACCTGACATGGCGGCTGCCCCGAGCCGCGCCCTTCAGGCACCCTGGATTTTTCAGTGGAAGTGCCTTATTTCAGCCGACCACAGCGGCTGGGCACTGTGGAATCAAGCGCTGATGTGGCTCCCAGGAGGGCATTTGTAGGAGCAGAAGCTGTAGGACGTTTCGTCACGAGGCTTTATCCTTTGTATAAGTTAAAAGAATACTGCAGGACTGGGCATTGTGAGGAAACCCTGGCACGTTTCCTACTTTCTCACCTCTTCCTGGGCTGTAACATACAATTCTGTTGCCTTACTCAGCGTGTTTCAGAACTGCTCCAAAGTGTCATCTCAGATCTCGTGACTGCCTTCCCTCCCCTGTGTTACTCAGACCATAGGGTTGTTCATTGTAGCATGTTAGGATTTTGTTTTTAATCTGGCTTCAAACATAGCACAGGTAAGTTGAATAGCACAAGATAGGCTACTGGACAAAAAGAGAAATCTCTCTGTCTTGGGATAGGTCTCGTATTTGCATGTGTGTACATATATAGGCATATATTTATGGTGAATATAACCGACGTGGTGACATTCAGTCTCCACCCGGCAAGGGCGTCCGTGTCAGCAATAACCAGTATCCGTTTTGGAAAATACACCCGAGGCTCAAAATCCAGCTCCCCATAGCCACGTCCGTGGGGGCGCCCCCTGGCCCCGGGAGGTCTGCGTCTCGGGTCTCCTGCAGTTAACCAAGCACTTTAGAACCAGGAAAGGTGCATCCATGATATCGGCTGTTACCAAACGGCAGAATTGGAAAGGAACTGTAAATAGTGTTACAGAAGGAGTGTAATATATTTGTTCCGCTGTAAGATCCTTGTTTCACAAAAGCCTTTTAACAGCTTCATCTGAAGAAACCATTACCAAAAACAGCGTTGTACCACGTGGTGACTCTAGTGTTTCCAGACTAGTTTCTGGTAATGTAGGTTAGTGTGAGCTTTACTGCTGCATTTTGTGCCCATGACAGCTTATTACGCGTTATTGCTAGCCGCGACCTGTTGTTTCACATAACCAAAAAGCATGGTTTAATGATAACACCTTTAACCTGATAACTGTGCCTTAGGAACTCACGCCCCCTGCTGGAACGTGGCCGAATTGCACCCTCGGGGGAGGTGACGCATCCTGTCCCCAAACTCAAGCGTTTCAGTGGGGAAGGCGCTCTCCCACGGAAAGAATTATTTTTAAAATGTTGTTCTGTATGACTATGTCTTACTTGTTTTTAAAGTCACAGAAACGAAATCCTGAAAGCCATATTTGTAACATTTGCACATTACTGTGAAGAGCTGACGGTATATGGCTTCCTGTACATAGCGCCCCCGCCCCGCCCCCCTCACCCCGCTTGGAGCCCCGTCCTGCATTTAGCCTCCTAGGAATTGCATGAGACGTTTCTCGGGAGACACGAAAGGAGATGTTTGATACTGTGTTAGCTCTCTTTGTAGGTAGAAAATAGATCCAATAAAGCAATATTTTTCTTTTTTTTTTTTTGCTGGACCATCTTAGTCAGACTGTGATTCATTCCACACATGGAAAAATCCTCTTTGTTCTTAAGCGTGTTTTCTGCCGTAGGTCCGTGTGCTTGTGTTTGTAGAAGGGCTTCCCGTCGTCCAGCTGCGCGTGTGAGGCGTTTTCTCACCTCCTTACACGTCAGGAAGGCCAGCCTGGGAGGCGTGGATGTGAGCGGCGTCCCCAGTGCTTAGATGGCATGTCAGAAATGCTTCTCTGGGCCCCGTGGAGAGCACCTCCGCTTCTGCCAACGTTTCTGTCCGGAGGCAGAGCCGGGTGAGGCCTCCCACACGCACACTTGACCTGCCATCAGCTTCACGACGAGCCCTTGGCCGCCTGGCTTGGCTGTCTCGGCTCCCCACCCACATCGCCTACTCCGGCTCGGGTAGGGACTGTCAGCAACTGGTTCTAAGACAAGGGTGGCACCAGGAGCTTCCAGGGGGCACTCCAGGGCTCAGCGCACTGAATTGCGGAAATACTGTTTTGCATTCAGGTCTTTCAAACTCAAGAATTCCTGTTTCTTTGGCCAGAAGGTTTAGAGTTTGCAGTGTGTGTGTGTGTCAGTCACTCAGTCGTGTCCAGCTCTGCAACCCCATGGAGTGTAGCCCACCAGGCTCCTCTGTCCATGGAATTCTCCAGGCAAGAATACTGGAGTGAGTAGCCATTCCCTTCTCCAGGGGATCTTCTAAAATCCTAGAAAAATCTCATCAGAGTAGTTAGCAAGAGTCCGTCCCACCCAGTTTCTGTGCTGTCTGAAGGGAGCCCAACGGTAATGTCCACAGGAGCTCAGGGAATCGAAGATGCTTGGGTAGGCTGAGGTGGGGGAGGACCGTGGGAGGACTCGGCTGGTGGTCAGCACGAGGTGGCCTCGAGCGCGGGACTCAGCTGGAGAGCTGGGTCCCAAAGCGCATCCCAGAGGCCACAGGGCACACAGGAGGTCACAGCTCATGGCCACGTCTCTGGAGGACGCGCTTAGTTTTCAAAGTGAGTCTCTGTAAGCCCACCCCCACTCCCAACAATGGCATTGTATATTCCAGAAACAAAAACCTTCATAACAATGGTTATGCAGCCTTTCTGCAAAAGAGGCTGAAAAAGTGAAAGTGAAGTTGCTCGGTCGTGTCAGACTCTGCAACCCCGTGGACTGTAGCCTGCCAGGCTCCTCCGTCCATGGGATTCTCCAGGCAAGAATACTTGAGTGGGTAGTCATTTCCTTCTCCAGGGGATCTTCCCAACCCAGGGATCGAAGCCGGGTCTCCCACATTGCAGGTGGATTCTTTACCATCTGAGCCACCAGGAAATCCCTCAGAGGAGGCTGGGCCTCTGCAAATACCCGTTTACTTGGTTTTCGTTTCTTTCATGTTGCTTTTGAATAAGAAGGAAAGCACCCCACCACTTGTTTCTGGCAGGCAGCTACCGTGCTTTGCTCAGGTGTGTAGACCCGGAGGCCAGGTCACCTCCCAGACGTTCCCTCACTGTCCTGGGTGACCTTGGCCCTTCAGGAACTTGGGCAGGTGCAGCCCAGGAGCCACTGACATGGGACACGCAGGGCAGCCTAATGGGGGCGTCTGCTGACTTCCCCCTCCTCCCCGGGGCTTCCCACAACTCCACCCTTGCCCCAGCCTGAGACGATATGAAAAAACCTGATAGACATCCAATTTCTCCTTGTAGCCAGTGCAACCCGAGCAGAAGTCGCCGTGGGAGACCCCTCTCTGTCCGAACGTGTCCCCTGATCCCTGCAGCCTCCACCCTGTCACACAGACCACCCACCCCACCCCGGGACGTGTGGGCCCCACCCCAGTTTTAAGGAGGGCCCATGGGGCAGCTGCTTCTGCCAATCGCCAGGGTGCAGGGCCCTGGCTGACAACACTGCAAGGAGGGGTCTCCACACCCCTCTCATTACATATTCCTTCAGAAACAGGTTCCAAATTGCTGTAAATAAGCTGCATTTGGGTTGTTTGGAAAGGAGAGACAGAGAAAACAGGAGCAGATGAAGCTGAGGAAAGAGGGCCAGATGTAGGGAATCCACAGAAGATGAGATGAGCTGCTTTCAAGCGTACAACCAGGATTTAGTGCATTCGCAGTGCTGAGTTACCTCAACTTCCTTCACCCCAGAAACCCTGCGCCCGTGAGCAGTCATTCCCCACCCCCTCCTCCAGGCCCTGGGAACCACGATAATTCTGCTGTGTGAATCTGTGTTCAGGACACTTCTCGTAAACCGACTTGAACAACATGGCCTCTTTCACGAGGCACAGTGACTTCAAGTTCATCCACAAAAAGGCCTTTATCAGAGCTTTATTCCTTATAGCCTAATACTGTCCACTCTGTGGATGGACCACACCATGTGTCCATCAGGCAACGGACATCTGGGCTGCTCCCACCTTTTGGCGACTGTGAGTAACACTGTTGTGAACATTCGCATATGAGTTTTTGCTCCAATCCCTGTTTTCAGTTCTCCAGGGGAACGCCTAGGAATGGAATTCCTGGTAAATTGGCAATTGTGTGTTTTACTTTTTGAAGAACTGCTTTCCCTTGCTCAATTTTTACATTATCCATCCCTGAGACAGACTGTGGATCACTAACCTAATTTGGAATCACATATGTGAAGCACATCATATTTATACTTCTTTATGCCAAAAAAATTAAGTTAGCGCTAAGATGACTAAGTGCTCGTTTACGCCCCAGCAGAAGGCAGCTCCTGCTTGTCTGCCTCCAGCCTCCTGGGTGGAGTCAACCCGCCCTGGTCCTGCCAGCGAACTGGGGCCTCGCTGTGCGTCTGAGTCATTGAGGTGGTGCCAGCCAGGCCCCAGATCACACGTGTCTGTACTTCACACGTACAGACAACAAGAGTGAGAAGAGAGCCTTGCGGAGGCCACACTGCCGCACCCTGTTTCTGAAAGAACCGAGCTGCTGCAGGCGTCTCACACGACGGACCTCCCTGCTGATGTGCACCAGCCTGCCAGCAGAGCTGCACACACACGCTCTCACACACGCACTCACACGCACACATACACACACACATATACTCACACAGAGACATGCACACACACCCAGACATGCACTCATTCACTCACACACACACTCATCCAGACACACACACGCACACATATACCCAGACACACATACACCCAGACACACATACACACTTATTCACTCACATACTCACACTCACATATACATACCCACACACTTGCACACATACATACCACACACATACTCAAACACACTCTTATCCACATACACATACCACACTCACATTCACACACACCCCGCAGAATCTTCTGTCTCTAGCAGCTGCCGTCTATTGGAGGCTGTGACCACAGGTTTTAAAGCGTCACGGCCTCCAGGCTGCTGTAGGGCTGCACCTCACTGTCGAGACTTGATAACCACGGCGTTTGTCCTCAGCAGCCATTCCTCCTTTTTTTTTCCATTGG
Organism: Bubalus kerabau; assembly: GCF_029407905.1. Taxonomy (NCBI): domain Eukaryota; kingdom Metazoa; phylum Chordata; class Mammalia; order Artiodactyla; family Bovidae; genus Bubalus; species Bubalus kerabau. Next base: position 3,989,963 of record NC_073644.1, on the reverse strand, counting down.
AAAAGCACTGATAAGCATCTGTTTAGGGGAAGATTAAGCCCCACATGGGAGGCGGGAGCTGGGGCCTCCACACCCCTGCCCTCACGTGCGTTTTGGGTCTCCTGTGCTTGGGGTCAGCTGGGCTTCAGGATCTGTGGATTCACAGTTCTCATCTAAGTGGAGCAGTTCAGCCACAACCTCTTCCAGTGTCTCTGCCCCTCCGGCCACAGCTCTGATCACACACCCGAGGCTGCACAGAGTCACCCACAGTTCACAGCACTCACTTCTGCAGACTTTTCCTGTTTTACGTTGCGGAGTTTTTTGTGCTTCGTCCTCTTCCGCAGCAACTAATTGCTGTGACTCAGGGTGCCTTCAGCCCCAACGCTAGAGCTTTCATTGCAGGTTTTCTCTGGGCATGTCTCTCTGCCCTCTGACTCCTTGCATGTGTGGGAGACAGTTATAAAAACTGCTTTTATATCCTTGTTTGATAACTCCATGATGGGTGTAATTTTTAGTTGATTTTCATTGATCAATTTTGATCTCATCTGGGTTGCATCTTCTACCACTTCTCTCCAGGGTCAGAGATCAAACATGAATTTTTGCGTCACTGAGCATGGCTCATGTTCTGTTTCTTATGAATGCCTGTTCTGGGAAGCAGTTAAGTCCCTTGGAAAGATTTGATCCTTTTGGGTCTTCCCAGCTTATAAATGTTTGATGGAACCAGAGCAACACATGGTCTGTGGCTAATTTTTCCCACTCTCAGAGCAAAGCCCTCTGAGGATCCTCCCTAGTGTCCTGCAAAGTATGCACACCGTGCATCAGCCTGGTGTGGGCTCTGAGTATTTCTGCCTGTAATTCTTTAGGGTTCTGCTCTTCACCAGACCTGAGGGGACTCCCTCCTGCGCTTGTGTGCATGAGGCCTCAGCCGTGCGGGTCTCTGAGCACCGCCTCTGGGCAGCTCACGCCTCGGGGTAATGCCTTGACTCTTCCGGCAGCTGTGGCAGTCCCTCCAACCCCAGCTCCTCACCCCGCGAGGCTCCGCCTCCCCACGCACGGCCTGGAAGCCCCCTGCAGGCCACGGGCTGGGCCGTCACAGGGTCCCCCATCAGGGTCACTGTTCTTCGCTGCCTGATGGCTAACGCCTAATATGTTTCATATATTTTTTCCATTTTTCACTCTTGTCAGTGGAGGGTAAATTTGGTCCCTGTTAGCCCATCTTGGCTGAAAGTAGATGTTCTGACGCTTGATTTTTCAAAGCCTCTTTGGTAGGCCAAATTTTAGTCAGAGAAGTAGTCAATCTTCCATTTTCCCTGTGTTTTATATCATATAACAATAATGCTATTCACGTAAAAGCTGCATGTCTAGCCAAGAGTGACTTGCGATCACCAGATATGCCTTGGGGCCCCATATAATTTTAATCGGAAGGGAAAGCGTCAAACAGAGGCTGAAAAACGGCTTTCGCTGCCAAATATGCTTTTTACCTGGAAGAAGAACAAAGGAATCCCAGGGAAGAGACAGAGGTTTTTATGGAACAGAGGTTCTCAAACAACAGAGAAGAATGACCATGTCTGTGTTCAGGTGGTGACGTGGGCCCCGCCACGCATGGCCCCCTGCCCTGCTGTCTCTGGGACAGGAAGACAAGAGCTCGCAGCCACGGCCTCACCCGGGTCAGAGCCGCTGTCGGGCTCGTCCCAAACACACACCCAAGACTGACGGGGCTGTCGGAGTATGTATCCAGCATCACACCCGGAAACAACGGTTGCTGAACTTCACGGACACAGCACCTTCTGTGTCTTCATGTTCTGTACCTGGACACGTATCAGCTGAGGCTACCTTAAGGTGGAATCTGGAGCAATTAGACATTAATGATATTTGACTGGTTCAAGTTCACTTCTAGACTTTCTAGTGGGAAAGGGGTTTGCAAGCAATTTAATCCCTGAAAATAAGAATGAATGCAAGCAGTGTTAAGGTCTTTGGGAACATTTGTTGTTTGCATGCAAATAAGGCTGCTAATTATGAGATTTTTTTCCTGTTCATTGTAGTAGGCCCAGCAGGACTTAGACTTGAAAATATACTATTAGCAATCAGCTCCTGTAACTATATATACTTGAAAAGAATAAGGTAAAAAATTTTAAAGTATACCCTCTAATCCAAATTTCTCACTAATTTCTATGCACTTTATTTAATCTAGATAATAAGAGTACATGGAAATTCCCTGGCTGTCCAGTGGCTAAGACCCTGCACTTCCACTTCAGGGAGCATGGGTTCAATCCCTAATCAGGGAACTAGGACCCCACAAGCCTCACAGTGTGGCCGAAATAAATTAAAAAATAATAAAAAGATACAGTACATGGACTCATGTATGCAATTCAGACACTTTCCCAAGTGATTTTTAAATGTGCTCTATGTCATTTGCTCCTCAAAGCCATCCTGTGAGGGAGGGGGCAAGACAAATCAAACCCCCAGTCAACAAGTAAAGTTCCCGAGGCCCCAGGGGAAAGTGCTTCTGTTACTGTGGGGCAACAGGGCTTTCTCCCTGTGCTCCTGCTTTGGGGATAAAGAACCTGGCATCCGTCCACCACCCTACCCACCCATTCGTCCACTGACCCATCCACCCATCCATCTGTCCACTGACCCACCCATCTATCCACACATCCACCCACTCACCCAACCACTGACCCATCTACCCACCCATCTATCCACTGACCCACCCGTCTATCCACTGACCCACCGGTCTATCCACTGACCCACCCATCTATCCATTCACCCACCCATCCACCCACTGCCCCATCTACCCATCCATCTGTCCACTGACCAACCCACCCACCCACCGACCCATCCACCCACCCACTCACCCACTGACCTATCCACCCATCCATCTATCCACTGACCCACCCGTCTATCCACATGCCCACCCATCCAACCAACCACTGACCCATCTACCCACCCATCTATCCACTGACCCACCCATCTATCCACTCACCCACCCATCTATCCACTCACCCACCCATCTATCCACTCACCCACCCATCCACCCACTACCCCATCTATCCATCCATCTGTCCACTGACCCATCCACCCACCCACCGACCCATCCACCCACCCACCGACCCATCCATTCATCCATCTATCCACTGACCCATCCATCTATCCACTGACCCACCCATCTATTCACACACCCACCCACCCACCCAACCACTGACCCATCTACCCACCCATCTATCCACTGACCCACCCATCTATCCATGCATCCACCCATCCACCCACTGACCCATCTACCCATCCATCTGTCCACTGACCCAACCACCCACCCACCCAATTACTTACCAATCCACCCACCCACCCATCCATCTATCCATAGACCCACCCATCCACCCAATCACTTACCCATCCACCCACCCATCCATCTATCCACAGACCCACCTATCCACCCACACACCCATCCATCCATCCACTGACCCGTGCCCTGTTCACCACCCACCCTGTGTTTGGTGACCCTCCTCTGCTGGGGTCAGGGACCATGCCTGCTGTCCCCTCACTGTGCCTAGATTCAGGTTCCTTTGCATCTGTTGATTGCAGTTTCCCAGCAGACCTGCATCCGGCTGGGACGGTGGCCCAGCAGTCAGTTTCCTCCAGGCATGCTCCTGTCACCAGCCCCCACCCCCATCCTGGATGCCACTGACAGATGGCCTGGTATTCCCCTCACATGGGTTTCCTGGTTATTCTTGGAGTCAGAGCAAAGCAGGAGATGGAGGCCAGGCCTGTGGGTCCCGCTGACCTCTCTGCCCCTGCCTGGACCTTCTGGATGGTGCGACCCTCTGGGGAGAGGCCCCGGGGGAGGGGTGTGCTGGTATCAGGTGACTCCCTCAACTGCACACGTCGGATGCGCACGCGTAGGACACGTGTGCGGTTGTGATGGGGATGCAGGTACCAGGCTGAGGGGACCGCGGTGCTGGGGCTTGAGAAGGGAGGGACCGGGTCAAAGCCCGGTATTTATAGCCCCAGGGCTTTAAGGTTGAGTTACCCAGCTCAGCGACTGAACGCACACACACACAGCAGCGATGGTACTTTAACTGCCTTCTAAGTTTCTGTGTTGTAGTACTTGACAGTCACAATGACCCGGAAGCTGTTTGCAGGTGTCCGAAACCTGCCCTGCGAAGGTGAGGCGTGTTCAGAGCTGGTTCTGGAGAGGTCCGTGTGGGTCCTGCGTGGGTCCAGGGGCAAGTCCACACGTGCTAGCTGCTCTGCTGGCCTCTGTCATGTTCTGGTCTCTTCTCCTCTCAGGCCCGAGCCCTGCCTGCAGGGCAGGCGGGCAAATTCAGCTTCTCCCTGCCCAGCTGGCCAGGCAGGAGGCAGTGGCCAGTAGCTGCATCACCCACACGGATTCTGAGTCGAGCAGATCCAACCCGAGCCTCGTCCCGCAGCCTCAGCCGACGCAGCCCAGCTTCCGGTGGGTGCTGGCTGTGTGGACCCTGGGTGGGCACCCAGGGGCACCGCTTCCGCCCACAGAACACCCTCAGCAGCGAGCGGAGCCACCACCCCCAGCCCACAGGGTGGGAGCGAGGCTGCAGGCCACAGGCTGCTCCAGGAAATGGAGACACTATGCGTGGCGGCACGGCCGTGAGAGGCAGGCCTTTGTCCGGGTTTGACAGGAGCTGCGGGTGAAGAAAAGCCCGTGGTGGCGGGCACTGGGGTGGTGTCTACAGAGGCATTGGGGAAAACCTCCAACAGGAGAGTTTTAAACCCCATTAACCGGGAAGCCCATTAACCAGATCATTTATTTCCTGATTATTCCATTAAGCAAAAATTTCTGGATTATGTTTTGATGGGCTGTAATGAAATCCCAGGCAGTGTTTCTTTAATGAGGGGGTGGGGCTCTCCCCGGAGAATGGAGGAGCCACCTGCCTCGGGACTGGACTGGGAGGGTCAGCAAGGTCCCAGCCAGGATGGTGGGGGTGAAGCCGGATGGTGAACACAGAGCCAACTAGGCTCCGGCGGGACTTTGGCCTCGGAGCGTGAGCAGCGGTGGGCGTGCTGAGCCGGGAGGCCACTCGGCTCCGGGGTGGGTGGGAGGTACCCCGGCTGCAGGCGGCGTCGGCACAGGTCTGGTGTCTCTTGGGTCCAAGGGTGTCTCATCCCAGCTGCGGCGTGAGACGCATTCGCGTTTGTGCCCAGGCCCCTCTGGGCTCCAGGGAAGAGTCTGGTCTTGTTCAGCCTGTGGGACCCCTCCTCCCGGCAGGGGAAGGGTCCCCTGGCCAGCCCTCGGTGACTGCACGCGAGGCTGGGAGGGGTCCCGGGGCCTAGGCTCAGCGGACAGTCATCTTACCTGTCGTTGCTGCATAGACAGCAGATCTGAGTGGCCAACGGGGGCCGGGGTGGGAAGGCATTATCACAGAAGAAAATGTACCCGGCTCACTGAGCAGGGGAGGCAAGCGGGGCGCCCAGGGAACAGGGGACCCTTGCTCCTGGCACAAACTGGCAGCTGAGGGGGTGGGAGGGTGGGATCACCAGCCTCGCCCCCCAAGGCTCGGTGACTGGCCGTCACCCAGTGGGCGGTGCGGGTGTCTCCACAACGGGGCTCCCACTCTGTTCCGGAAGCTTCTGTGCCAAGGCCCCAGTCCCCACCGTGCATGTCACTTTGATGTGGAGGATGGGGGCACGTGGCCTGGCTGAGTTCACTGCCCTGGAATGAGGTGTCAGGAGCCTCAAGCTCCACATACCATCAGTCAAGGCAGCTGGAGGTGGAGGACAATGGCCCCCCAGGCAGCCAGCTTGACCCCACGCTCTTGAGGCTGATGAAACATATGTCTGTGCTGACCCATCTAGGCATCTACACCTCCTCCTCTGTACTTGAGAAGACAGGCGCGAGCCTCAAGGTCACACAGACCATGCTCTGACAAGATGAAGCCAGCTTACAGGGACTTGGGGTGCCAGGGTCTGGCCTGCTGCTCAGGGCCCCCTCTCACGTGGCTAAGGGCAGAGCTGATGCCATGCTCTCTGGGCTCTGTCCTCTGCATGGAAAGAGCAGCCCCGCAGGCAGGTGGCCCTGGGCCAGGAAGTGTCAAGGCCACCGTGTCCTGTCTTCCTCTTCGAGAGAAGAAGCTGCAGCCCTGGGGCTGCGCTCACACCCTGTTCCCCCTGAAGGTGGCCAGCTGCCTATCCTCGGTCAGCAGGGCCCGCTGCCCAGCCCCAGCACTGCCGTAGGGGCCCCACACCCTGCTGAGGCTGCTGCCTAGAGGCCCCGGCGGTAAGGAAGGGGTATTACTGACGATCAGGGGAAAGGGGAGGTCAGGCCCCAGGGAGGGTGAGACAGGACAGAGGCCACCAGCAGGGATGGTTCTGGAGGCTGAGTCGGGTGAGGAGCCACGGGTACCAGGGTGGGAGGGAAACAAAGGAGAAACCAGGGTACCTACACAAGCTCAGCCCCAGGACCCCAGCACGTCCACCAGGGCTGAGTTCCCAGGGCCCCTTGGTCCTAATGGAGCAGCTCCAGCCTGTTCCTCCAGGCTTTGCCTCGAAACTGCCAGCGGGCCCCTCTTGGGGGGCCGCCTGGTCCTTCTGCCCCGAGGCCCTGGGCGGGCACCTGTCTCCACCTGAGTCCTCCGCCTGCCTCGGCCCGGCCTGTCCTTCTGGCTTCTGACCGGAGCCCCCGAGCCAGCCAACCACCCACCTGGGTATTTTTTCCCTCGAGAAGGCATTGTTTATTTTATCTGCTTTTGGTTCTGCTTTGCCTGTTCCTTGTCACCTGAATATCCTGCCAATACTTTCAGTACCTCATGTTGGGACCTGCCCAGTAACTCTGGCAAATTGGTCCCAATTAGTACGATTGTAAACCCGTGGGCACCGGGCCCCAACCCAGGTGCTGGGCCAGGGGGAGGGAAAGTAGGAACACTGCTCAAAGCACTGGCGCAGGCTGTTAGCTCCCCGGGCTGCCTTCACCCGTCCCCATGCTGGGCAGCTTTAGCCACGCAGATCCCGCCTTATGGGTCGGCGGGTGGGTGGCCTGGGCCCTTCCAAGCTGGTAGGGGGCATCTCATCCTGGCCTCTCCCCCAGCTCCTGGTGGCCACCTGAAATCCAGGGCGTCCCTTCTCTCTCTCCCTCTCTCTGTGGTCATACGGCCTCTTCCTGAGTGTGTCCATGTCCAAATGTGCCCTTTCCTCAAGGGCAGCCCTCATGCTGGGCGCAGGCCACCCTTCGCCAGCACGAGCTCACCTTGGTCACGTGTGCAGAAGAGCCCCCTTGGGGACCCTGGGGTTGGACTTGAGCGTGTGTCTGGGAGACACCCTCACCCCTGCAGGTGCCTGATGCCGCTGCCGGGCCTGCCAATGTGCTGCCCAGCCAGTCAGCCTGGCCCACGGGCCTCCATGCTGCTCCTTGCCCCCTGCCCCCCACCCCATGCCAACCCTCCACCTGGGCCAGGCTTCCACTCCTCCTCTGTCTCCTTTTCATCACCAAAACTAAATATATTTGCACCTTTCTTGGTAACAGGACAATTCACCACCACTGAAACCACTCCAGTTACAGAGGATAACAGAGCGTGAGTGTGCTCTGCCATCTTTCTTTCAAGCCTTCATTTAACCTCCCGAGAAAAGTGAACGGCCAGGCAGGACCTCTCTAGGAAATTACAGAAATGAAGGCCGGCCACCCTGACGGGCTCAGGCACATCCCCGCACTGGGCCTGGGCCCCAGCCTCCTGCACCCCTCGCGGACGGAGCCACGCGGGATGACGGCGCGCCGGGAGGCTCTGGGCCGGAGGAACAGGGACTTTTCTCTGACGTGCTCATTGCCCAGCTCTGCGCTCTGGCTCCAGAGCTGGCAGCCAGTCGTCCCCGATCGCCTGAGGCCGGACACTACCCTGTTGCTCTTGTGCTAAATCCCTCTCGCATGTCGTTCCCCGGAAGACACGGTCTGTGTGTCCACCAGGTCCCGAGCAGGTCTGCCTGCCCTCGTCCAGAGACGTGCGGCTCCAGGGGGCCCACAAGTCCCAGGGGAGGGGAGCCGGTCCCCATGGCTTGCTGAGCACGTAGAGAAGCTTGAGTGCCTGCGTCTGAGACCCCAAGGACCCCACGCCGGCATCCCGGGAAGTGCTGGGCCACGGCCGCCCTGAGGGCCCCTGTGTCTCCCCGTCACCCCCACTGTGGGGCCGCTCTGCCCCAGAGCTCGCCGAACCCCCGCTGCCGCGCATGGGGCTCGACCAGCCGTGACTCAGCCCAGCAGGAATGTATTCTTTGGCACTGGCCCCGAGGAGCTGGCGCTGGCATTGCCTCTGCACACGTGTGAGTCCCGACCGGGCGGCTCTGCTCTGCCACCTCCCGGGGGTTGGGCGGGGGCCTCAGGCGCCGTGGGGGCCCAGGTGGACCTGGCTGGGACGGTCCTCCAGGGCCAGAGGAGTGGCTTTTATAGGATTGACAGCGACACCTGCGAAGTGGAGTGAGCAGAGAAACACGCTGACTTTGCCAAAGGCCGTCCAGGCTTTTGTCTGGTGACTTCAAAGTTAGGCAAACGAAGTGCTAAATGTACCTGCAGTGTTTGGTGGGGCCAGTTTCAGCGGTCACACCCAGGCGGACACCTGCAGCCCCGGCTGGGTGGCGGCTCTGTGACTCATGTGACCGGGAGCTACCCACTGAGTCACGGCGTCTGAGCCCCGCACCGGCGCGGCCGTGGGAACCAGCTTCTCCCAGGTGGACCGGCCTGGCCCGCCTCCCCACGGACACAGACGCTCACGGCCGCTGCCTGCGCTGCCCAGGCCGAACCTTGACGTCTGCTTAAACAGCCGATCCCATGTTACTGACCTCTGAGCGAATGTGTAGATGAGTAAACTGGCAAGGGCGTGAACGTACACGAGGAGCCGTGTCAGGAGCAGCCCGAGACGAGGAGCGTCACACGAGGAGCCGTGTCAGGAGTGGCCCGAGACGAGGAGCGTCAGGAGGCCCCGCTCCTGCCCCTCCCGCTCTGCAGGGGCTGCGTCCTCCGTGCTAACTGGGGGGAAGGCTCGCTCCTGTAACTCCCCGCTGTTAGGTGAGGCCTCGGACAGTGGCAGGTCAAGGCCCTGCACCAGGACGTGAGTCAGGCTCACTCCCCAAGCCACCTCCGGTCCCTTCTGCCCTTCGGTGCCCCGGCCTCGGGCACTGTCCCCATCCCACCTGTCAACCCTCCCAGCAGCTGAGGACTCCACGGCTGGGTCTCCAGGGCCTGCGTGCTCCCACCCCTTCCTCCCTCCATGGGGGATACCACTGCCTGATCCCTGTGGCCTTCCCCACTGAGCCCCACACCCCAGGAACCACTGCCCGTCCACCGCGTTTGCACCCTGAGATGGGGCCTCTGCGTTCCCAACTGGAGCTAATGGCTGGAAGGTGCTGGTGGGGTTTCAAGCCTCACTGGAGGATTGTCCATGCCAGCCTCCTTGAAACCACGCCATCCAAGAGCTGGCTTTGCCTCTGAGGAACCTTAGAAATTCCAGCATTGTCTAATGTGCCACTCAACGCAGAGGACTCTCCTGGTGATAATCAATCTTATTCAAAAGCTTCCCCCCACCCCCGGCTTCCAAGCAAGCCAGCCCTGTGAGTGCGGCGGCCGCCCACCGCTGGCAGAGGCCGTTCCTGCCCGAGGGTCGCTCATCAGTTGTGTGTGCTTGTGCAGAAGCTTCTCTCCTCTAGAGAAACCAAATGAGGAACGAGTGACCAAGTCACTGTGACCCAGTCCAGTACGGCCACGGCTGCGTCTAACTGCAGATCCCGGGCTGGCCAGAAAGATGCTCACCTTCATGGCCCTTCAGTGGATGATGCTAACCTCAGAAGGCTGGCCAGCGGTCCCAGGGCTAAGACCCACCCTTGAACGTCCCTGCCCAGTGGCCTGACCCCAGCTCTTAGTGAGACTCGGTGCAACATCCTGAGTATGAACGGATGCTTAAACTGCACCCTGCTTATCTCCCTAAATGCCAAGTGGCAGGTGGAAAGCACATTTCAGGATGCTGGGAGTCCTGCAAACATTGAGACGAGACGTTTCTTGATTTATTCCCAGCTCTTGAGTCAACAGCTGTTTGAAGCTTCCGTGAGGTGGGGTCACGGGGCTTCCACGGGGAGCCTGCACTGGAAGAGGGTGACTTCTTCCCCTCCTCCTCCCTCCCTCTCTCTCCCTTCCCCTCCCTCCTTTCTTTCTTCTCTATCCCTTCTTTTTTGCTGCAAAAAGACAGCGTGTCTCTGGGAGATGCTCTGTGACCAGCACATGGGGAGACTGGCCACTCCCTGCAGGGCTTGGAAAGAGGGGGCCAGAAGGATCCTTCTTGGGGGTCTGGGGGCCCGTGGTGGTGACAGCTAGCAGTTGACCATGATAAGGGTGTCACACAGCTCTAGAAGGACGGCCCAAAGCTGCATCTGCAGGGGAGCTGAGCACGGCCTCCAGAGACAGGTGAGACCACTGGGCATGGGCCAGTGACTCCAGGAACCACCACTGTTCCCTGGGCACAGGGCAGATCCCACACCCAGCTAACGCTCAGAAGGTGGGGTCTACCCATGCCGGCTTACACTGCTGGGAAATGAGACCCCGCTTGAGAAGAGTGAGGCAGGGGCCTAGAGAGGTGGGTTCGGTTCCTGCCACCACAACATGGGCTCTGTTGGGCCACTGTCCCTGGGACCCAGAGGGCAGCCCGGTGCACCCCGCCAGGGACCAAGCACCTGCCGTTTGAGATGAGCCCAGGAGAGGACTGAAGAGCAGCCTGCAGCTTGGGGCAGGGGCCCTGAAAGGCTTAATGGCCTCAGCAGGACGTTCCTAATTGCCTGTGAAATTGAGGATCTATTTTCAGATACGACTTCAAGAAGTGATTCCTCCAGGAGCTGAAAGGGCCGCTGCTCCTCCGTCCTCGGGCGGGGCGTGGCTGCTCACGCCGACCCCGCCCCAGCCGGGGCACCCGCCCGCTAAGGCCAACACAGCAGAGTGCGGGGAGGGGAGCCAGGCCTCGGGAAGAGCCGCACCCAGACCACAGGCTCCTCCGCAGGAGGGGGTCCGGCTGCGCCTGGGTCCAGCCCGGCCCCAAGGCCCCGGCGTCGGCTGTTCTCCACGGTGGCCTGCACCTTCTCCTGGGCCAGCCAGGGCCTTGGGTTGGTGTCAGCACATGGACCCCTGGGTGGGGGGCCTCCCGGGGCTGAGAGTGAGGAAGGGGCAGCACAGAATGAGGCACATTACACAGCTGCTCGGGAGGCAAACTTGGCTTTACAGAAAAGTGAAGCAAAGCTACCGCCACCCTCCTCTCCCTCCCGAGGGCTGAGCATGGCCCCCGGTGGTCGGATCCTGCTCCTGGTCCTCAGGTTCCAGCCTCTGACCTCCATCTGGGCGGTGGCCATTCAGCCTCGAACGGTTCAGTGACGTTCCTTGGAGGACACGCTGCTCTGGTGGGGGTGGGGGGCGGTGAGGATGCAGCACGTGTGGTCCCCATTGGACCCCACAGGTTGGCACCAAGGAGAAGGGGATGCACGCTGGGCTGGACGAGGTGCCGGACACAGTATGGAGCATGGCAGGACAATGACCATTAGGACAAGACATGGGGAACGAGGCGGCCACCTTAAACCTCCTCAAAGAATCCTGTACCGCAGACCACAGCCTCCCCGAGTCCCCATGGAAGCCCCAAGGGTTCTTTCTTGAGTCCTGGATGGACTGGGAACCCCTGCAGGCCGTGCCTCTCTGGGGTTGAGCCAGGCCTGCCAGGAGCCTGCAGAGAGGTGACAGCCCCTCGAGGGCAGCCAAACAGATGACCAGGCTCTGCCCACAGGGGTGCCCCCAACTTCACTTACATCCAAAGCAAGAGGGCAGTTTCGGGGCCGACCACACATAGACAAAGCACAGCAGAACCTTTGCAGGCTGTTATGGACAGCCCTGAAAAATTTTTTTAAACTACATTTTGCAAGTTGTCTCCAACAGATCATGTTCCATTTAAAACCAGAGAGAAAATGAAGGTTAGGGTGAAAGCAGAATAAAGTGGGGCCACTGTGGAGCCCACCCACATCGAGTAGCGCCCCCTGTAGCTGAGCACACAGAGCTCTGTGCCCTTGAACTGGGCCCCAGACGCACACCCCACGGGATGGGCACAGGTCCATACGGACGCAGGTGCCCATGTTTGTAGAGTCTTCGTATCATCTGGGCAGTGGGGCGGCAGCAGCGTCCAGCCCTGATGCTGTTGCGAGGAGTAACATAGGTCAAACTTGGAGGCCTGGGTGCCCCGGAGCTCAGGAAGCACTGCTTCTTCAACTGCTCAATTATTCATTCTCTGCAGGGGGTCAGACTTGTTGTTATGGGTTGGCATTTCACATTCTTCCCCATCACATGGCCTCATGACCTCCCGTTTCACTCACACGTCCAAAACCAGGTCTTAAGAAATAACCCATCTGAGAGATTTCTTTTCTGTGCGGACTCCAGTTGCTGCCATATATGGTGCATAAACATTGCTTAAAACCTGGTACCAGACACAGCTGTGCTTCCACAGGCTAACAGATCAAGTTGATCAAAGGGTCCCAGTAAATATTAGAAAGTGCACACAAAGCCGAGTTAAAGGATGAGATTTTAATTTACAGTTTCTTGTTATGCTGATAACTTTTTACAGTACAGCCCTCAGAAGCGTTCTAAATCTGTAAAATCAAATTGTGCCCTTCTCCAAATAATCCCAAATGAATATTTCTTCAGTAATTAACAAACCAAGATTCAAGCCAACACATCTCCAAGGTCCAATCCAACTCCAAAGTTAATCAACCCAAACAGAATGACAGAAACCACGTGATTAGGGACCTAGAAGCCCTGCAGAGTCAAGGCTTCTAACTGGGTTTCCTCATGTCCCCCGACTCTGCTCCATGCCTGCATGGGGGATGAACCCAGCTCACGGGGCCACACCATCCCCACGTGCTCTGTTTGCGGAATTTGCTGTGAACCTTGTGGTGTATCTTCAGGTGTGTTTTGACCAAATGGCAGCAGCAGGCTGGATAAGAAGCTTACCGTATTTCTGCCCCAGGAATCCCTGCAACTCTGAATTCCTTGGGGAAGGAGGTAATCACTCTGAGTCTGCTGAGGCCAACAGCATTTGTGTCTTCTGTGTAGGTGCACACATGTTGGAGGAGGAATACCTACAACGTCCTTGTATTTGAAGCTGTGGGTGAACAGCTGTGAGCAAGCAGGAGGGAGCTTTGAGCCCGTTTGGCATCTTGATGATGCGACTTCCGGATTTGCATCTCATGGCTCCTGGGTAGCTGTCCAGGAACCACTGCCGACTGTTTTAGTGGGACACCTGGGAGGGCTCTGGGCCAGGCCAATGAGACAAGGGGACTGGGCTCGACCAGACCAGAACCAGACTCACCAAAGACAGAGCAGCCCCAGCCCTCGGCAGGGACCTCGGAGAAGGGGTTAGGGTTAGGGTGGCGGGCGCCAGGCAAGATCTTCACACCAGATGCTGGAGGTTAGAAAGAGCACCTGCCATCCACCAGTCTTTACAACAGCTTCTGGAAGCCACAGCTCATGTGAACATCACACATTCTGTGCAGATTATGGAGGGGAGCAGTCACAGTTTGTTGCAGAATGACACGGCAGCCCTAAATAGCAACACGGAACCCAGGAGCTGGTGAGCAATGCTTGACTGTTTCTCTAGGAAAATCATTGCCTACCTTTTTAGGAAGTGCTTTATCAACCAAGCACAAAGGAAAAGCTACTTTCAGATGTGTGTGGAAGCTCCTAGAGAATGTGCTCCAGCCACCTGAGAGCATGAACCACGGAAGAGGAAGCCTAGGGCCAGGAACCGGGCACCCAGCACCGGCAGGAGGCCAAGAGCTCCGCAGACCATGGGAGAGGATGTCCTGGGTGACGGATTTCCAGTGGCCATGTTCACATGTGAGAGCAGAGTGCTCAGTTGGACATCCCCCAGGAAAACCTGTAACCAGCAAAAAAGTCTGGTGGGTCTCACTGTCTGGGGGCCCAGGCCCATCCCCTGTGGTTTCACTGTCCTAAGCACTTGGGCCTCCTTTGTGGTCTGAATCGGTTGCTTCAGCCCCTGCTGCCAAGTCCACTGCCCTTCCCACCCACTCAGCAGTACACCTGATGCCAGGGGACGCTGGAGATTTACCCACATGCCCAGTGACTGATACAAAAGATGTCTTGAGAAAACTGGAGGAAGTGGGATGTTGAGGGTGACGGTTATCTCGGTTGGGTATGAAAGTGATGTTGGGTGATGTTGCGAAAAAGCCCAAGTCTCTAAGAGGCAGGAACTCAAGTACTGAGGGATGAAACAATGTGATGACTGAGATTTGTTTCAGACTCCAAGTGTGTTTATTTGTATTATGTAAACTTGTTCAGTTTAAAAGTCTTAAAAAGTCAAAGAATGTCTCTTGTCCAGAAGAGGAGGATGGCAATGCCAGGGGGTGACAACCATGCTGCCTGTCCAGGTGTCCCCATCCAGGTGTCCCCATCCAGGTGTCCCTGGCCAGGTGTCCCCTGTGGCATCCACGTGGACGTAACAAGGCCACACCCAAGATGAGTCACCTACTCTCAGTGTGGGGAATTGAGGGTTCAAAACAGGACATCAACAGATTGCTGAAATCTTAAAAATTAAATCTTAAAAATCTTAAATTGACAGTGAATTGACAAAAAATTGACCATTTTTTTTAAATTGGAGGTAAAATGAAAAGGAAGTTGAAAGAAATGAAACGGGTTTTTAGTGAGTGAGAGTGGGGGAGTGACCATTGTACTGTTTTGCTGGGGCCACTGTCGCTCTAGGTATAAAAATGTATCTAAATGTAAAAGAATGGGTCACTTTAAAAAGTAAAGAAAACAATGCACTGATTTTTAAAGAATAGTCTAAAGCAAGGGAACCTTACTGTGTGTATGAGGAAGAGAAATGAACAAAACACAGGGGTGCACATAAACACCCCAACACCAGTACCCAGTCCTTCCCCCCAGGCACAGGCTCCACAGAGTGACCCACTCTCCCTGAGCCCTCGCTGACCTTGAGGCCGGGGGAACAAGGTGCCCTCGAGCGGGGTTCCGGACTTCCAGGCCTGCCCTTTAACACCTGCCCAGCATCCCTGCCTCAAGAGGGGCCTGTGCCTGCTTCTCCATACAGACCTGCCTGCTGGGCAATCTCCAGCCACCCGTACTGAGCAGTCCCCACCACGTGGAAGGAAAAAGAACGATGAATGTTTTAAACCCTAAATGGTTAGGATCTGAAAAATAGGATCTGGCGAAAGATGAAACTAAGTTGCAGACCTAATTGCCTTCACTTAAAATAATATTAAAGCAAACGCGATGCTCTGTTTAACTTGGAGGCTCGGCACCTCCAGCAGCATAGTTCTGCTCTGGCTTCTCACAGCGGGAGGAGGTGGGTCTGCCCTACAGATCGCTTGTGCAAAATACGTGAAATGGAGTCCTCGATGTCTGTTAAGCTAAAGAAGTACTTTTAAATGAAGCAAACGGCCACTGTGGGGAATTCTTGACCCCCAAACAAACAACCCCTACCAGTGAGAGAAGAGCCTCAGGGTTGGGGGGCGCAAATGTCACGTGGGCCCCGAAGCATGCCCAGCCTGCTGCCGCCGCGGGGCCCAGAGGCCTGGGTGCAAGGGTGGGAACCGTGACTCAGGGCCTCCGGCTCCTGGGCCCCCGTCCAGGGGCACAGGCCCACGGGGGCCGAGGTGGGCCGCGGGGGCCACGGGCACCGTGCTGACCATGAAGGCCAGAGCCTCCCTCTGGGCACGGGGCTCAGAGGCCAAGACGGGGACGCCTTCTGGAAGAATCCAAGGGGCCATAGAGCAGTTGCCACAGCCAAGCAGGCCTTTGGAAGGAGCTGTGTGCAAAGGTGCCAAAACAGAGTGAGGAGCCGAGTTCTGAACCACCTTCCCCTGCAGTCTGCAGTGTCTGAGTTCACTCCCAAAGTGACCTCCCTCAGTGCTGCCCAAACAGCTGTTCACAGGGAGAGCGCGGACCCCCGCCCAGCCCTGCCCGCCGCCCACAGCAAGCCCGAGGGGTCTCGTCTCCCGGGGCTGCCTGGGGGCGGGGCGGGGGCTGGACAAAGGGGCACCGCACACAGGCACCCAGCCCGCCAGGCGGAAGCCGTTCATTTTCAGTCATCCCAAGTCAACTGGAAGAAAGAAAAGCAAGAGACAGAGAGGGAGGCAGGGGGAGAAGGTGAAAAAACATGTTCATAAATCTGGGATCTGGATTTATTGTTTTTATTGGTGCTTCTACTTCAGATTTTCAGTTTGGAAAAATACTCTCTTACGCATTCCAGGCACCTCAGTGCTGGCTGAGAGATGATGATAAATGCAAAAAGCTTTAAAAAAAGGAAAGTCCTGCTCAGATCCAAGAGAACAAATCCCAGTCAACCTGCCTCGGGCACTTCGTCACATTGACACTGAAAGGTTTACTTGAGCGTCTCTACTGTCTCATCCTGCTCCTTTTCGGCGGGTGAGACCCGCCAAGGGAAGCCGCCCTGCGCTTCTGGTCTCCTCAGCACGTCCGGGGCGGGTCTGTGGGGAGCTCTTGGCTGAGGCTCCAGTGGGGAGCTTCCTCCACGTGGAACAATTCAGGGGAAAGGTTTCAAATGAGCGGGAGTGAAAAAGCGCATGCCTACGACAGACTGGGGCTGGCCCTGGCAGGCGGGGAGGAGCACGCGGGGTGCACGTCGGGCGAGGGAGGCAGGGAGGGAGGTCCCAGGAACAGAGAGCTCCTTGTTCGGGGCTGATCTGAGGATCGGGCCTAAACTGGGAGGCCTTTCACACGCGGCTGTGGTTTGCCATGAAAAGACTCTTTTGGCTGCGCTGTGTGAGTCTGTGTGTAGGGTGGGTGTGCGTGGCTCACGGATGCCAAGCCTGAATAGGTGGGTTTTAATTTGCTCCAGCTGCGCTGGCCGGCCTGCTCCCCCACCAGTCCCGACAGCGAATAAAGTGATGGGGGGTGGAATCCCTTTGAAGCAGCTGCAAGTCATTCGCTCACATAAACTGAAATGAGAAGAGGGTGAAAAACCCAAGCTTGCAATTCTACCTTCTCCCCCATCTGTGCTCAACGACTCAGGGAGACAGCCGCCCAAACAGAGCTGCCCCCGGGGCCGGCTGCTGCCGGGAGGGAAGAAAGGTGATCGCTCTAAGCCCAGGTATTTGGTGAGCCGGAGCCGGCCTGGGGGACGCGGGCGCCAGCGACACCTCCAGCTGGCGGCTGCTCTTGGCAGCCATGTCCCCACCAGCATGTCCTGGTGCGTCGTCAGGCCTGGACGCCAGGGAGGGGGTCGGGTCACCGAGGGGCCCAGCCCCCAGGGCTGGCAGGATGGGAATCCCCACATGGACTACTGGGCACCCTGCCCACCCACATGATTGCCCAGGGCAGGTCCTCCCAGGACTGCCAGGCAGCCAACAGAAAGCAGGGGCAGGCGGGGCCCAGAACGTCCAGGGCGGGGCCCAGAACGTCCAGGGAAAGTGACTGCCAAGGGCTCTCAGGCCAGCCTGTGGCAGAGGGGTTAGCACCTCTGCACCCAGCCTGGGCGGAACCCCTCCTGCCCATCCCATCCACATCCCAAGTCTGGCCAACTCCAACATCTGCAGGACCACCAGGAGGCCCGGGGCTGAGGGCACTGGTCCGCACATCTGGTCACATGCTCCCCTGCTGGCTCCGGGGGCAGTGAGGCCCAGTCTTGCAGGACGGGGCTTTGAAGGATGTTGAGGAGTTTTCCATGGGGAAAGCATTCCCCCACGTGATGTGAGCACCAAGTGGTCAAGCATCTGACTTCTAAAAATCACGAGACTCTCCATGGCTGAAAAGCAGGTGTGTGAAGACAGGCAAGAGTGGGGTGGGAATGCCGCCTGGGGTACAGCCTCTTCTCCGGCCCGTGTACACCTGGATCATGTTGGAGTCAGTCTCTGGAGGCTGGGAGAGCAGTCTGGGGGCAGGAGTGTGAGGCACTTCCCGGGTCTGGCAAGGCTGCCAATGTCTGCTCATAGTGTCTGGGGGGTTACAGCTCTGGGTGAGGGTCCCGGCTGCTCAGCCCTGGAACTTGGTGCAGAGTTGCCCTCGAGACCGTCTGATGACTGTCTTTAATCTCTTTCTGCTGAAAACTGTTAAAGTGATTTAGCTTCCAAGACTTAGCCGTGGGCCACCGGGGAGGAGCTCGCCAGGGGAGGAGCAGGCTGGGCACAGGGGCTGCAGTCACTCTGCTCACGGACGTGGACGAGAACACTGCCGGCACGGCAGGGCTCAAGGCACACAGGCCGAAAGGGAAAGACAGACGCTCGCACGTCGCCACAGCTGGGGGTGGACCGGAGCCGAGGGCCTGGGACGGGAGGACCAGGGAGAAAACTGAGGAACTGGCAGAAAGGGGCGGAGGGCCCCTCTAGCTTGGAATGGACATGTGCCAACTGGTGGGCTGGGACACGAGAGGGGTCAGCGTGTGGAGGTAGGACAGTTGCATATCTGCAGCAGAGGGCACAGGACAGACCCCGCACCCGGGGGACACGCTTTCAGGTGGGGGTTCCTGGGACCCGGGAGGCCCTGGGGTGGGGGGGCGTTGGGATGAGCAAGGCCCTGGCTCCAAGGCCTAGGCTCCCCACATGGCTGCTCCCTGAGCTGCGTCATGCTCGGTGCTAAACTCCCTGCTCCAACAGCCCTCAAGAGCCCTCTGCAGTTCCTGCC
Source organism: Bubalus kerabau (assembly GCF_029407905.1). Taxonomy (NCBI): domain Eukaryota; kingdom Metazoa; phylum Chordata; class Mammalia; order Artiodactyla; family Bovidae; genus Bubalus; species Bubalus kerabau. The sequence continues at coordinate 3,971,341 of NC_073644.1, read as the reverse complement.
ACCTTCTCTCGGGTGTGCAGGGGGCAGGTGAGGGGTCAGAGCTAGGCTACCGCAAGGGCGGATGGAGGCCGACTCCATCCCTCTTCCAAGGCCTGCCCCAAGGAGTTTCCAAGTAAGGCCCCAGGAATGCAGCCATTTAGAGACCTATTTGGGTAAATACAAATCTATTCTAAAAATGCAAATTATGTGGACTATTAAAAAGCCATTAGTCATTCACACATTCGTGTGAATAAGGCCGGGAGTTACAATGCTGGTCTGAGCTCTTGGAGTGGGCTCTGCTGAAGAGGTCAGGCATGGGGTTGAGAGCTGAACCCTCCCACCTACTTCAGGGGGGCACCCAAGTGGCCATGGGTGCAGCCCAAGAAGGGGCAACAAGGGAAGTTTGGAACCAAGAAGCTTTAGTTGGAGAACTTCCTGTCCACTTTTACAAAGCATTCCCCGGCCACAGTCCCAGATCCTCCGCAGAAACAGCTTTGTACACAAACCAGACGGACGGAGCCGAGAGCCTGGGAGTCCCAGCTCTGGGGGCTCCCCCAGCCCCAGCTCCCTACTAGCCCTCCTGGTCAGAGCAAGGACCAGCGCACCAAAGATGATCCCTTTGCAGTCCAAGTCCTGTCTCAAAGTTTCCAAAGGAGCTCTGTATTTTGGACAGTCAGTTTCTTTCAAATAACTCCTAACACATACAATGACATTACCGAAAAGGCAAGCAGAACTATGAAATTTCGACACCTGCGAAAACTTGCAAAACATTACATTTATGTCTTCTCATGATGCTGGGAGGGATTGGGGGCAGGAGGAGAAGGGGACGACAGAGGATGAGATGGCTGGATTGCATCCCTGACTCGATGGACGTGATTCTGGGTGAACTCCGGGAGTTGGTGATGGACAGGGAGGCCTGGCGTGCTGTGATTCATGGGGTTGCAAAGAGTCGGACACAACTGAGCAACTGAACTGAAGACTGTAAATATGTCAACAACAACAAAAAAGTCAGAAGCAACTGCTTTTTTTACACAGGTTATTTCCCCTCATCTAAAAATTTGTTTTAAAAGACACATAAAATTTACCACCACCTCCATTTTTGGAGCGCAGTTCGGTGGAATTAAGCACCTTCACGTTTCTGTACAGCCAGCACCACCTTTTGTCCCCACGACTCTTTTCATCTCATAAACCTGAAACTCTGCGCCCACCACTCACTCACTCCCACCCTACCACCAGCCCCGTGTCACCATTCTGCTTTCTGTCTACAGACCGGACGGCTCTCAGTGCCTCGTACAGGTGGAATCATGCAGTACTTGTGCTTCCGTGGCTGGCTTACTGCACAGAGCACAGTGTCCCCCAGGTTCACCCATGCTATGGCCTGAGTCAGAATTTCCTCCTCCTTTTTCTAATATTTATTTTTATTTGTTCATTTGACTGTGCTGGTCTTTAGTTTCAGTGTAAGAACTTTTAGTCACAGCACCTGGGATCTAGTTCCCTGACCAGGGATTGAACCCAGGTTCTGCATTGGGAACATGGAGTCTTAGCACCTGGTCCACCAGGAAAGTCACTTTCCTCCTCCTTTTAGGTTGAATAATATTCCAGCTGTGTCTGTTACCATATTTTGTTTATCCATTCAACTGTCGATGGACACCTGCTTTGCTTCCATGAGTGAGTAATGCTGTTGTGAGTAATGCTGCTATGAACACGGGTGTACAATGTGTGCTCAAGACCCTGCTTTCAATTCTTCTGAGTGTAACCCAGAAGTGGGATTTCTGGGTCACATGGAAATTCTACATTTAATTTTTTGAGGAACTGCCGTTCTGTCTGCAAGCAGCCACACCATTTTAGACTTCCTTTAGACTTCCGCCAACAGCACACAGGTTCCCCCTCTCCACACCCCCGCCAGCACTGGTTTCTGGCTCTAGGATAATAGCCATTCTAACGGGTGTGAAGTAGTGTCTCGTTCTGATGAGACATGTTGAGCACCTTTTCATGTGCTTATTGCCAGCTGATGACATCTTTGGAGAAGAGTCTATTCAGGTCCTTTTCCCCTTTTGAATCCAGTTGCTTGTTTTTTGTTGGTGAGTTTTAGGAGTTGTCTCTATGTCGTGGATACTAATCCTTTTTCAGATGTATGATTTCCAAATATTTTCTCCCATTCAGTGGATTGTCTTTTTATTATGTTAATATTCTTTTGATGCACTTTTAAAAATTTTTCTTGAAGTTCAATTTGTCCATTTTGCTTTGTTGCCTGTGCCTTTGGTGTCATATCCAAGAAATTACAGCCAAACCCAATGTCATGAGGTTTTTGTCTTATTTCCTTCCAAGATTTTTGTGATTTTAGGTCTGACTGTTTTGTGTTAATTTCTGTATATGGTGTGAGGTAGGGGTTCAACTTTGTTCTTTTCCATGTGGATGTCCAGTTTTCCCAGCACCATTTGTTGAAAAGACTGTCCTCCCCATGGAATGGCCTCAGCTTCCTTGTTGCGAATCATATGAGCTCACACATGAGGGTTTATTTCTGGGCTCTCAGTTCTATCCTCGGGGCGTCATGGCTGGCTTTGTGCCAGGACCACTCTGTTTTGACAACTGTAGCTTCAGGATGCATTTGGGAAACAGGAAGTTGCATAGTCATTTTTAAAGCCACGGTGGGACTGTTGTCCCAGAAGCTGAGGTATGACCTTGGCATGCCGGTCAAGTCCATCTCCTGAGGGCACAGAGCTGGGAGCATATTGAGCGTAGTGTCCACAGTTGGGCAGTCCTCCAAGTAGGCTGGGAAAGGCATGTGGGGAAGCTGACTTAAGGGCAGTGTGGTGACGGGGCTGCAGGGGTCGCTGGGCCTCTGGTCTGCTGGTGACAGGAGCCCCCCAGCAGCTCTGGCCAGAGCCCCTCAGCCAGGCTCCAAGGGCCAGCATTGCCCCTGTGGCTCTGATTTTCCTGAGCTGTGGGAGAGCAGGCAGGCAGGCATGTGGGCCCCCGCCAAGGTCTTCGATCACCCTTACAGGTGACCCATCACCAGGCTCCCGTTCCCCTCCCGCAGGGCCTCCAGGCCTCACCCCAGCAGCCTGTGAGAAATTCAAGGTTGTTCCCACTTCTCTGTTGTCAGGGTCAAACTTAATGGGCTCCCACTACAGCACTCATGAAGCTTACTTTGCTCCAAGATGCCATGAAATTTCCCTTTCCTGCATCTGTAGAAAATCAATGTAAAGATCACACGTGTTCAGGACATGCCCGCAGCTGAGATCACACCCGCCCTGGAGCTGAGGCGCAGGGCAGGAAGGCTTGGGAGTACTGCCCCCGCCCTCCGCACGCGTGACGCCGTCTGTGTCGTGTCTCTTCCCTTCTGGACGGTCCACAGCATCTGGCCACTCAGTGCCACTGCCAGGATGAGGCTGCCCCACGCACGCTTCACACGCCAGCTTTGTTCTAGCGAAGCAGCACCTTTTCCAGCAAAACAAGGCCAGTCTTTCTTCAGTTTCCACTTTTAAAGCCAGAGGCCTGTCCCATTGGAAGCACCGGAGTGTCTGCAGGGCATGTGCGTCCACCTGAATGGCCAGATGGTCCGAGGGGTGGCCAGGCTATGTGTCCATGGGAGGCTTGCGGCTGTTTTCCCGAAGCTTCATCCTCTGCAGTCCACATCCCCGGCCCCAGGGAATCCTGGAGTGAATGCCCACCAGCCCCAGTCCGAAAAGCCCTGACCCTTGAAGCCTCGGGTTCGGGAAGCATCTAGTCAGGCTCCAGTTCCACCAAGGCGAGCATTTGCCTGTGGAGCTGATTGTCCTCTGGCCTCGGAGCTCCAGACGCAGCTGCTCTCGGAGGCCCAGGGCAGCTGACAGCGGGGCCTGGGAGGGAAAGAGCATTCCAGGCCGGTGTGCAGAGGCCAGACCCCACGCCCCAGCAGCCCCTCCCCAACCCAGGACAGGCCTGGCGGCCACCGACCTTCTCTCCATCTCCCTGGCCTGCCCGCCTCTCTCTTCACGTCTCAGGTACACTCAGGGGTCCTGCTGGCGGGAGGTGAGCTCTGGCTTTCGGCCACCCTGTGGCTTTTGGATGCGGCAGGCTTGAAATTAGTTCATGACGATCCAGACACACATGGCAGCTCGGAAACCGCACAGCAGCCCCGCCGCTGGAGGAGCCCCGTCGCCAGGCAGCCAGACTAAAATTTATGACGGTGACCTGGGCCTCGTCAGGCCGGTGACAGGGCGTCCGCGGAACCGCTGCTTAGTCACCCATTCGCTTGGCAGGACGGGCAGATGAGGAAACACGGGAAAGGTCAGACAGTAGGAGTTTGTCTAGACGCTCTATTTTGGATTCTCCGCGCCGTGTGTCCTGTAGCAACCTCTGCAAACACCGTCTTTCAGCGACATCTTGAACGCATTGTTCTGCGACAGGGCCCCTCTGTCTGCGCGCCAACCTGCCCGCCCCGCGCTCGACCGCAGGCTGCCTGGGCTTCAGTTTAGAAGCTGGAGGGAGACCCTTGGGAGGCCCCGCTCCCGCCTGGCTCCCGCCCGGAAAGGACGCAGCACTTGGGAGGAGGCCAGGCCCTCCAGAAGCGTGTCCAAGGCTCCGAGGCAAACACGCCAAGCAGCAGGAGCGGCTGTTCTCCTCCAGGCCTAATGGGAAGGCTGTTTTCTGGCCCCTCCTTAGTCATCTCTCAGATTCGGAGCAGAACTTCTGAGAGCTGAGGACAAGAAATCTCACATGGGACCCAGCCTCTAATTGCCCGGGTCCCGTCCTGAGCTGAGGACAGTGGGAGAGTGAAGAGGAGTCCAGGAAAACGGGCAGGCGTGGGCCGCACTGCCTGCTCCGTCCCCAGCCCACGCTCTGGGAGGCCTGACCACACCCTGCCCCATGGCCCTCAACCCCTCAGACACAGGCACCTCTGCAGACCAATGTCTAGAGGGTGCAGGTCAGGGTGCCACCCAGCACACTCGAGGGCACGGACGCACTCTGCAGAGTCATCAGCCCAAGGGCCGTGGAGCGAGGGTCAGAGGCGCTGCTCTGGAGCGTCAGGCCAGGCAATGAGAGAGAACCGTCCCACAGGCTGCTGCTGTCGCCACCTCGTTCCTGTCTCTCCTCTGCCCCTAGAAGCCTTCCTTGGGGCAGCAGGGAGGCCTGGCACAGCCACACCCGCCTGCTGACACCTGAGGGCAGGCTGGCGGGCACTGGACCGTGGTCAAGGCTCGAGCAAGATGGGTGCCAGCACCTGTGCCCCACGCTTCCCTGGGCTTCCTCTCCAGGCTCCTCCCGCGGGCCCCACGGGGCTGGTACAAGCCAGTTGCTTTCGCTCCTCAGAGCCCAGCTTTCTGACCGCATGGACCAGGCTGCTCTCTGGAGGTTCCCCAAGTGGCCTAGTCGCACTCTTTCTTCCAGACAGCTCCCCAGACATCTCCAGGCGGAGCTGCATGCATCCTTCTTATTTTGGAGACCTCAGAGCAGGGCCCCAATCCCCCTGGCCGCTGACTCTCGCGGCCACCATGTCTTCCTTTTCACCTCCTGTGCATTCAATGTCACGGGGCCACGGGGCCTGGAATTCAGGTTCTGAACAACTGCTCATATCACCTGAGGCCGCCAAACAGGTCAACACCAAGCTCATCCCCTGTACCTGGCGGGGATCTGTCCACCTCAGAAGGAACAAACCCACAAGAGGCCTGTGATCTGGACCCCACAGACTGGACCGTGAGACCAAGTTCGAACCAAAGTGGATTTGGGAGACCACCCCACAGAGCACGGGAAGGGTGAGGAACTGAGCAGAGAGGGCACGTTTATTGGGTCAGTCACCACCACGGGAAGTGGAACTTGACCCAAACAGCAGCTCAGGGAGATGATGCAGAAATACCACGGACTCAGAGTCCCTGATGGAGGGGGACTGGGGTGTGCACACTGCCCCGTGCACTGGTCACATCAGAGTCCCCAGTGTCCACTCTTCTGCCCAAACAGGTTTCTCTCATTTGAGCATTTTGTACAGACCATGCAAATTCTGTTGACAACCATGGAATTCATGTCATAGACTGAATTAGACATAAATTGGTAACTGCTGAAAAAACGTTAGGTACTGACTTTCAGCTTAAAACAGAGAGTAGGTCTCAGCTGTTTGTCCTCACTGAAATCACTTGGAAACAAGGAAAACAAGGACAAAATACAAACACTGTGTTTGACCAAACTGCAGGCACTGGGAATCTTAAGCCTTCTGCATGGGGAGACACCACCATTCAGAGATTGTACCAGGATTGCAAACAGGCTCAGAAGAGACCTGGATTGCCCAGGCAGAGAATGCAGGACACTGAATTCTGCACGTTAGGTAGATGCACTGACATCAAAGCTCATGATCCTGGGATGGAAAATGGGACCAGGGCCATGGGCTGGCTAAGGGACCATCCCTGACCATATTTAATACCAGGGAACAGGGATGTGGGGCTGACAAGGAAACCCGTGCAGGGGCCCATCGGTGAGGTGAGCAGGGAGGAGCCCGCACAGTGATTCCCCTGCAGGACTAGTCTCTGTTGCAGGCGGGCAGAAGTCCAGGTAAAGCCAGGTGAGTGGTCCTCCCAGGTGCACAGACATGTGAGGCTCTGCTGAGAACCAGGCGATGCCCATCAGTCCTAGGACACTGCTTTGACCCCCTCCCGCCTGGACCTCTTGCAAATGGACAGTCTGCAGAGAACACACCATGTTCAGTGAGGACTAATGATCCAAATGGATCCATTCAAAGATACTGCAGGAAGCAAGGGAAAAGGGATTAAAAAAAAAACAAACAGCAAGGAATACATACTATCAAAGAATACCCAGGGTGGGTGAAATCATGTTGACTTAGTGACATAAATGCAAAGAAATGAGGGCCACACTCAACTTTAAATAAGAGCTCAAGCAGGGATACAAGAGCTCGTGGAGAACTGCTGAGACACTGAAGGAAAGGAAAAATTAAGTAGCAGAATTTAGGAAAGACATGCAAAAGGAAAATAAAACTGTCACAGGATTAGAACCCAGAAAAAAAAAAAAAAAGGATTAGAACCCAGAGAAGCTGAAAATAGGAAACTAGGCTGATGAAAACATGGAAAAGTCAGCAAAACAAACCCGCCATGAACAGAGGAGATGAAAAGATCAGAGAGAAAATATGAAAATAGAAGACAAACCCTAAAGAACAGTGAACAGAACCTGTCTTGTTTGTGATGTCCCAGTCTCTCTGAGGCGCCCATGACCCCTGACCCCCACCGGGGGCTCCTCTGGCTGCTTCCCGGGTTTGTGGCCTGGCTCAGGAAGGAGTTGGAAGGGGGCTCAGTCACCTGCTCAGGGTGGAAATGAGACCCACTTCCAACCGTGTTTGCAGTGAGGCAGAGCATCTGCCAGCCAGCCACGGAGGGACAGAGAAGCACCATGGGGACGCCCCAGATACCTCACTGACCCCCCCACTGTACCCCAATACCCCAGTACCAACTACACCCTGCACCCCGATGCACCCCACTGGACCCCACTATACCCTGCACCTCCAATGCATCCACTGCACCCCACAGCACCCTGCCCCCACTGCACTCCCACTGAACCCGACTGGACCCCCTCTTCGGGAGGTCACAGCCAGGACCCCATGGGACTCTGGCATCCTCCTGCCTTTGACGGACAAGCACCCCCGGAACCGGCTTCACCCCGCCCGCCTCCTATGTGATGCCCGTGTCCATCCCATCCTGGTGAATCAGGACTAAAGCCTATCTCCATACTCACTTGTTAAAGGCCCTGTACTAAAGTAGCTCTGAAATTTGTTTGCTGAAGGTCAGGACAGAGGGAGACGTCCGACTTTATGACGTCACAGCCTGGGGCGGGGCCGCAGCCTGGGGGCGGGCTTGCTGCCCAAAGCAGTTGGGGTGCTGTCCTGAGCAGACCCGTGCTGACAGGTGCAAGGGCCACCCCGGGCGGCCAGGCTCCGAGGCAGGTCCTCGTTCAGCCACCACCTTCCCTGAGCCCGGGGGTGGGAGCCCTGCGACACCTCCCCTGGCGGGTGCCCGTGCCCCACGTCCACAGGGTCCCACCTGCCTGTCCTCATCCTTGGCTGAACTGAGGGCTCAGGCCCCACGACAGAGCTGGGCATCTGTTGAGCGACCCAGGTTCTCATCTCAAACCATTTCATGAGAAACCGGCCTGGGTCAGGGAGGATGTACAGCAAGAGAAGCCAGTGCGGCTGACGACTCCACCCCTCAGGGCCCTCCCTCATCCCTGCGCCCCCCGGGCAGACACGAGGTCAGCTCCAGGCAAGGCACCAGCAGCCCCCGAGGCCCCGCCCCGCAGCCACACAAAGGCAGCTCTGTGGGCCCCGCTGGCATGAGGGGGTCAGCCTGGCAGCTGGGCTCCAGGAGGCTGCCCCCTGCCCCGCGGACACCCTCTGAGAGGTCTGGGGTGGAGCTAGCCTGAGTAGGGCCTGCCTCGCCTTGGAGGCTCTGCCTGCCCGGCACCTCTGCAGGGCCCGGCTGGGTGGCTTCCCTCGAGTTCGTGGTTCCAGCGGGCCTGGCCGCCCCCGGAGCATGAGACCCTGCCTGCTTGCCTGCATTCACGCCCCCTCAGGTACCTCTGCCAGGAGAAGCGAGGAGCCCCTACCCTGTCGCCTCTGAAAGGGAGCACTGAGGGGCTGGGGCCCCTCGAGACCAGGGTGGGCAGGTGGGAACCAGCCCGGGACGGGACGCAGCCCTCAGATGTGTAACCAGGGCCCAGAAATGCCGGGGAGCCCACACCTGGCGGGGAACAAGGGAGGTGGGAGGCACATCTGAGCGGTACCGGCTGTCCAATTACTGTCCGTGTGGGAGGCAGGTGTCGTAATGGAACCCCGCAGGCGCGCTCAGCCGCTAATTAGCTGTGACCTTGGGCAACTTCCCCAGGCCTCAGTTCCCCACTAAGGGGGTGGGTGACAGGGTGGCCGGCTCGGAGCAGCCAGGTGTGGGGGTCAGGGGCTAGCCCCCAGGACCCTGGGCCCAGGAGGATGGGGACATGCTGACGGACACCGGACACATCTCACAGAGCTGCTCATGCAAATGGTGGCCCCAAGCCAGCCACTGGGGGCCAGTGAGGCCTGCAGACCCCTGGCCAGACTCAGACCTGAGGCCCCAGAAGCTGTGTTCAGACAGGACCCACTGCTCCCAGCTCCAGACTCACCTGCCTGTCCCACCCACAGACCCCGATACACCTTCGTGGGGACCTTGACACCCCTTCTTTGCCTCAAGTTGGTCCTCGAAGAAGCAGTGCCTCTGCCCTGGCTCAGGCTGCCAAAATCGGTGCCCCAGACCCTCAGCGGATAGCAGGCTGGGGATGGGGGGGGGGTCACGTCACCTGCCGTCCTGGCCCCAGTGCCCCAGTGCCATACGCGTGGAGTCCACCCTGCTCCCAAGATGTCCTTGGGAACTGATGTTTGGGGTCTGGCACAGCCCGTGGACATGGCATCCCGGGGCATCAAGGTCAGCGTGGACAAGGGCTGAGGGCTTTGTGTGCAGTGTGTCCGCCACATCCAGAGCCGGGGCGGGCAGCCCTCAGGGATGCACCCCACGCCCACCAGGTCCTTTCACGGAGCAGAGAGCAGGGGGCCTCCTTGTTCACAGGTGGGAACTTTCCAGGAGCATATTGGCCAGGTCAGTGATCCCGGGCTCTCCCAGGAAGAGTCCTGCTCCATCATCCGTGAGTGGACTGTGCACCCGGCCCTCCCTGCCTCCCTGCCCCACCTCGGGCCAGTGTCCAGGGTCCAGCAAGGACCAGTGAGGCCTGGCTTCCTAAGATGGAAAAACTTGTATGGACAACATGTCCACAGCGTAATGGACTAAACACTAGTAACCACACTTCCCACCCGTGAACTTGACACTCTTCCTACGGAACATCAGATAACTCATGGGGTAGACACGGCCATTGCTCCAACCCCAGAACCTGCCTCGGATGCCACCATTACCTCTTGCAGAGTCAGGACTGCCCAGGTGGGCCCTGTCCACAGGCTTCCAGCTGCCCAGGGACAGACGGAGGGTCATGAATTGAGCTACGAGGATGGGGGTGGCCAGGGGACACGTGGTCCACATCCATCAGCAGCAGCAGGGCAGGGATCTCCAGAGGAGGGTGGCCCACTCATCTGCCAACCATTAGAGTTGGATTTTTAGAACTGGGACCCCAGCAAAGGTAATCAACTGCTCAGGCCGGCAGTGGCCAAGGCCGACAGACACACAGGGCAGCATGTTGTGGCCCCTTTTTACAGATGGGGAGACTGAGTCCCAGAGGAGCCCAGTGCCTGCTTGAAGCGGAGAAGAAAAAAGGGCTTTGTCAGGGGTGAAAGGTCTGTGCTGTAACCGCACCCAGCTGTTTTATCCACTTATTTCTTTGCTCTAAAGGCCATGCTGATGAGAGAGGTGGCTGCTCTCCGGCCCTAACGTCCACAACGCCCGCAGCTGCAAGCGGGGAGGAGAGCGCCCAGCTTCTTTAGGCCGGGGGTCAGGGCGCAGCCGGCCCTGGGAACTCGCGGTTCAGAGGCCTCCCTTCTCCACCCTGACCCCCAGGAGAGCCCCTGCCTACCAAGGATGCCAGAGAGCGGGTAGGGTTTGCATAGTTTTGCGGATTTTTTGTTTTTGTGTGTGTGTGTGTGTGTGTGTTTTTTAAACCATTGGGCAGATTCTATGGTCAGACTGAAGTGTTCAAACCAGCAGAGTGAGCCCAGCACAGTTCCTGGAATGTTCCCTCCGTGAATTCACCAGGAGGAACACCTAGAGATTCCATAGTCATGTCTATAATTGGCCAGGAAAATCAACCCCTATAAAGCCAATGTTTTGTTTGAACTGTGCCTTATTCCATAAGAATTTCATTAAAGCAATTACACGTTAATCAGTGTGGCCAGGGTTATGGATGGCACCTCGCCTCACAACAGACCCTGTGTACCGCAGCAATTAGCAGGCAGCAAACGAGCAGGACACGGCCAACTGCAAGGCCTGCGTAATGTTTTCATTACAGGAGTCGCTAATAATCTATTAATCTCCCTCTAAACACCCAGCAACATGCACACATTCCTCACCTCCAAGTCAGTTCCGTGAAATGGCTTTAGGTAAACAAAACGGGATGCAGGAGGTGGCATGTCAGTGGATGATTTATGGCGTGAATTGAACACCTTTGTGAGAATAAAGCCATAACTAACCCCCAGGAGCAAATTGTCATATCATCAAACAGCTTCCCTCAAAGCGGGCCCTGCAGCACCTGTCCGTGGCCAACGCTGCCTGCCCAGATCCGTCCCTGTGTCAGGAAGGTCCACGCTTCCAGGGACGTCCACCCATCCAGGCCTGTCTTTCTTGAGAAGCCGTAGCCCTGAGTCCCAGCGGACAGGAGCTTGTCTCCTCAGCGCCTAGATGACCCCCAACTACAAGTGAATCCCCAGCTGGATGCCCACAGAGCTCAGGAAGACACACACGAGGGGTTCATTGTCCAACATCCTTGAGGGTGGGAAGTCCTATGGTCAAACCTGTCAACATCTCTGCAATGAAGCAGTTTTGTTACAAGCAGGACATGAATAAAGACTCAACAGGCCACACTCATCTCTGGACGCTTGTCCCACCTGGACCAGTCACAGCCGCTGACTTCTAGGCAAGCTCCCTGGGCCTCTGTGGCAGGTGGGCTTTTGGGCCAGGAGCTGCCCTATCGGATGACAGCAAATTAAATCTCATCTGTGGGACGGCCCTCTTCCTCTGTGAGGTCTGAGGCCTTCTGGTCCCTGGTATGCAACAGCCTGTACTGTCCACATCCCAGCCTGGCGCTGGGTCTGTACAGAAACCAGGACCCCAAGAACATGGGCAGCCTAGCCCTAAAAGGTCCTGGCCACTCCAGGTGCTTCAGAGATGCCAAGGTGGCCCATGAACAGTGAGAACCCCTCGCCCCTTCCCCTATGACCCCTCATGTCCTCGCTCAGTCCCAGGGTCCTGACCAGCTCACTGCAGGATGCTAAGCCCTCACATGTCCTCGGCTCATCTGGGCCAAGATGATTTCTGAGACGTCCCGTTTTCGATGACCCATTGGCTTCAGGGAGAGTCGGCCAGCTGTCTGGTACGATGTCCCTCTCTTTGGACCTCGCTGTTGTTTTCCTTGCAATGACACTGGGCTGTTGGGTTTGGGGACAAGTTCTGGTCAGACTGTATCAAAGGTGAGGCTCCCTGGGTCACCTGACTGCGGCGTTTGTCAGGCATCTCCGGGAGCAGTGACCAGGTGGGAATAACACTTTCCCTCCTGAGAGGGGGTGGGGAGAATCCACAGAAATTCTTTGGAATTCTTCTGCACAGGAGATGTGTCTGTTCTCTCCCTAAATTTACTTTTTGGCTTAATAATAAATTTTTAAGAAAGTCATTGTGTAGTCTTCATTAGAAACATAAAGGTAATTTATTCTTTTCTACCAGAAAATGCAGAAAAACGAGTTCTCCTTAGGTGTCCTGCTCGCTGAAGTGGGGTCACCGGTCACCGCACGCTCCGCCCCAGGCACCCTCGCCAGGACCCCCAGGACTCAGAGCCTCGGAGTGAGGAGCCTGTCCTACAAGGGACGTGGGTGACCGCGGGGAGACATGCCTTCACTCCCCACAGGGACAGGAGCTACAACCTGTGATGGGGCCACCCGCTGAGCACACCCTGAGGGAAGGGGGCCCCACCAGGACCCAGATGTCGGAGAGCGGGGCCTCCCCGGGCTCTGCCCGCTCTCTCGGGGCCTCTCCCCAGAAGCCCTGATGGGAGAACTGCTCAAGGCCCTAGTAGGGTCCAGAGTGGAGGGTGGGGGCCTGCTCACCCCAGGGCTTCAGCCCAGGGACACCCCTCATGCCCGCCTACAAGGGAGTTCCTGCTCAGATAAGCAGGACCCAGGGCTGACCCAGGGAAGGCAAGCAAGCCTCCCCCATCCCCGCCTAGACTCTGGCTTCCCAGCCGGGAGACCCAGCTCCCAGCGACCCTCCAAGAGTCACCAGTGAGGTGGGCTCAGGCAGAGGGAGGGAGCCTACCCAGTGGTGCTTGGTGGACACTGACCTCGGGACCTCTGGCGCACAGATCCCAGAGAGGGGTCACTTGGGGTCAATGCTCGGCCTCACGGGGTCCAGGAGCAGCTGTGGGCAGGAGCGAGCGGACACCGTAATCTAATATTTCCCTTCTGGCTGCAACCATCGCACGCTAAGAGCTGCTCTCTCTTAATTAAGCTCAGCTCCCAAATCCTTTTAACCACGCAACTTTAAAAGAAGAATGCATCTTTCCAAATTAGCCTTGTATCTACGAATAATAAGACAGCAAGAGTGTGTTAATGAACTTAGACGAGCTCCAAGGGCCCATCTGCAGGGGGTTTATTTGCTTCAAAGGAAACCAGCATCCATTACACAGAGAGGAGCTCCGGGGCCGCTGGCCACGCCTCCCACATCCTCACCAACTCTGCAGCTCAGACAGAGGTTCGGAAAGCTGGCCGCAGGCTATGGCGGCCTGGGATCTAGGATGCCTGTCGGTGTTCAGTTGCTCAGTCACATCCAACTCTTTGTAAGCCCATGGACTGCAGCACACCAGGCTTCCCTGTCCTTCACTATCTTTCAGAGCTTGCTCAAACTCATGTCTATCGAGTCAGTGATATCATCCAACCATCTCACCCTCTGTCGTCCCCTTCTCTTCCTGTCTTTAGTCTTTCCCAGCATCAGGGTCTTTTCCAAAGAGTTGGCTTTTCACATCAGGTGGCCTGAGTCTGCCCTAAATAGCCTCCAGTATATTCCAAATGACATGAAGGTTTTTCTCCCAACGTGTGCTAAAGTCACACGCAGACTCTGTCTAAAATAAGTGCCTTTAATTGAAAAAGTCAGGAGAGAATCTTGTTCAGAGAGTGGGATTTTCAAGGTACACGAACTGGACTCTGAGCCTTTCAAGGGCCACTCCTGGCTCCCGCCTTGGACCTGAGACCCAAAGCCTGTGTCTTGCCTGTGCCAGGGGCAGGCCTGGGGCCAGCAGGTTTCCTGAAACAGGTGGCAGGTTGTGTCCCAGACCACCGGGCGCAGGGAGCACCCGCTCCCCACCCCGCCCCCGCAGTGAGCACCACCACCCAGCTCCTCCTCTTTCTGTCCATAGAGCTGAGCAGGTCAGCCACCTCATTCTGAGAATCTGAGCACCATGAACAGACTAGAATCAAAGTGGGAAACTTGGAAGAGGAAGAGGCCGTGAGCCGAGCACAGTCAGAAGTCACTTCCCATCTCCCCAGCGACACCAAGTAACCATGACACTGGTCTCAGTCTTGAGAGAAAACTCTAGATTCTTCTTACAATCCACCAGTGGAGGAAACACACAGACACCCCCTCCCCCACCTCCTGGAGGCCAGGGCTGTCTTAGGTCCTCAGTCGTGCCCAGGTCGGGGGGAGCCAGATAGCCCTCTGGAGGAGCACCAGGCCGCCAGGCGGGCATACGAAGGACCAGGCTTTCAGGCCACTGGTGCCGACCACCAGGGCGACCTGACAGACGGATCGAGAAAGTGAGAAGAGCAGCCTCAACCCTGCGTCTGGACACCGCGGGCTCTGGGTGTTTGCACCCTGGGCTGCAGGTTCCACCGCTCAGCTCCTGAGCGGGCAGTGCCCCCAGGAAGGGCTGTGTGTCCTGCGGCCTCCAGGCCCAGCAGACGGGCCCCTCCTCAGGCACAGGAGATGGATGTGGCTGCAGGAATGAAAGGAACGAGAGGATGCTGCAGGGAGGAAGATGCAAGATCAGCCAGGAGATGGGCCGGCCGGGGTGGGGGAGTGCGGGGGGCACAGCTGGGCCAGCAGGAGCAGGCAGACAGTGAGCTGACTGGAGCCGGGAGGCAGATGACGGGAGAACAGCCCCCGAGCAGGGAGCAGCCCTGGACTGATGTGGATAAACACAGCAGCCTGGGGAGCAGACGGGACCCTCTCCTGAAAATCTCAACCTCTTGAGAGAAAGGGCGTTTGCAGTGCTTCACACCCAGCTCTGACAATGCCCCTGGTTCTCAGTGCCTCCTGGCCCAGAAAGGTGGGGGCGTGGGGCCTGGGCCAGCGACAGAAAGGGGGTCAACCCTGAGAGAGCCCAGAGTTTCTATGCATCATGGGGTTTGGGGGCTCCACCCTCACTGACCTGGGGTGTCGTGTTTCATGAACAAGGAACGAGGGTCCAGGGACGCTAAGCCACTTGCCCAAACGGCCATAGGGGTCGCTACCAGGCCCAGGCCCTGTGACCCCTGACCGCAGGGCCCTGGCCTGTCCTCCATTCTGCTCTGATTTTGTAGACCACCGACAGCAGAGCAGCAGGGGCCGGCTCGGTCAGGGGCCTGAGGGCAGGGCCGCCTGCACAGACAGCAGTGCTGGCCCAGCCCCAGGGGTCGCCGTCCTTCCTGAGAGGGCGAGGGAGCCACACCCGCAAAGCGGCGGGGCCAGGGTCCCAGCCAGGGCCTCAGATGCCAGGGAGAGGGAGCCACACCCGCAAAGCGGCGGGGCCAGGGTCCCAACCGGGCCTCAGATGCCAGGGGAAAGGCCGGCCGGGGCGTTTGCACTTGGCTTTGATGGAGGAGACGCTGTGGGGTGTGGCTGGTCTTCCTGAGAGAGGAGTTATTCATATTTCCCAAATGGGTCAAAGTAAATAATCTATTGTTGCTCCCTCTGTGAACAAAGGCGAGTCTGCTCACCACCCAGGCCTTCCCTTTGGGGCCAACTGTCAGCGGGGACGTTACGTGCCGGCACCTTGGGGACCAGGGTGCGAGGATCAGGGCTCGAGGCCATGGAGCAGGCCCATCTGGGGGACCCAGAGCCCTTGCGGCCCAGCATCCAGCCTCCAGCCGCACTGTCACTGCATGGGGTCAAGCGTGCCCTTTAGAAGGGGGCCTGCAGTCAGCGAGGGGGGCACAGGGGGCAAGCGGTGAGAGCCTCGTCCCCCATTACCTCCACGAGGGGACTTGGCTGTGGCGTCACCGGCGTTGGAGGAGGACCCGCGTAATGTGGAAAATCTTACGTGTATCGGTGCTAGTGCGGCCCTCTCCACTCCGGCTGCCAGCGACTTTCTGATGACACCGCAGCTGACGGGACTCGTCTGGAACATGAATCCTCTGGCTGTACGGCACAGTGCTTTCCATAACCTGGAAAAAAATTTTAAGTTGACAAGTAGATGGGACCCCATCTTGCAGCGGAATGCAATGCCAACGAGAATCCGAAACCTGCACCGTTATCAGAACTTCCGCAGGATGGATGCCGACAGGAGCCCCACTGCTGGTCTTAAACACTCTCGTAACTGGAAGGGCTGCTTTCATAACCAGAAGACAGACTCCCACCTGGTGACACCAGTTAAATTTAACATCAGTTGAATTTGGCTTTCGTTGCCTGATGAGACTTCATTTTAAGGAAATCTCATATTCAAAAATCTCGGTGAACAGAACATAGAAATTAGAGAATTTCATTGTTTTCCTAACACGTCCATCCTTCCTCCCAGAGTCTCTGGTGTAGTTAGACTGTAGCTAAACGAGACAATCTAGCAACCTTCTACTTTTAAAAGACACTGCTACAGTGTAAATTAAGGAACATTTTTATTTATTTTAAGCAAAGGTTGATAACCACAATTGTCATTGCAACGACAGATATGCTTGATTTCATGATTTTTTGGCAGCGGGAGGGGAGGGGAGGCAGGGCTGACGGGGGTGCTGGTCCAGGAGCCCCGTCTCTCCTCGTGGGGGCTTCTCAGTGACCTTCAGGCAGCACCAAGTGCCCCCAACACGTCCACGTGCAGATGAACCTAGCCCTGGGGGTGGGCAGACGCTGGCTTCTGGAATTTTCCAGAATCACCTGTGTGCAGAGGAGAAAGGTGTCCTGTTCCCGGCCTGTGTCCCTGCCAGCCTATTGGCTCTGAGGGCAGACCCCTGCCTGGGGCTGAGAATGAGAACTGGGTGTGAAGGACCCCGAGGGAGCAGTGAGTCCAGCAGCATCACCTTCCACAGTAGGAGATGAGGGGGAATCGGTCCAGACTCTGTGCCCACGGGATAGGTTGGCCTGGCCTGGCCCAGCCCCTGGGCAGGGAGGCAGCCCGGTGCACAAGCTCCCCTTCCATCAGTGAGGCTGCACATGGAACCTCTTCCAGGAGAGCGCCTACTAGATCCCTGCACTACCGGGAGACCCGCACTCTCAAGGCCAGGTGCTGTCAGAAGCCCCCTCATGATGCAAGTGGAGCCAGCCTCAGAATGAGGTAGAATCCAGAGGCTTGAGAAAAGCAAAAGTTTGCTGTCATCATTGAGCTGCTGGATCAAGCCATCCCTGAAGCCTGATCCCCTGGACCTGTCAGCTGTAGGGGCTGATCAAACTCCTTAACGATATCATTATAAAAATGAGCTTGAATTGACAGCAACCTAACTGACGCAGTGGTTATACATTGGAAGGTAGAGCTCAGTTTCACAGAGCGTCGAAGAGCCTGTCCAGCCAAGTGATGCCTAGGTGGAGTCGAGTCAGGGAAGCCCTCCCCCAGAGCCCTGCAAAGACGTGCAGCTCCACAGCCATGGGAGGACGGCTTTTACGGGGCGGCCGCGGCAGCACCACCTTCCTTCTCCACCGTAGAGATTACGGACTTCAGGACAACAAATCCACCATGGGAAACCCCGTTTTTATGAGATTCCTATCCACAGCCTCAGTCTTAGTATTACAGAGAATATTTAGGATATTAAAAGCAACAACATCATGCTTTGGGGAGCAAATAGCTGCAGAGGCCAACAGCGTGTTTGGTAAATGTTGAATCTGCACACTTGTGAAGGAGCTTTTAACTAAAATGTGGAACTCCAGGAGGCCTGGGGTCCCAGGGGACTTTCCAGGGTGAGTATCCATGCTGCTAACATGTCTCATCAGCGGAGAGCTGCTTCTGGGGAAAGAACAAACAATAAACCAACCAAAAATACTCATGATTGATCCAAGCTTCCCCTTTCAGAGAAAAACCGGAAGTCCCCCTTCCGCATTCCTGTGGAAACCCTGGCAGGTGGGGGGCACGGGGCCAGGATCTGGGGAGCAGGCGCCCCGCGGAGGCCCTGCTGCCCTTGACTCACAGCCGGGCCCCCACGAGGAACCTGCATGTGCACCCTGGGGAGGTGGTGATTAGACCCTGACTCAGCCTATCCCTCTGTGCTGGAACTTGAGAACATTCGTTTTTCCTCTTGGAAAAGTACAAGAAAGGCAAAGCGAGATCAAGAAAAAACCCGTGTTTATAGGCATGCTTGGTTCCGCCAACACATTTGGAGATTTACACAGATGCAGCCCGTGAAGGGGGCTTCCCAGGTGATGCTAGTGGTAAGGAACCTGCCTGCCGATGCAGGAGACATAGGAGACCTGGGTTTGATCCCTGGGTCAGGAAGATCCCCTGGAGGAGGGCATGGCAACCCACTCCAGTATTCTTGCCTGGAGAATCCCATGGACAGAGGAGCCTGGTGGGCTACAGTCCATGGGGTCGCACAGAGTCAGACACGACTGAGCCTGCACGCAGCCCATGATGGAGTGAGGGTCCAGCCCAGGCCTGGACAGATGATCTACCTTCAGCTCTCTCTGGGATTAGGCAGGATTTAAATCAGTCAACAAGGCTGCCTCTTTAAAATCTGGTCCCTTTCACCTTCTGAAAGGCCTCTTCAGCTGGACGGAGCTCCCGGCCACAGAGGCCTGGGGACAGACTTCAGAGGGCTCTCGGAGCTCTTTCATCTCATGACACGGCCTCTGAGGCACACCAGTCCCCCAGGGGCTCCGCTGTGGCAGCTGGTCCCCATTAGCACTCACGCGACCCCTGGGGAGGGAGCTGTCAGCCCCCAGCTAAGTATAACTGCCCCGCGGCCTGGGGCCACAGGCATCAGAAAATCACTGTATTTGTCCACCCACTTTCAGGATCTGCATTTGAGAGAAGCCTGTGTTTAAAGGCCCCTAACAGACAGCTGGCAGCATGGACATCCCCGGGCTGGCCTGACATGAAGCCAGCTTGACAGGCTCGTTGGGTCTGGCACTGGCCATCTGGCCGTGCAAAGCGGCTCCACCACTCGGGGTGATGGCCGATTTGTGAGGAGCCAGGGCAGTGACCAGTCAGTGAGGCTGCTGTTTCTAACACCCAAATAAGCAGGTGTCAGGCATTCCCTGGAATTCTAAATGGCAGATTTAACCTCCTCTCTTATAAAGAAGGCTGAGTAATGAAGAATTGATGCTTTCAAACTGTGGTGCTGGAGAAGACTCTTGAGAGTCCCTTGGACAGCAAGAAAATCAAACCAGTCAATCCTAAAGGAAATCAACCCTGAATACTCACTGGAAGGACTGATGCTAAAGCTCCAATACTTTGGCCACTTGATATGAAGAGCCAACTCATTGGAAAAGACCCTGATACTGGGAAAGATTGAGGGCAGAAGGAGAAGGCGGTGACAGAGGATGAGAAGGTTGGATGGCATCACTGACTCAATGGACATGAGTTTGAGTAAACTCCAGAAGATGGTGAAGGACAGGGAAGCCTGGCGTGCTGCAGTCCATGGAGTCGCAAAGAGTCGGACACAACTGAGTGACTGAACAACAACTTCTGCATGCAATCAGCTCCCAGGGATGCAGAGCCAGGCTGGGGTTCAGAGGAGGTCAGGTGACTGGGACCTCAGAGGGTGAAAGCCTTGCAGTGACGGGAGAGGCCAAGCCAGCAGAACACCCTCCAGGGAAACTGGTGAGTCCATCCAGCAGGAGGCATCCAGACAGGAGAAGCAGGCAGCGGCCGGGGCCTCTGCACTGGGACGGTGCTCACAGGGCACGCTCCGATGGCCCTGGGCCTTGAGAACGGCTCCCTGGACAGACAGACAGTGGCTACCCCTGCAGACCTTGGGGGTTCCAGCAGAGCCTGTCCACATAGTCCTGGCCTCATCCTCACTGTATCACTGGGCTTCAGACAAAGTGGGGTAAAGGGGTGCATTCTTTCCTGCCGGGCCCCTGAGTGTGGTGAGGGCCCTGGTAACTGCCCCATCACTTCCCACTGGACGGTGCTGTCCTGCGGGTCTTGTGTCCATCCACCTGGGGCTCCGGCCTACACTCTGGACCAAGGTCAGAGAGATGGAGCCAGAGGAGCCACTTGGTCCTCCCTGACCCTGATTCCCCACCTTATCTTGGCACTTCTACTCAGGAACACTTGGCAGTCAGTCTGGAAATCTCGGCTTAACAAGTGGGACACAAGACACCCGTGAGGGACCCGTGTCTCAAGGCCCGGCCACCCTGACTTTCACCAACAGGGAAGTTCACAGCAAGCACACCCGGCATCACGCCTCCGGATTCCTCCTCTTCAACAGAATCAGACAAACATCAGGGCAAACGCTGTAATGTGAGAAACAAACTTCCAGCAACAGCTTGTGCAGATAAATAGACACCGGGCAGAAAGCAAAGCTTAACATCATTTCCTCAAAAGGCGGGAAATGTAACCAAAATAGTGTTTACAACAGAAGACACACAGCAAACACAGGAGCCCTAGAAATGAGAAATATGGTGACGAATGTCAAGAAAGTCTACTAGAAATTACAGCTGAAAGAAGACAAGATCAAAACTGGGAAAGGGAGGATCAGAAAGCCATAGCGCACGTCCGGAGGGCCGACACTGACCACCCGGAGCCCAGAACGAGGAGCAGTTCAGATGGAAAGAAATCAGCCAGTAGTGGAGAAAGCTTCCCAGACCTGACGGCACAAGTTTCCAGGCAGAGACCTTGAGGGTCCTGCATAGACCGTCCCTGCAGATCCCCCATGAACTCTGCACTCAGCCAGAAGGAATGGACCCGGGGACCAGGAGGATGCAGGGGGCTCTCGGGCCCCAGAGCAACCACAGGGCTGGAAGTCAATGCAGCACCCCAGGATTGGGCCTCGGGGGGTCCAGCAATAAGCGTCGATTCTCAAGGGGTGGACACTGAGGGCAAGCAGTCAGTTTGTTCAGGCTGATGTGTCGTGATGCTGTTCACGTGACCAGTAGGGAGTGTGCCACGCGGTGAGGGCCCAGGGCTGAACAGAGGGGCCAACAATTAGTACCTAAAAGACAGTGATAGTAGCCAGTGGCTGAGAGGCCAGGGGACCACTGAAGGTCAGCTCAGAGATGAGGGAGCAAGTGCCCTGGAGAGGAGGAGGGTGAGGGGCGCGTTCAGGGGCTGCTGCTCCAGAACACACTTAATAAAACTAGGCAAACGCTGACCTGGGGGCATTGCCTCGGACAGAGTCTTCCCTGAACTTCACGGAGCTGGAACGGTGGTGCCGCCACGTAACTCAATAAATGCGCCCTTTGTTATCATTACTGTTATCATCAGGGAGCCTTCGCCACAAATTAGTATATTAATTATTAATATCAAATTGTCTTTCTGTGCGTCTCCCAGGGACGAGAAGATGCTGGTGAGGATGTGGAAAGTTCATCTGTCACTGCAAGTCTAATCACCTCCCAGGTCTTGGTCCAGGAAAATACCATCCATCTGCTGCATCTCTGAGCTCTGTCTCCTGGGAACCCGGGGACCGTAGGGTGTACAGACGTCCAGGGCACGCAGGCTGCCCACCGTCGGCTGGGTCTGTGGGCAGAGCAGCTCGGGTCCCACGGGAGACGCGCAGCAGAGGGGTGTTGACACCTCTGCATAGCCAGCATGCCCCGCGTGCACCGCGCCGGGACCTGTCCAGGCCGGCCCAGGTCCCGGGGCCACAGCAGCCCCTCAGGGAGCCGCAGGACCCCTGATCCCTTGTCCTCATGAGGACAGGCAGCTAAGCTGATGGAATAAAAAGTGCCCGGGAAGAGGGGAGTGTGGCCTGTGAGCCCACCCCGAGAGGTCAGTCCTGTGACTACGCGGGCTCCTGACGCACGGCTGGGAGTCACACAGCTGCTACGCGTGTGTGTGCGTGTGCACGTGTGTGTCGCGTCACGGTGGCACACAGTCAGCTGGAGTGACCGCTTATAGCTCAGGCCACAGTCTGAGGCCGGGCCTGGACCGCTGCAGACACCACAGGCGCTCAGGGGTCTCCCCTGCACGGCCCTCACTGTGGGGCTGGACCGAGGCAAAACTGCCAAGCGGGGTGGGACCTGGAGGGGCCTCGGGTGGAGGGCCAGCTCCTCCTGCTCACCTCCCTCAGCATGTCGGCGCTCTGTGAGTGCGTTCCAGGAATGCAGTCCTGCAGGTGCGCTGCTCCTGGAAACGCCTGACTTACCGGAGGAAAGCCAAGGAAGGAGAAAGACCCAGAGTCCACCAGTGGTGACTGCGGGCCGGGTGGGGGACGCGAGGCCGCGGCCTCCACACCCAGCTCACGTCCTCCCCAGGCAGCTTCCTCAGCCTGCGAGCAGCAGGGGACAGTCACATTGAGCTGGGTGTCCTCATCTTCGGGGACTTCACAAGGCATCTGCTGGAGCCTTGGCAGCCCATCACTACCCTTTGGGGGGCCTGTGATCTCAGCCTGGAAGCCATTCGGAAAGGAAGACTGGGAACACAGGGACCCCTGGTGACCCGACGGTGACGAGGTCCCTGCCTGGCCTCGCCTGGAAGGACGCAAGCCGGGGGGCAGGAGGCTTGACCAGACGAGGCCCGAGGTCATGGCGCACCTGGCCGGTGTGGTGGGGGACCCTCGGGCCTTGTCCCAGGGCCGTCCTTGCTGTGAGAGACGAGAGCTACACACACATCCACCAGCACAGCTGGCACCTCCAGACCAACAGAGGGGTGCGGGGCCATGTGACCGCGAGACCAGCTCGGCCAGGACCACGGGCACCCCTCCCGCTGCCGCCCCCCACTGTCCGGGCTCAGCTATCCCAGCTGCCTTGGTGGAACCCTTGGTTGTTGACTTTCCATGCAAGAGAATACTGAGTTACAGTCATTTAGGGAGAAAAAGAATTAGCTTTTTTGAATGTCCACGTCCTCAAACACTGAACACAAAATTAAGAAACAAAAGCTGAGGACTACAGACCATCCCAGCTTGAGAACAAGGTCACATTAGTAGCAAACCACAGCCTCCGGAGCCTTCCCATCCAATGGCCCAGTGGTTTCCCGGGCCTGAGGGGCCCCGGTTGCTAGCTGGGGACGTGGGTGACGGAGAGGCGGTGGGGCTCTGGGGGTGGGCCAGGCCCCTGTGCCTTGGGAAACCTTCGTGGTGACCCACTGATCACTCCAACCCAAGCGCTGACCCCAAAAGCTTAGCTGAACCAGAAGCCGCTGGCGAGATGTCCCTGGGCCAAGTGCCCAGACGTGAGGTCAAGAGACCTCTCAATGTCCAGCCCAAGTGCTCGCTGAAGCCTTTGTTAAAATACTGGGGTTTTTTCTCAGAAAAAAAAGAGGGCAAACTCATTATAGAAACACGGGAAAGTATAGAAAAATGGAAGGAACTGGGGATCACCAAGAGCCTCACTTTGGAGAGGACAGGGGTTAATGCCCCTGCATGATTCCTCTCAATTGTGCTTGTGTATGCATGTGTGCATGTACATGCATGTATGTGCATGGATGTGTGTACATGTGTGCATCTATATGCATGACTGTGTGTGTGTGCATGTGCGTGCACGCAGGCAGGCATATGTGTGTGTGTGTGTGGAAGCAGGACAACCACTCAGTGCAGCCCGGGCCAAAATCCAGCCCCAAACACGAGGGCGTCCATCGCGGGTCTGGAGTGCTGGCTCCCGGACCCCCTTGCAGCGGCACTCTTTCCCACAGCAGGCCCATCCTCTGAAACTGTGGTTCTTATGAGGTTATGGACGCCACTGCCGAGAACACCTCACAGGGTCAACGTGAGGGTGGCTGACCTTTCCCGGGAGTCAGTCCTGGATGCAGAATTATTGACCAGAGGGCAAAGATGTTTCAGGGCTTGTGGCACACGGGCCAGTGGAGCGACCCCCCTTAGGATCCGACTGTAGGGCTGCGCCCTCTCATCGCGAGGGGCCCCTGAGCATCTCAGGCACCCTGGACCCACAGGGGCCTAAACAGCCCCCAGACCACTGAGTTGGCTTTTGACCCTGCCCAAGGTGCCAGGACACAGGATGCAACCCTAGGATGGCCAGCACACTGACCCTTGACCCGGGCCTTCCCGGGGCCTGGACTGCAGTGGGGGCAGGCAGGCGCACCTCTGCCAGAGGAGGAGGGTCAGCCTTGGGCCTTTGCTGGGTTCCAAGGACTCTGAGTGCCTCCTGGGCTCTCTTGCAGCATCGCCCCCTACAGCCCTCAAGCATCTCCCACCCGTGGATCATCCTCATGGGGCCCCCCACCCTGTACCCACCCCTCCCCATGGGCTCTGCATCCACCCCTCCCCATGGCCCCCTCCTGACCCACCCCTCCCCATGGCCCCCTGCACCCACCCCTCCCCATGACCCCCTGCACCCACTCCTCCCTAAGACCCCCTGCACCCACCCCTTCCCATGACCCCCTGCACCCGCCCCTCCCCAGGGTCCCCTGCACCTGCCCTTCCCCATGACCCCTGGCACCCGTCCCTCCCCATGACCCCCTGCACCCACCCATCCCCAAGGCCCCCTGCACCCGTCCCTCCCCATGACCCCCTGCACCCACCCGTCCCCAAGGCCCCCTGCACCCATCCCTCCCCATGACCCCCTACACCCACCCGTCCCCAAGGTCCCCTGTACCCATCCCTCCCCATGACCCCCTGCACCCACCCCTCCCCAAGGCCCCCTGCACCTGCCCCTCCCCATGACCCCCTGTACCCGCCCCTCCCTAAGAACCCCTGCACCCCCTCCATGACCCCCTGCACCCGCCGCTGCCCATGCCCCCCTGCACCCGCCGCTCCCCCAGCTGCTCCAAGGGCACCAGACATCCTGGGAAGGCCCTCTTGCTCACATGCTTTCCCCACTTTCCAGGTTACCTTTGCCCTGTTGTCCTACTTAAACCCGCATTCCTGACCCCAGCACTTCATTCTCCTGGTTTCTTTCCTCTGTGGCTCTCTTCCCACCTGACAAACATCTTCTTTGTCCCAGGCCCGTCTCCTGGACCCGAGGTCCCTAATGTGTCCTCTGGTGTGGCTGCTGCTGCAGACAGAGCCTCGCACACGTGGACCTGGATTGCTCACCCAGGCGCCATGGGCCCCCAGGGCTGTGCCCTGCCGGGGGCAGAGCCTTCAAGGCCCTGGGATAGGGGTCCTGCCCTTGGTGGTCTTGCACTGGGCCAGTCTCCCCTCCTAGACACCACCTCTCTCTGGCCCCTAGGTGACACTGGCTGGCAGGGGACAGCGGCAGAGGCCTCAGTGGCTGGGACAGAAACTCTGCTGTCTCTAACCCTTCAGGAGGGGGTGGGATGCTCCCCCAGGGCCCCAGGGCCAGCACGGACCTCCACTCACGTTTAGTCCTACATGAACCACGCAGCAAACCCAGCTCCTCCTTGAACCTGAAGCCAACAGAGCAGTGACAGGGGCCCGGGGGTGAAGAGGAAGAAGGCAGGGAGACTGGAAGCTGGGCGGGGCACACCCCTCTCTCAGTGCCCCCTCTGCAGTGGGTCCCTGCATGGACCCTCAGGAGAGAGCTCCCATCTGGGACCCTGGGACCCTCCTGAGCTGCCAGGGCACAGCTCTGCTTCGGGCCCCGGCACCCATGCTCAGACCTGAAACCAGTGTCCGAGGTCAGGGATGTAGAATCGCGCCTTGAATTAATTTTTGTTAATGTTGAATTTCAATCATGTTTGTCTTTTTATGTGTGTATTTGGTGTTACGAGCTTTTAATCCCTTTGGGGTTGAAAATCTTCAAGACAGAATGGAACAGAGGATGAGGAGAATGTCTTGTGCTGGGACTGACCCTCGGAGGGCCCCGAGGCCCAGGCACTCGCCCCCACCAGGGGTGAGTCACATTCCCGGACCCCAGCCCCCAGCCCCTCACACCCTTTATTCCCGAGGGTGGCACAGTTGGGCCTGAAGAGCAGTGTGTGCCACACTTGTCCGCCAGGCTTCACAGCATTTTCCTTACACTGAAGCCGGAGAGAGGGTTTCCACAGGCTGGGGGAAAGGCCAAGTCCACTCAATGCTCATTTATACTGGTATTTGTAAACACTTTTATTAGCACCATGCGGTCCTAAGAGCTTGTAGGACACTCTAGGGATTGTAAACGTCTAGGGGACATCAGATCAACAAAAGATCCGAAGCAAAAGAACAAAAGTATGTCAAATAAACTACGTGAGAATTCTGACACTGAAAAAATTCCAAAACCTAAAGGAAGACGCGAATGTGGGACAAACACGAACGCGGGCCGGGCCACATCCTGCCTCTGTGGTGGGTCTGCACCGCCGGGGGCTGGGCGGGGGAGCCTCCTCGGGACACCACAGCGGCAGGAGACGCAGAGCGACTTGTATTTAGGGCAAAACTCTTAGGTACGAGGCTCAGGCCAATTGCAGCCAAATTCTGCCTTCAGGAAAAGTAACTTCCGTGCTGTTCCAGTATCTAATACACGTGAAACAATCTTCAAGAGCACAATGTCACAGTGGTTTTCAAAGTTTCTATTGGTGTCCAGTTGCTTTAGAATGCCGTGTGGCTTCCGCTGCGCGGTGCCGCGGGCCGCCTCTCCCTGCACATCTCCCCTTGCCATGGACTTCCTTCCCACTCGGTCACCACAAGCACCGAGTAGGCTTCCCAGTGCTCACAAGTCACCTCTTCAATACATACTAGTGTGTATGTGTTGATCCCAATCTCCCAGCTTCACTCAGCCTCTTAAAGATTCTGCCTCCTCCCCCAAAAAAGCCACATGGTGAACGGTCATTTACCCCTTGCTTGCATTTCTGAGAAGCCAAAGGCCCGAGGGGCCCTGGTAGGCCATGGGCCCCTGCTCCTGCCCCAGCCAGGGCTGCCTCCCAGAGGAGCACCTCCATGCGGGGCTCAGGAGAGCGGGCAGGGGGCGTTCCTGGAGGTGTGTGAGCTGTCACAGGCCGGGGCCGGGACAGGGGTCAGGGTGCCGGGGCCGGGGACAGGGGTCAGGGTGCCGGGGCCGGGGACGGGTCAGGGTGCCGGGGCCGGGGACAGGGGTCAGGGTGCCGGGGCCGGGGACAGGGGACAGGGTGCCGGGGCCGGGGACAGGGGTCAGGGTGCCGGGGCTGAACCAGGGGTCAGGGTGCCGGTGCTGTGGACAGGGGTCAGGATGCCGGGGCCGGGGACAGGGGTCAGGGTGCCGGTGCTGTGGACAGGGGTCAGGGTGCCGGGGCCGGGGATAGGGGTCAGGGTACCGGGGCTGGACCAGGGGTCAGGGTGCCAGTGCCGTGGACAGGGGTCAGGGTGCCGGGGCCAGGGACAGGGGACAGGGTGCCGGGGCTGGGGACAGGGGTCAGGGTGCCGGGGCTGGACCAGGGGTCAGGGTGCCAGTGCCTTGGACAGGGGTCAGGGTGCCGGGGCCGGGGACAGGGGACAGGGTGCCGGGGCCGGGGACAGGGGTCAGGGTGCCGGGGCCGGGGACAGGGGTCAGGGTGCTGGACCAGGGGTCAGGGTGCTGAGGCTGGACCAGTGGTCAGGGTGCCGGGCGCCGGGGCCAGGACCAGGGGTCAGGGTGCTGGACCAGGGGTCAGGGTGCCGGGGCTGGGACAGGGGTCAGGGTACCAGGGCTGGACCAGGGGTCAGGGTGCCGGTGCCGTGGACAGGGGTCAGGGTGCCGGGGCCGGGGACAGGGGACAGGGTGCCGGGGCCGGGGACAGGGGACAGGGTGCTGGGGCTGGGACAGGGGTCAGGGTGCCGGGGCTGGGGACAGGGGTCAGGGTGCTGGGGCTGGGACAGGGGTCAGGGTGCTGGACCAGGGGTCAGGGTGCTGAGGCTGGACCAGGGGTCAGGGTGCCGGGTGCCAGGTGCCGGGGCCAGGACCAGGGGTCAGGGTGCTGGACCAGGGGTCAGGGTGCCGGGGCTGGGACAGGGGTCAGGGTACCAGGGCTGGACCAGGGGTCAGGGTGCCGGTGCCGTGGACAGGGGTCAGGGTGCCGGGGCCGGGGACAGGGGACAGGGTGCCGGGGCCGGGGACAGGGGACAGGGTGCTGGGGCTGGGACAGGGGTCAGGGTGCCGGGGCCGGGGACAGGGGACAGGGTGCCGGGGCCGGGGACAGGGGTCAGGGTGCCGGGGCCGGGGACAGGGGTCAGGGTGCTGGACCAGGGGTCAGGGTGCTGAGGCTGGACCAGTGGTCAGGGTGCCGGGCGCCGGGGCCAGGACCAGGGGTCAGGGTGCTGGACCAGGGGTCAGGGTGCCGGGGCTGGGACAGGGGTCAGGGTTCCAGGGCTGGACAGGGGTCAGGCTGCTGGGGCTGGGACAGGGGTCAAGGTGCCAGGGCTGGGACAGGGGTCAGGGTTCCAGGGCGGGACAGGGGTCAGGGTTCCAGGGCGGGACAGGGGTCAGGGTGCCGGGGCTGGGATAGGAGCCGCCACACTTTGAGGTGGGATGCAGCCCCTCCTTTGTGGCCCCGGCCCCCCGGGTGGAGCCCCTGAAGGCACAGCACTCCCACCAGGCATTGCTTGGTTTATATGACTCCACACCTGGCCTGGGGTCACCCAGTGCCACGCTGGGCCCACCTTCCAGTTGCAGCCTGTGGGGTAAAAGTGCAGCAGCTGAAGGCACGACTGCAGACCCTATTTCCCGAGAGGGGGCCAGCTTCTGGTCTCCTGAGCTGTGAAGCTGCATCTGCAGGCTCTTGCCACTCAGAGGAACTGCTCCTGGATGACACCCGTGTGCACAGGAGAGATGGAGCCTACACGGGGCGGGCCTGTGGCTGCCCGTGGCCTCTGGCGGGAAAGTGCCACCCAATTGCTGTGATGTGGGCAGAGGCTAGGGAGGCCCTCAGAGAGTGCCCCCCAGCCCCCCAAGAAGACAGCAGGGCCCCCAGGCTCCCATCCGCACCAGCATCACAGCGGAGTCTGCAGAGGAGCTCCATGGAAAGCTCAGCGTCTGAGCCGCCGGTGCCTCTCTAGTCTCTGACTCTGGGCGGACTCCAGGCCTTTCTTTCAAGGCTCTGCAGCCCCCTCTCCAAGCCTCCTGCTGGCGGCCTGGCCGCCCTGCTTCCCCCCAAGCCAGAATCAGAGAGAAGGTGGAGTGTGCGTCCACCTGGGGTTGTCACCAACCTTGTGCACAAGGCTATCGGCTTTGAGTGCCTCTGTTCTGAAGTGAGGCAGTTCTGTCCGGCTCTAATCTCCCCTGGCAGCCATCTGGACCGAGGCAAACTCTGCCAGCGTTTGGACTCTGTACATAAGAAACTCTGACCTGAAATGTTTTTATAGGCTTAAAAGTTTCGGTGAAAACATTTCTTGAGAAGTTTCTGTAAGAAAAGAGCATTTATTTTGGTTCCGTGTCTGCTGGCAGGTTGCCTGGCTCTGCACCCCCCAACCCCCGCGCCGCCCCCCCACCCCCAGCTCTTTGTTCTAACTGGGCTTTCCAGCCTCTGACCAGCAACTTGGGCTGAGAGCCGTTCTGAGAAGCGGGAAGGCCCTCAGAACACTTCCCTCTGCCGCAGCACTGCATGTCCCCAAGACTAGGCAGCCCTCTGTTGGTGGGGGCAGGCCCCAGCCCGAGTCGGGCCAGGACAGGGGCCTCAGCCGGCGGGGGCTCCTGCCAGCGGAGACGCTCCCACTGGGAGTCTGAGTGGGAGGAGAGGGCAGGTTTTATGGGACTTGGAAAAAAAGAATGACAACCACTTAAAATATGTCACAAATTCCTTTCATGAGATGGACGGATTGTGGCCAGCCACACTCTCGGAGTGAAAGGGCGGGGAGAGGGTGAGGGCGAGGACGCGGCCTCTTCGCACGTCCAGGGGAGGCGGCCGTGCCGGGCGCTCGGCTTCTCCCCGGGGCCCTGCAGTCCGCATCCTGGCGGGTCCTCAAACACCCGCTGCGAGTGCTGGTCTGGGAACCTCGGGAACCTCGCTGTGAAGCTGGAAAGATGCATCTTTGTTGCCTGAAGATCGAGCCTTCCAAGCAGCCCTATCAGAATACAATGACACCCAGCTGTATTTTAATATGTGACTCCATCTCTCTCTAATCTGCTTGTGACACAGGTTTGTAAAACAACTAATTCAATCCAGTGTACTGTCCCCTCAGTCGTGTCTGACTCTTTCAACCCCATGGACTGTAGCCCGCCAGGCTCCTCTGTCCACAGGATTCTCTAGGCAAGAACACTGGAGTGGGTTGCAGTGCCCTCCTCCAGGGATCTTCCCAACCCAGGGATCGAATCCACATCTCTTGTGTCTCCTATATTTGCAGGTGGGTTCTTTACTATTAGCGGCACCAGATACACCTGTAATGACTGTTTTTGACATTGATGACCAATGTCATCTTCAAATAAGTTTTCTGCTAATAAAACTCTGTGATGAGAGAGAGACCTGAAGGGGGAGAAGGGGGCTTTGGAGCCCTTGTCAGCTCCCAGCCCAGGCCGCATCCCTGGCTGTCCCAGTGGGTAAGCACCTCTCACCTGCTCCTGCGGGCATGGGCCCCTCCTCCTCTGCAGTGCCCACATCCTGGACCCCACCCCCAACTCACACAGATCCTGCTCTTGAGTCTTGGGTACCGCCTGACCTGGGTTCCAGGTTTTTCATCTCAATGACTGGTGAAGACTATCAGATCCCCATCTAGATTCAGCGGAGGGTAACGCAGAGAGCCTTCAAAGGCCCCAGGAGGCCACAACCCCCAGGCACCTTCTAACATCCTCACCCCAAGCCTTCAGCCCTGCCGCCCCTTGGCACCAACCACCACCCTCAGGTTTCGATGGTTTGATGCGGCAGCCCTCACAAGGCCACCAAGACACTCACCTGAAGACCCCCTGCCCCGCCGTCCTGCTGTGTTACAAGCAGGGCACTCCTGCGTTCTCTGTAACCTAGAGACAGTTGCCTTGCGCAGGGGGCACTGGCCGGGGCCGAGCACAGGAGTCAGCGCCTGAGGTCCATGCATCTGGCGCAGGCTCTGCTTTCCGCTCGCACTGGGCCCTTCACACGCCCAGCCCTCCGTGCCTTCCTGGTCCTCCCCAAAGCCCTCTCACTCGCTTTCCGGCCAGACAAGAGCACGGCTCTCCTCAGCCCCAGCCTTTCCTCCCCTTGTCGAGCAGATGGGGCTTTGCCATCTTCACCTGGAGGATACTGACTTCAGAAGTACAGATCCCCTCTTGCACACGTACTTCTAAAGGCAAATTGTGCCCCACTGTGGTGACAGGAAAGAATGCAAACCAGGGAGCCTCACTGCCACGTGCCTGTGCCGACTGGCTCGAGGTCTGACGGCAGCTGCAGGAGGGGAACCCACCGGGGATTGGCAGCCGCCTGGCTTCTCTGCAGAACCCTGCATTTTGCAACAATGATAGATTTTGTTAGCTTGTTAATTCCTTCAGACCAGGTACTGTGTTTATTATCTAATTTATTAATTCATTCATTTGCTCTTTATGCATGTATAGCACCCTCTTCAGCATGGTAGGCAGACACTTAGCTAGCACGAGAATAACCCCTTTATGGAATATGATCCACCCAGTTCAACATTTCATTCTCACAAAGGCGATTACTGCATGAATCCCCCTCTTCAAACTTGCAACACTTTATGATGAGAAGAAATGCTTCTTCATTCCAAGTGTTTTCCCCACAAAAAGCTGGCAGTTGCCACGACAGACGAGTGATGTAGGTACTTGTATAAGTGCATTGTTGTGCTGCAGTGGAAACAAACCTAAGAAAGAACAATACAGCAAAAGAAAGCCTGGAGTCAGAAGACCAAAATTCAAATGCCATTTCTCCAGGGACCAGTTAAGTTGCTAGCTTCTCTGGAAGTCAGTTACCTCGTCTAGGAAACAAGGATGATGCAACCTCCTGCCTCTCACGGATGTCACGGAAATGAAATCAGAAAGGGGGTGCGCACACCTTGAGGACAACTTGGGGGCAGGAAGCTCACTGCAGGGAGGTGAAACCTGGGCAGAGAGCTGCTGCAGAGCACCGAGCCTCTCACCCACTCCATATCACTGCTCAGGGTATTTCCAAATCCTGGTTTGCAGCTGAGCCTGGATAACTGCTGTCCTGCCCGGTTCCAGCGTGTGCCGGCCACAGTCAGGACCCCAAGCACACACAAGGGGCCTCTCGTTCTACAAGGGCCGACTTCCAACTGGCTGTCCAAATGACAGAGGGCAGCTCTCCCCATCTAGGGCCATCCCAGAGCACAGAGGAAACCCAAGGCCTCTTACTGCCAGGCCTGGGAGGACCAGGCAAATAACCTGGGATTACTCCCCCTGACCAACACGGGGAGGACGCCCCTCCAGACATGAGAGGATTTCATTTCTGGAAATGAAATTTCCCCTTCTCATGGTGGGTAGGGTTCTTCCTGAATCCTCCCAAACTTCAGCACCCTGAGTGCTCACACAACTTTGCCATATTTACACAACACTTGTGCTATTTAGTTACTTAATAATTTTCTTTGAATTAATTTTAAATGTAATCCTTAAAAAAAAAAAAACTTGTCCTTATCCTAAGTGAAATGCGACCCCATGGAGTGCAGCCTACCAGGCTCCTCCGTCCATTGGATTTTCCAGGCAAGAGTACTGGAGTGGGTTGCCATTGCCTTCTCCAGAATAACATCATAGGCTTAATATATTTGTTGTATTTTTTCTATTACACATTCAGACAAATACATAATAACTATGTAATGAGTAAATTAAAACATGTCTGTCCCTCAGTTCAGTTCAGTCGTGTTCGACTCTTTGCGACCCCATGGACTGCAGCACGCCAGGCCTCCCTGTCCATCAACAACTCCCGGAGTTTACTCAAACTCATCTCCATTGGGTCTGTGATGCCATACAACCATCTCATCCTTTGTCATCCCCTTCTCCTCCTGCCTTCAATCTTTCCCAGCATCAGGGTCTTTTCAAATGAGTCAGTTCCTCGCATCAGGTGACCAAAGTATTGGAGTTTCAGCTTCAGCATCAGTCCTTCCAATGAATATTCAGGACTGATTTCCTTAAAGACTGACTGTCCCTACGCTACCTAAAAAGTCTCAGCGGTTCAATCTGGGAAAACCGCTTGAAAGAACCCGGTTTGCCTTTGGGTAAGGGCGAGAGGGCGTGGCAGGGCCCTGACACCCAGCGCGGGAGCGCCTCCGTCCCCACCCCCATCCCGACACAGCGCTGGACCGGACTTCGCAGAGAAATTCGCTGAAGGAACGTCTCCATCTAGTGGCAGAGACCTCTCATTACAGCCGGAAGGCAGCTCTGGCTAAAAGGCGCCAGGGGGTTCCTTTCGGGGGGACGAAAAAGTTTAGGAATGGGAGTGCGGATGGCTGCTTACCTCACTGAATATACTAAAACCCTCTGGATTGTACACTTTAGGGGGATGAATTGCCTGGTAAAAATTACATCTCAATTTTCAAAAAAAGAACGATTATGGGAGGATTCAATATAAACAGAGAAAACACCGCCTGTGCCTTCTTCTGGTGAAATTACATTATCTGAAGCGTGGCAGCGAGGGCGTCTTTTTCTTCGTTCTGTCTCGAGAGGTGACGTTTACATCCAGGGGCCACAAGTCTTACCAGAAATGGATTCTTTCGTTCGTTTGTAAACCACGGCTATAGCTCCTGCTAAACACAATTTTCCCATGATTCCTTTAGCTGATATTCTAAAAAGTTGTCTCTTTTTAAGGCCGTTTCACCCTAAAAAGTGCTTTCAAGCGGCAATTACACAGATCTGAAATGTGCAGCCTGTGCCTTCACGGTCACTTCACAGAGGAGCTGGTGGGTGTGGTTAAATTATGATGTTTTATTCTAAGGGGAGGCTGAGAAACATCTGCTCCTTGATGGAAACCATGTGTTGCTGCAAGACACTACGTCAGGCAGTTTAACACGATGTATCCCTTACAATTACAAGTGCTAAACAGAACCCATTACAGAATTCCCACTCATGTTCTCGTCACACACCAACTCAAGAATCTTCCCCTGTAACTCGTAGGGGATTGATCAGTGCAATTATTTTGTAAAGGTCTTTGTCAGTGGATTCAAAATAACCAGAAACAGTAATTATTATTATTTAGGATTCAAGTGTTGATTTTCCAGCTGAGATGCAGCCTCAGCCTCACGCGGCTACAGGTGTGGATGAAGCAGATAGCAAACCCTTCTGTGTGCAGCACGTTTTCTGGGAGGGCCTCTCACCCTGCCAGGCACATGCTCCCACTGCAGTGCGTAGGAAGGTGGTCCCAAGACCTCCAGACAAGCCAGCGTGAGCTCAGTTCCGCCCCGGCCACAGCTCACGTCCTCATGCCCTAAGCAGGTCTCCCTCACTGGGAGGCTTGAGAGAAGGTGCTTCCCCAGCCCACCTGCTCAGAGGGCTTTGTCCCCAGCCCACCCCACCCCCCCTCAGAGGGCTTTGTCCCCAGCCCCCACCCCCAGAGGGCTTTGCTTGCCCCACTGCTGCTGGAGCAAGGCAGCCCCTCCAACCTCAGTGCCTCAGCCAGAGCTGTCGGGACAGGGGAAGAAGCCGGGGCAGCGTCTGGCAACAGCTCTGACAGCCCCAACTCCACTTCCCCACCCCAGTCCTGCTTCCCCTCCTCTCCTCTCACATCTCATACCCTGAGGCCCGTGTGCACAGTCTATAATGTGCAGGATGAATTATTTAGCCCCAAATGTCGTTAGTTCTCAAGTTGAGAGATCCTGAGCTAGACTGGCCACGGAAAAAGAGAGGAGACAGTGAGCAAAACTGGTAACGAAAGAGGGGCTTTCACAAGAAACCATGCCTGAAATAAACGTTAAGATGAAATGGACAAATCCCTAGAAAGATACAAATGACCACAACTGACTCAAGAAGAAACAGAAAACTGGAACGAACCTACAACAAGTAAAGAAATTCAATTGGTGATTTTAAGTCTTTCAACAAAGAAAAATTCAGTCCTATGTGGTTTCAATGGTGAATCCCATCATACATTAATATTTTAGAGAAAAGCCATGAAATTAAAAGATGCTTGCTCCTCAGAAGAAAAGCTATAACAAACCTAGACATAGGTTATTAAAAAACAAAGACATCACTTTGCTGACAAAGGTCATTAGAGTCAAAGCTATGGTCTTTCCAGTAGTCATGTATGGATCTGAGAGTCGGACCACAAAGAAGGCTGAGAGTAGAAGAATTGATGCTTTCGAACTGTGATG
Organism: Bubalus kerabau; assembly: GCF_029407905.1. Taxonomy (NCBI): domain Eukaryota; kingdom Metazoa; phylum Chordata; class Mammalia; order Artiodactyla; family Bovidae; genus Bubalus; species Bubalus kerabau. The sequence goes on along the minus strand of NC_073644.1, from coordinate 3,936,360 downwards.
CTGGAGAAGACTCTTTAGAACCCTTGGACTGCAAGGAGATCAAGCCAGTCCATCCTAAAGGAAATCAACTCTGAATATTCTTTGGAAGGACTGATGCTGAAGCTAAAGCTCCAATATTTTGGCCACCTGATGAGAAGAGCCGACTCACTGGAAAAGACCTGATGCTAGGAAAGATTGAGGGCAGGAGGAGAAGGGGACGACAGAGGATGAGATGGTTGGATGGCATTACTGATTCAGTGGACATGAACTTGAGGAAACTCTGGGAGAGAGTGAAGCCTGGTGTGCTGCAGTCCATGGAGTTGCAAAGAGTCAGACACGACCTAGTGACTGAACAACAACTGTTGGGGAAGTCGTATTAGGAATTTATATTTGACTGTGACTCTTCGGGCTGTTGTGTTCAGTGTGCTCTTGCGTGAGGGCCAGTGTCAGTTTAAGGACCCCACAAGCCACTTGGCCAAACAAGATGGGTGCTGAGACAGTAATAGCATGGAGTAGCTTCTATTTTATAAGAATACACTGTAGGCCGTGACGGAACGACGAGGCCTTGGGGCGCGCGACTCGCCCGCCCACCCCGGCCCCGCCCCTTGGCCTGCCGCTCCTCTCCTGGGCGGCGGCCTCGCGCGGCCGGGGTCGCCCAGAAAGCAAGCGGCAACAACCCTTGGAGAGAGACTAAGTTTTCTTGACTTCTACAGTGACAGAGAGCTTGTGAAAGTTGGTACTTCTGGCCTGCGCTGCCATCATTCTACCACCCAGCCCAAGACGCCCCAGGCTGGACATTAGTGCCTCCCTCTTTATTTCTCTGTCATCATCCAGATCAGCACCTGACTGTTTATTTTCAAATCTCACAAACCCAGCCCCCAGATCTTCATGTTCTGGTTCTCAGCTACTGTTGAAGGTCTCCAGCAGACAGTTCATTCATTCAGTAAATATGTGTTGAGGGACTGACAGTATAGACAATGAAAAGAGTCAGCGCCTCTGCCACCATAGAGCTTACATTCTGGTGGGAGATAAATACAATGAACAAACATTTTGTACATCAGAGTGTGGACAGTGACTTGTGACCACCACAACAGCAGATCCTGCCTTCCTCAGCTGATCTCCAGTCAGCTCCTGATATCGCCATCCCTCCTCCCAACCCTTGTCTCCTCTTTTGGCCTCCTAAATGCCCATCTCGTTGGCCTGGGTTCAACTGGTGGTATGGAGGGGTGCTGCCCAGCACTGACCTAGGAGTGTGTGTTACCCACTGACCCAATGGACATCAAAGGCCAGTTCTGGAATGATGATGATTCGGAGGGAGACAATGAATCAGAGGAATTTCTCTATGGAGTTCAGGGAAGCTGTGCAGCTGACCTGTATCGGCACCCACAGCTGGATGCAGACATTGAAGCTGTGAAGGAAGTCTACAGTGAGAACTCTGTATCCATCAGAGAATATGGAACTATCGATGACGTGGACGTTGACCTCCACATCACCATCAGCTTCCTGGATGAGGAAGTTTCTACAGCCTGGAAGGTCCTCCGGACAGAACCTATTGTGTTGAGGCTGCAGTTTTCTCTCTCCCAGTACCTTGATGGACTGGAACCATCAATTGAGGTTTTCCAGTCATCAAATAAGGAAGGATTTGGGCTGGGTCTTCAGTTGAAAAAAATCCTGGGTATGTTTACATCCCAACAATGGAAACATCTCAGCAACGATTTCCTAAAGACCCAGCAGGAAAAGAGGCACAGCTGGTTCAAGACAAGCGGTACCATCAAGAAGTTCCAAGCTGGCCTCAATATCTTCTCACCCATCCCCAAGTCTCCCAGTTTCCCTATCATACAGGACTCCATGCTGAAAGGCAAACTGGGTGTACCAGACCTTCGAGTTGGACGCCTCATGAACCGTTCCATCTCCTGCACCATGAAGAACCCCAAAGTGGAGGTGTTTGGCTACCCTCCCAGCCCCCAGGCAGGTCTCCTGTGTCCCCAGCACATGGGCCTCCCTCCCCCAACACGGACCTCTCCTTTGGTCAGTGGTCACTGCAAGAACATCCCCACTCTGGAATATGGATTCCTTGTCCAGATCATGAAATATGCAGAGAATCCCAACATTGAATGAGTACTGTGTTGTATGTGATGAGCAGCATGTCTTCCAGAATGGGTCCATGCTCAAGCCAGCCGTCTGTACTCGTGAACTGTGCGTTTTCTCCTTCTACACATTGGGAGTCATGTCCGGAGCTGCAGAGGAGGTGGCCACTGGAGCAGAGGTGGTGGATCTGCTGGTGGCCATGTGTAGGGCAGCTTTGGAGTCCCCTAGAAAGAGCATCATCTTTGAGCCTTATCCCTCTGTGGTGGACCCCACTGATCCCAAGACTCTGGCCTTTAACCCTAAGAAGAAGAATTATGAACGACTGCAGAAAGCTCTGGATAGTGTGATGTCCATCCGGGAGATGACCCAGGGCTCGTATCTGGAAATCAAGAAGCAGATGGACAAGCTGGATCCCCTGGCTCATCCTCTCTTGCAGTGGATCATCTCTAGCAACAGGTCGCACATTGTCAAACTACCTCTCAGCAGGCTGAAGTTCATGCACACCTCACACCAGTTCCTCCTGCTGAGCAGCCCTCCTGCCAAGGAGGCTCAGTTCCGGACTGCCAAGAAGCTCTATGGCAGCACCTTTGCCTTCCATGGGTCCCACATTGAGAACTGGCATTCGATCCTGCGCAATGGGCTGGTCAATGCATCCTACACCAAACTGCAGGAATGGGAAAAGGACAGTATAGGATGCCCTCCAAAGATGAGCTCGTCCAGAGATACAACAGAATGAATACCATCCCCCAGACCCGATCCATTCAGTCAAGGTTCCTGCAGAGTCGGAATCTAAACTGTATAGCACTTTGTGAAGTGATTACATCCAAGGACCTCCAGAAGCATGGGAACATCTGGGTGTGCCCTGTGTCCGACCATGTCTGCACACGGTTCTTCTTTGTATATGAGGATGGTCAGGTGGGCGATGCCAACATTAATACTCAGGACCCCAAGATACAGAAGGAAATCATGCGTGTGATCGGAACTCAGGTTTACACAAACTGAGGGGGCCCTAGCCCTCGTACCACCCCTGTTCCCCCAGGATCCAACTGCCCTCATAAAAGGGCTCAGGAGCAGCAGACAAGTCTGCCCTGAGGAATCAAGGGGCCATTACTAAGGGGCAGGAAAAAGATAGACGAGGCGGCCTTCATGGTGGAGATTGACCCAGGAACCACTCCACATTTGGATGGCCCAGACTGACTCCTTACCCCGATTTTCCCAGTTGACTTCACCCTGTTTGTAAATAAAACAATAAAATGGAAGGTGCTGTGGACTGGATATGAAAAAAAAAAAAGAATACAGTGTATAATACTTACAACGTACAAAATATGCATTAATCGACCAGTCATGTTATCAGTAAAGCTTCCAATCAACATTAGGCTTTCAGCAGTTAAGTTTGGGGAGTCAATAGTTATACACAGATTTTTGACTGCACAGAGGGGTCAGCATACTGCCCTTAAAAAGTCAAGTGTACTATCATCAAATAACCTGAAATGAAATTAAGAAAATAATTCCGTGTACAATAGCATCAAAAAGAAATAAAGCACCTAGCAATGAATGTAAAAAAAAAAAAGTTCAAGATTTATTCACTGAAAACTATAAAATACCACTGAGAGAAATTATAGAAAATTTAAATGGAGAAACATCCCACGCTCACAGATTGAAAGATTCGATATTATTTATATGTCAGTTCCCTACAAATTATAGAGAAACAGAGCAATCATTATCAAAATCCCATCATGTTTTTGTAGAAATTGACAGACTGATCCTAGTAGATATGTGGACATGAAAAGGACCTAGACCAGCCAAAACAATTTTGACAGAGAACAAAGTTGGAGAAGTTACACTATTGGATCTCAAACTCACTATAAAGCTACAGAAATCAAGATCAGCTGGTGTTAACATAAGGACGGACATAAAGATCAATGGAACAGAACTTGAAATTCTAGGATGTTCATGGTCTGTATCGTAAAATTTAACACAAAATAACATTTTAAAGAGTCATTGGAGAGAGATTTCTTCCTATTAAGGACTCTCTCAACCCCATAGCTTATTCTCATGTCTGTCTTGTGCTGGATTCAGAGCAGGGACCGGCAGGAGAGGACTCCAACCCATTCTCTGCTGTGAATTACACGAACATGATTGTCTTGGGACCTGCTTTTTAGAAACTCTCTCTCCAGCAGCTGTAATGGAAATTTGGTCATGAGATGAGAAGCAATTAGGAGGTAATTTGTACATAAAATCATGTGGAATTCATGCAGGAACATTACTTCCTATCACACAACATCGTACTTTTTATTAGGAAAGTTTTCAGATATGCAAAAATACCAACGTTCCTGATATCCCTCTCATCAGGACAGAACCTACCTTGTTCAATCACACTTCCCATTCAGTAGGCCTGATTGTTTAGAAATAAATCCCAGGTATCCTATTATTTCATCTGTAAATATTTCATCACACATCTTTAAATGATAAAGGTTGCTCTTAAACTGATACTCAAATCACCAGTAATCTCCTATAGGTGGAGAAGGAAATGACAACCCACTCCAGTATTGTTGCTGGAGAATCCCATGGAAGAGGAGTCTGGTGGGCTGTAGCCCATGGGATCGCAGAAGAGTTGGATACGACTTAGCGACTGAAAAACAACAGTCTCCTACAGGAATTGAAACAGTAAAAGGAAGCCATCCTCTGTAAGCTGCACAGACTCTGCCTATAAAGTCTCGCTCTCTTTAAACAGCCTTTTTACACCCATCTGATGATGTAAAATAAAATGAGTCTCATGTTCATTTCTCCAAAAATAGTAAACTTTTCCGAGCAGCACAGTCAACAGCAGAGCATGCCGTGGCCAGGAGCCTGCTGTCCCAGGGGGACACAGCAGAGCCCACTGACACACCCCCTTCCATGGAGCACACTGAGTCCAGCTTGGACCTAGGAAAGCGGACCCTCAGTCCAGAACAAGGGCAGACTCCCTAGCTCTAAACCTGATAGAGAAGTTTCAAGTGAAAACTCTGGCTTAGAGATGTGAATCAGAGTCACTCTTATCTTTTCTCAACATCTGACTTGAAATAATAATTTAAAAAATTAAACCCAAGCCATGTGGGAAGGGATTCCCAGGTGGCTCAGTGGTAAAGAATCCACCTGTCCATGCAGGAGATGTGGGTTTGACCCCTGGGTCCAGAAGATCCCCTGGAGTAGGAAATGATAACCCACTCTGTATTCTTGCCTGGAAAATTCCGTAGACAGAGGGCTGGCGGGCTACAGTCTATGGGGTCGCCAAGAGACAGACACGACTGAGCAGCTGAGCACGCCTGCACGCGAAGGCTCGAGTATAACTGTCTCCAGGCCGCCTCTCCCCACCGTAACAGACAGTGTGCCAGAAAGATGCCGGGAGACCAGCGCTGCTGATCCTGCCGCTAGAGTCGTCCCCTTATGTAGGTGGTGATGCTACACTGCTCTGGCTTAACCAAGGGGGCACTGACTCTCCGCTCCCAAAGGCTTGGCTGCACAGACAGCATTTTACTGTGGCTGGTCCAGGAGACCCAAGGGGATGCCACAGCATCCCCCTTTACTGGGGAGTAAGACCACAGAGAGAGCAGGGAGACTCTCCTGATCACCCAGCTGCCCTGAAGAAAGTCGCTCTTGGGAAAGTCACTGTTCCCTTCCCCCTCCCTCCCCTTTCCCTCTGGTTTTCTCCCTTTTCTGTATTTCAAGGCACTGGTCTTAGAGGAGTCCTGTGCTCACTGCCCCTTCTGTTTTGGTGAGTTGGGCAGAGGGAAAGCTGGAGATGGAGAAAGCTCCTGTTAGTGGGAGAGCACTGTTGACATGTCCGGGGGCAGGGGCGGGGGGTGGGGGTGGGGGGCAGAGGAAGAGATTCCTGGGAGGAGTTGGGGGAGGGAAGGGGAGGGGAGGAGGGAAGGGGAGAGTTGGGGGAAGGAGAGTAGGGGGAGGGGGAGGGGAGAGAAGGAGGAGGGGAGTGGGGGGAGGGGAGGAGGGATCACTTCTGCCATGTGATCCAGTTAGAAACAGAGAAGAAAATCTAAGAGGTTTCCACTTTGGGTGGGACAGCAGTCTGGAGGCTTTAGGGGCCCCACACTAAGAACACTTAGATTTCTGTCTAGGACATGAATTTTCCATGACAGCACCAGGTTTGAAGGAAGCAAGGGACATCCTGAAAGTGAAAGTTGCTCAGTCATGTCCGACTCTGCAACACACAGACTCTACAGTCCACTGAATTCTCCAGGCCAGAATACTGGAGTGGGTAGCCTTTCCCTTCTCCAGGGGATCTTCCCAACCCAGGGATCGAACCCAGGTCTCTAGCATTGCAGGCATATTCTTTACCAGGGACATCCTGAAGTCTCTCAAACCAAGGAAATCCTAATGAGCTTGACCCAGGGAGGGAAGTCCAGTTAGAAAATACAAGAAGCAGAGTGGCCCTCAGGGGACTTGCCAATATCACACTTACTGATTATGTATTATGCAAATATTTCATATATCCACCATGTGGGTGGACCAGTTTCTTTTCATTGGAATGTAGCTCTTACATAATAATTACCCCAAAAAGTAAGCTGCTGCTGCTGCTAAGTCACTTCAGTCGTGCCCGACTCTGTGTGACCCCATAGACGGCAGCCCACCAGGCTCCCCTGTCCCTGGGATTCTCCAGGCAAGAACACTGGAGTGGGTTGCCATTTCCTTCTCCAATGCATGAAAGTGAAATGTGAAACGAAAGTCGCTTAGTCATGTCCGACTCTTAGCGACCCCATGGACTGCAGCCTAGCAGGCTCCTCCATCCATGGGATTTTCCAGGCAAGAGTACTGGAGTCGGGTGCCATTGCCTTCTCCGAAAGCGAGCTATGAAATGTAAAAAAAATGGTGTGAAAGGAATTGGTTAATATGGTGGTAGTTTAGTCACTAAGTCGGGTCCAGCTCTTGTGACCCCATGGACTGTAGCCCCCCCAGGCTCCTCTGTCCATGGGATTTCCCAGGCAAGAATACTGGGGTGGGTTGCCATTTCCTTCTCCAGAGGATTTTCTTGATCCAGGGATTGAACCTGCATCTCCTGCATTGCAGGCAGATTCTCTACTGACTGAACCATCAATTGGTAAACATAGGTTAAAGAAAAACAGTCTATAAAACAATGACTAATTTGGGAGTTGTAAAAAATGCAGAATTAAAATATTAGATAATTATAGTGTGTAAGTCTGAAGAAGAAGAGAGGTATAGTGTTTTTAGATCTATATGTTGTTTGGAAGGAAAGTGGAAAATTAACTTTACATTTATTAAGTAAGGAATGCAGGTTCTTTGGGTTCCTGAACCCAGTTGCAATGTGTGTGTGTGCAGGCCTCCCTACATCAACAAGCAATTCTTGGATGCCAGCAGGATATCCAGGAATCCAACTCAGTCCTGATCCTGTCTCCCTAGAGACAAAATCAGACTCTACAGCTTAAAGGGCTCAGTCCCACAAGACAGCCCTCCACTTCAGACTCCAGTCGAAAGCCCTGGTTCTGTCCTCCTTACAGACTCAAGATCCCGAGGACCCCTCCAACTCAGGATGTCAATCACAAGTCCAGTTGTCGCATGCACTTCCGACCAGCTGGCTAGAATCAGAGGTTCCCACAGCCCCCACCTCAGGTTGGATTAATTTGCTACAACAGCTCACAGCACCTGGGAAAACCTGTTTTCTTACTGGATTACCAGTTTATTTCAGAAGGATGTGGCATTGGATGGAAGAGAGACACAGGGTGACGCATGGCAGGGAAGCGGGGGTCGGGGGGGGAGGGTGGCGTGAAGCTTGCATGTGCCCTGCAGGTATTAATATAAAACTTGGAAAGGAAGTAATTAAACAATTATTTGTAAATGATATGAAAACTCCAAAGACTCTACTGATATACTACTTTATTAAAGTAAATGGATCATTGCACAAAAATCCGCTGCATTTTTATATACCACCAGCAGTCAATTAGAAAGTATCAATTTTTAAAAGTATCATGCATAAAGTATCAACAATGAAAAATAATGGACAAAAGTGTCAACAACAAAAAATAAAGTAACCAGGAATAAATGTAAAGCGAAAGAAAGAAAGACAGTGAAGTCGCTCAGTCGTGTCCGACTCTTTGTGACCCCGTGGACAATAGCCCACCAGGTTCCTCTGTCCATGGAATTCTCCAGGCAAGAATACTGGAGTGGGTTGCCATTTCCTTCTCCAGGGGATCTTCCCAACCCAGGGATCAAAGCCGGGTCTCCTGCATTGCAGGCAGACGCTTTGTCCTCTGAGCCACCAGGGAAGCCCCGGAATAAATGTAACCAATATACAAATCCTACATGCAGAAAATCATAAACTCTTACTGGAAGATTTAAAGGGGGCCTAAATAACTAGAGTGATATATTGTTTACAGATGGGGAGATTCAAATCACAAAGATGTCTCTTCTCCCCAACCTGAATTATAGATTCCATGTAGTTCTGAGCAAAACTCTTAACAGGTATAATCAATAAATTTGACATATTAATTAAAAAATTTATGAAGCAATGGCCAAGAATAGCCACAAAACTTCTTCCTAAATAAGTAAACTACTACGGGCAATTGCCCTCACAAATAATATGCCTTATTATGATGCTATAGCAATGAAGACAAGGCAAGAACCCAAAATAGAAAGTCCAAAATAAGCCCATGTATTTATAGAGACTTACTGAGTATCCGAGGTGGCACTGCAGCTCAGTGGGAACAAGATAAGCCTTTCAACAGCAGTAAGCTAGTAGTAATAACCAGGAGAGCTAGGATAACTGGTAACCCATATGGGAAAGAAGTCATATCCCTGCCTTACACCATATACAGAACATCCATTTCTTATTAAAGACTGAGCTGTGAGAGGCAAACTCTTATAAAATTAAAGAGTAAAAAAGGAAGCTATCTTTATACTCTCGGGTTAGGGGATACATTCTTAAAATTAAAGACTTCTGTTCTCAAATGACCATGAAAAATACAAGTCAAAAACTGGTGGATGATATGGGTAACATAAACAATAAAAGATCTGTTTCAGGAACTACAAGGAACTACCACTGCTCAACAAGAAAAAGACAAACAACCCAACAGAAAAATGAGCAACAAACTTGAATAGACATTTTGCAGAAAACACAAAAGGCAAATTAAAAAAAAAAAAATAGGAAAAGATACTAAGTCAAAATGGCTAGCAGACAAATACAAATTAAAATCACAACTTGATTTTAACAATTTTCATTTAGATTGGCAAAGATTAAGTAGGATAATAGCAAGTCATTGAGAATGTGGTGAGAATATAAGCTGAGACAACAATTTTGACATATCTCATAAATCTGAACACTTGCATATCCTGATTCAGCAATTCCACATTTATGTACATATCCTCAGATTTCAACTCATTATACTAAGAAACATGCAGAAATATGTTCATTGTAGCAATTTCCATATTACCAAAAAGGGAAAACAATCTAAATGTCCTTCTATAAAATAATGGATAAATAAATCCTGTCATATTCCCCCAATGAGCTATTATATAGAAGTCACAATAAACTGTACCCATATAAAATAATACAAATAAAATTTGGATACATAGTGATGAATGAAAAAACCATTTACAGATTTAAAAACATATGATGCATTTTAATAAACATCAAAAACAAGCACGACTAAACAGTATCTTTGTGCATACATTTATACAAACGCAGCAAAACGTCATACAACAGGAAAAAGACAAACATGAATTTGAGGATGGTTGATACCTCTGGTGGGGAATCAAGGGGATGAGATGGGATTGTAAGGAGCACAGACATAGCTATAACGATATTGGTCATGTTCAACATTTTCAGACCACAGATAGGTTCATTTTAGGATTACATTGTCTTTGGTATGTACATAATTTACAGTTTTTAAATGAGGGGAGGGAAGAACAAAGGGTGAGAGAAATCCAATTAAAGACAATGACAGGTCTATCCTGGAGATATAGAGGGTTTGGTTCCAGACCACTGCAGTAAAAATGAATATTGCCAAGTCTCACAAATTTTTGGCTTCCCAATGCATATAAACATTATTTCTACATTATACTGTAGTCCTTTACGGGTGTCTATTAAAAAAAAGTGTGAATACCTTAACTTAAAAATGAGTTATTGTTAAAAAATGCTAACCATCATCTGAGCCTTCAGTGAGCCGTAATCTTTTTGCTGGAGGGTCTTGCCTGGATGTTGCCGGCTGCTGACTGATGAGGGTGCTGGCTGCTGAAGGCTGGAGTTGGTGTGGCAATTTCTTAAAATAAGACAAGGATGTTTGCCACATCAATTGACTCGTCCTTTCATGAACAATTTCTCTGTAGCATGCAATGCTGTTTGATAGCATTTTACCCACAGTAGAACTTCTTTCAAAATTGGAGTCAATCCTCTCAAATCCTGCTGCTGCTTTATCAACTAAGTTTATGTAATATTCTAAGTCTTTTGTGGTCATTTCAACAATCTTCACAGCTTCCTCACCAGTGGCTTCTGTCTCAAGAAACCACTTTCTTTGCTCATCCATAAGAAGCAACTCCTCATCTGTTAAAGTTTTATCATGTGATTGCAGCAACTCAGTCACATCTTCAGGCTCCACTTCTAATTCTAGTTCTCTTGCTATTTCCACCACATCTGCGGCTACTTCCTCCACTGAAGTCTTGAACCCCTCACAGTCATCTATGAGGGTTGGAATCAACTTCTTCCAAACTCCTATCAACGTTGATATTTGGACCTCTTCCCATGAGTCACGAATGTTCTTAATGGCATCTAGAATGGTGAATCCTTTCCAGAAGGTTTTTAGTTTACTGTGCCCAGATCCATCTGAGGAATCACTATCTACAGCAGCTAGAGCCTTTCGAAATGTATTTCTTAAATAATACAACTTGAAAGTTGAAATTACTCCTTGATCCATGGGCTGCAGAATGGACGTTGTGTTAGAAGGTAAGAAAACAACATTAATCTCATTGTACATCTCCATTAGAGCTCTTGGGTGACCAGGTGAATTGTCAATAAGCAGCAATATTTTGAAAGGAATCTTTTTTTCTAAGCAGTAGTTCTCAACAGTGGGCTTAAAATATTCAGTAAACCATGTGGTAAAAAGATGTGCTGTCATCCAGGCTTTGTGGTTCCATTTATACAGCACAGGCAGAGTAGATTTTGCATAATTCTTAAGGGCTCTAGGATTTTCGGAATGGTAAATGAGCATTGGCTTCAACTTCAAGTCACCAGCTGCATTAGCCCCTAACAATAGAGTCAGCCTGTCCTTTGAAGCTTTGAAGCCAAGCATTGACTTCTCCTCTTTAGCTATGAAAGTTCTGGAGGGCATTTTCTTCCAATATAAGGCTGTTTCATCAACATTGAAAATCTGTTGTGTAGTGTAGCAACCTTCCTTAATCATCTTAGCTAGATCTGGGTAACCTGTGGCTTCTGCATCAGCACCCACTACTTCACCTTGCACTTTCACATTATGGAGACGGCTTCTTTCCTTAAACCTCATAAACCAACCTCTACTAGCTTCGAACTTTTCTTCTGCAGCTTCTGCACCTCTCTCAGCCTTCATAGAGTTGAAGAGAGTCAGGGCCTTGCTCCGGATCAGGCTTTGGCTTAAGGGCATGTTGTGGCTGGTCTGATCTTCTATCCAGACCACCAAAACCTTCTCCATATCAGCAATAAGGCTATTTCGCTTCCTTATCATTCGTGTGTTCACTGGAGTAGCACTTTTAATCTCCTGCAAGAACTTCTCCTTTGCGTTCACAACTTGGCTAACTGTTTGGCGCAAGAGGCCTAGCTTTCGGCCTATCTCAGCTTTCGACATGCCTTCCTCACTCAGCTTAATCATTTCTAGCTTTTGATTTAAAGTGAGAGATGTGCGACTCTTCCTTTCACCTGAACACTTAGAGGCCATTGTAAAGTTATTAATTGGCCTAATATCAATACTGTTGTGGCTTAGGGAACAGGGAGGCCAGAGGAACAGAGACAGGGTACACAGGTTGGTAGAGCAGTCAGAACACACACAGCCGTTTATCAGTTAAGTTCCCTGCACCCCAAGACAATTACAATTGCAACATCAAAGGCCATGAATCACAGATCATTGTAATAAATAAAATATGTTTCAAATATTGTGAGAATTTGCCAAAATGTGACATTCAGACACAAAGTGAGCAAATGCTGTTGCAAAAATTGGTGCTGTTAGACTTGCTCCATGCGGGCTTGCCACAAACTTCCAAGTGGTAAAACAAACAAACAAAAAACACGATCTGGGAAGCATAATAAAATGAAGCAAAAGTATGCAGATACTGAGTTGTCCGCCTTCCTTAATTGTGTCAGTTTGTGCTTCATGCACCTGGGGTGGGGGGTGGGGGACTCTTGCTGTTGGGACAGGTGCTTCTGTCCAAATCTCAGCAGAGAAAAAGCAGCTCTTCAGAAATCGTATCAAGAAAGACCTTGAAGGCCTCCGCAGACGACTTCGCCCACTGCTCCCGGACTGGATCAGCTCGTCTCCGCGGCGGCTCCCGCTGTCTGCGGGCAGTGCACCAGGGCTCCCAAGGCTGGGTCAAGGCGAGGCGGACAGTATGATGAAGGTCCAGCCAGAAGAGACCCCAGAACACGCACTCCAGGGCGAGGAGGGGATCTGGCGACCAAGCCCCAACCCTGCGCCGCACGGGATACGCTGGGCCAGCGGTTCACGACGCCCGCTCCGCACGCCGGGGTTCACAACGCAGCCCGGAATTCCCGGGGCAGCGGCACGCCGGGCCTCGGAGTCCAGGACGACCGGCCTCCAAGGGTGATGGGAGGGGTCGCGGGACGACGGCCGCTGCGGCGTGCCGGTACCCGCGGCGCCAGACCGGGCGAGAGCCGACTGCCGGGTCTCTGGCCCGCCGTCCTGAGACGCCAGCCAGCCCTCAGCGCGGAAAGGGCGGCGGGGTGCGCTGCATACTGGTACTTGTAGTTCTCCTGGCACAGGCCCCGAACCGGCGATAGGGGCTGCGGGGCAGACGCTCCTGTTGCATGCTGGGACTCCCGGCGCCAGATGGGGACTCGTGATCCTGAGGGGCGCACTGCATGCTGGTACTTTTAGTTCTCCTGGCACCGGCCACGCGCCGGCGCTGGGAGCTGAAGGACAGACACCCCTGTTGCATGCCGGGACTCCCGGAGCCAGACGGGGACTCGAGATCCCGCGGGGCGCGCTGGACGCCGGGACTCGTAGGCCCAGGACGTCCGGCCGCAGCGCCTGACGCGGTTTGCGGCCCGGGGGGCCCGCTTTGCCTGCCGTCGCCAGTCCCGGATGCTGGTGCTCACGGGGTGGACGCGGAGAAGGGGCCCCGTTCCTAGCAGGCCCAGCCCCGCCCGCGCCGTCCAGGCAGCGGCCGGTTCCGGGGACCAGCCTGGCCTCTCAGGCCCCGCGTGGCGTCCGTCCGCCACGGCCCTCGGCGCAGGCGCGCGCGCGGCGACACGTGACTCCGCACGCTGTCCCGGAAGTCGGCGCGGGACGGGCGGCGGGTGGAAGCCGGTGCGGGGCTGAGGATCGCAGCGTTACCGGCGTTGTCCCCTCCTGGGCCGGGGTCGCCCGCCCGCGGCGAGGGGCGCCGGGCCTTGAGTGTCTGCCGGCGCCCTTCCGCAGCGTCTCCGCCTGGCTGCGATGGAGGCGCCGCCCGGCGGCCGCCTTCCCTCCGAGGGCTCCCAGCCGCCGGCCGTAGCCGAGGTGCGCTGCCCCGGCCCCGGGCCGCTGCGCCTGCTCGAGTGGAGGGTAGCGGCTGGCGCTGCCGTGCGCATCGGCTCCGTGCTGGCTGTGTGCGAGGCCGCCGCCTCCACGCAGCCCTCCGGGCCCGCCCCTGTCCGCACCGGCTCCGGAGGCTGCGTGCGCGCGGAGCGCAGGCTGAGGTCGGAGCGCGCGGGCGTGGTGCGAGAGCTGTGCGCGCAGCCGGGCCAGGTGGTGGCCCCCGGGTGAGTGGTAATGGGGAAGGAAGCCAGGTCTGGAGGGAGCTCTGGGCCTGGGCCGGGAGTGGGTCCTGGGCTGGGCACTGGGTGGGAGAGGGTCTCCCGACCTGCCGCTGAAGGGGCTGCTCTCGGGGAGAAGTTTGGAAGGTAGGGCGCACAGCTGCGCCTCTGCCTGTTTTTCTAAGGCTGGATGACAGTCCCTGCTAGTCATCTACTGATCGGAGGCAGCAAACTTAAAAAAAAAACGCCCTGTGTCACCGAAATTGCACTCTTTGAAAGACAGTTGCGTTCTTTTCTCTCTGTGACAGGTGTCTCCACCCAAGACGTCACGTTTGTAAGTTAGGAAAACTAGGGGTCATAGCTCGTACAGGAAGAAGCAGGCGTGTTCCATGCTTGTTGTCGCAGCGTTAATTGTTGAGAGGCATGCAATTGTTCAGGTCCTAGTAAACCTTGTGAAGCGCGGTTGTAAAACCTGGCAGTTCTGCTGCATAGCTCAGGAAGGGGGTGCGGCTCTGGCATAGGTAGGTCAGGGCAAGCAGTAGTGTATCCTCCTACCGTCGGCTCTTGCTGTTGTTCCCATGGTTTAACCTTGTGAAGGGGTTTTTTGTTTGTTTGTTTATAAGTTGACCAGTGTTGTGCGCAAAGTTGTGTACACATGACTGGTGTGGTTGTTTCCATTGCAGGGACGGAAACCTGGGGCAGGTGAGCATCCGTGCCTCCTGTTCAGTGGCTGGGGTGCAGTCTCCCTCTGAGGGGGCGCCAGTGCCCTGGGCTCTCAGTTCCCTTTCTCCCCACCCTGGCCCTCCCCTGGAGAGGTGGGCACAGGCCCCTGCTCCTCTCCTGGTGGCGCAAGTTCATCCTCTGGCTGTTGAACATTTTCCACATGGTTCCATATGGCTAGAGCCTGCCTGCCTCGCAGTCCTGGGCACCTCATCCTGCATCCATTTCTCTTCTCTCATCTTTGGAGGCAGAGCCAGGTCTTCAGCCTTCTGTACCTGCCGCAGAGTGCAGGGGAGGTGGCTGGGCTGCACTCTCACCTGCCACCGCCAGAGCCATCCGCCTGGCCTTACGAGGGAGAGGGCCCGCTGTGTGTGACACCTTGGTGTGCTTTCAGCATTGCTTTGAAGTCAGATCTTCCTTGACCATTGCCTGGGCCCTAAGGAGCCTGTAAACCCACCACCTGAACAATGGGCATGCTGCTTGATGCTGCCGTTTCACTGGGTAGAAAACCCCTGAGGGAAAGACCTCTGCTCCATGTTGTTCTGTTACTCTGACTGCACGGAAACGACCCCAAGGCCCAGGCAGGCCGATTACTGGTCACAGCCGCTAGCGAGCCTTCATATGCAGCCGTCCTGCAAAGCAAGGGGAGCCCAGGCAGGTAATGCCACCAGTCAGCCCAGCAGCTGGCCTAGTGACGAGTTCCCAACTGTGGGTAATTTTCTGTGTGTTTTTGGTGTTTCAGGTCTTGGGGTATCTTACTGCAGTGGTTTGTCCCAGGGCCTTTTGAGACTCTGACCAGTGGTAGCATTTCTCCTGGAACTCAGGTCTGAGAGGGTGTGTAAAGCACCAGCCCAGAGCCAGGCTCTGTGGCCAGAGTTGTCCTTGGGTCCATCATCGCTGTCATCAGCTGGCCTCATCCTGACCACACCAGAGGTGGTTCTCTGGCAATGAACAGTTCCAGGAACTGAGAGAACTTGTCTCTGGATGTAGTGGAAATGGCTGACGCTCTTGTGACGTGCGATGGGATTGCGTGTTTTTGTAGCGCTCACACTGTCAGGGAGAGCGAGGATTGTTCTGACCTTTTAGACAGAGGAAGGGACGAGGTCCTAGCAGGTTCTGACACACCAGGCCTGTCCCTGCTGGGCTTCCCCGGGTTTTCTCCACACTGTTGTCTGCTTAGGCCGCATTTCATCCGGAGCATCCCCATGGGGGAAGTAGACAAAGGAAGAGTCTGTTTCTCTCGTAATGCATATGTGGATTGAAATTATTTTGATTTGGAAATATTCTGACAAGGCACTGTTAGCAGAAAGTATTTCTGTTAATTATTTGTCCTTTCTTTTCACTTGTCTACTTTTTTTTTCAATTCATGTGGATACATTGAAGTCTCCAAAGGAAAGGAAAATATACACATAAAATAATCAGAAAACAAGCCTGGTGATGGATAAGGACCGGCACAGAAGGAGGCTGTGTAGGTGCGTGCTTGCGTCTTTTCTTGACGTCCAACTAGCATTATCTGTGCCTGGTAGCTTGTCTGTCTGAATCTGCTGTTTGTATCAGGATTGTACAGTGGTGATGTTTTTAATTCCTTCATTTCTTCTTCCTTTCTTGGTTGACTTTCTACTGTAAGAAAAACTAACTTATTGGCGTGGGCTCATGGGTTCTTATTCAGTGGATTATAGTCCATTCCAGTCACTTTCTCAACGCTCAGATTATCCTGGATTAGCCAACAGGCACCCTTCCAGGTCCTGTTCCCTGACACAGCCCTGGAATCAGCCTTTCTCACAGAAGTCCTGCTTCCTTTCAGTGCAGCCGTGGTCTGGCCCCCCAGTGCTCTTCAGTAGTCAGATGTTTACCGCTCTGAAGAGGCCCCTTCGCCCCTCACCCGTCCGACCCGCCCAGACCCAGCACCTGGCAGCGCCCCGGGACCCGCTCCCTCACGCTGCGCTGCTTCTGACACAACCGGTGCGCTCTGAGCTCCCCGTTAGAGCAGACACAGAAGCCTGAGCACAGAAGCCTCCGAAGAGCTTGGTCCTTGTGTGTTGAGGGGAATACCTTGTGTGGGGACCACACTGACACCTGTCCCGTGGCCTCTCTTCACCCACCGGGGAGGTGGGCCTGTGTTGGTGGCTGGCTTGCCATTCTGAGGCTCGTCTCCTTGGTTGAAGTGTTTCTAGAGTTCACAGCACGTCAGTCCCTTGACTGTGCAGTGGGTTGAGGGTAGAACGACCCTGCCCATGGCAAGGTCTGCAGAGCTGAAGAGGGAAGGCATCTCGTACCAAAAGACCGTGGCTGTTGCTCCTGTCTGACCCCCTTTCCCTCTCTGGGGACTGCATCTCTTTGGGGGGATATTTTTTAAGCCCAAGCAGAGAAGCCAAAGTCAGCTGGACAGACAGTGTCACACCCAGCTCTGACCCTGGGGGGCAGATCTGGTCCTGTAATTTACAGAAAATGCAGTCGGCCCTCCCTGTCCACGAGTTTCCCCACCTGTGTGTTCAGCTGACTTTGGGTCAGAACATATGAGCAGTGAGGGTAGGGATTCAGAAAGTTCCAAAAAGCAGAGCTTGAATTTGCCGCATACCAGCAACTGTGGTAGTGCTGACCTTGTGGTGGGCGTCCCCAGTGACCGGGAGACGGCCAGCGTACACAGGAGGACGTGTGCGCACACCAGGCCGTTTTCCGTAAGGGACTAGAGCATCCCCCGACTCTGGTACCTGTGGGTCCTGGGAGCAGCCTCCCGCGGATACACACAGGTGACTGTCAGGTCGGCTTCCCTCTAATGTGCGCTGGGTGTTCCTGCAACTTACCCGGCAAGTGTCAGCCTGAGCCACACCTGCTGAGAGGAGTGGCGTGTGGGGGCCCCCTGGCCCGGGAGCCCACCGGCCGCTGTGTCCCTGTGGCCTCATGGGCAGCAGGTCTGTGGGGCCTGTGACCGCAGCGTGAGTGGCGTCAGTGAGATGGTGGATGAGCAGTCACTGTTTCTCCCCCGCCCACCACCTGTGGGTGTCCCAGGAGGCAGGCGGCAGGCTGTGCGCAGGTGCCACGGCCCACAGTGCCCCGACCCGTGAGCAGATGCTGGAGGGCACCCTCGACTTGGAGCGGAGTGCCTCCGTCTGCCTGCCAGCTCCACTGCGCGGTCTCAGGCGCGTCCTGGGCCCGTTCCCCCCTCGCGCGCAGGAGGGTCCCTGGCAGGAAGGGATCCTCCCCGTCGGCCCTCCCTGTCGTGCAGTCGGGCCCCAGGTTGGGGGCGGGGGCCGTGGCAGCAGTGGCCTCCCCCCAGAACCGAGGACTGAAGCAGGCGGGACCCCACGCCGGCGCTGCTGATGGGCAGGGTCACCTGGAGGAGCTGTGTGTGCTCAGGAAAGGGGCTCATCCGCTCCCCCAGCCTGTCTAGGGTCAGGGAGAGGGGGCAGTTTCGGGGAGGGGTTGAGATGGCGCTGATGGTGGGCCCTCAGGGAAGGGGCCGTGCCGCCCGCCCAGCACAGGCCTTGGAGGAGGCCCGGCTGGGGGCATGGGGAGCCGGGCGTAAACAGCAGAGATGGGGTGCTGCCCGGTAGGCGGGAGAGGCCTCAGAGAGTTTGTGAGGAGTCAACCCGAGGGCCCCCCACGCTGGGCGCCCGGGCCCACGCCCGCCGGGTCGGGAGCTGGGACCATGCTGGCCCGCCTGGCACGCTGACCCACAGCCGTCAGGTTGCGGAGCTGAAAGCTCCGCTTCAGAGACCGCTGCCAGGCCACCAGGGTTTGAGGTGAACGTACAAAGAAAACAGCAATTTCTGTGTTTATGAAAACTAGGAATATTAGTCCTGTCAGAAAAATTTAGATTAATCACAGCCTTTTCCTAGACTGGGAATGACTACGGGAGACAAGAATGATTTATTATCTGTCTGTATTTTAACAAGTTGTTCCTTGTCACATTAACGTTTCAGTTTTTCTAAGCTGTTTATCAGAAACCATAGGAGAATCCCATGTAAGCTTCTCATGCGTTTTGAGACAGTTTTCTGTTATCTGACAGGACATCCTGAGTCCTATCTGTTGTTCCGTAGGTAGTTTTGCTGTGTTTCACGTGAAGGACCCATGGAGGGGAAAGCCCTTCACTTTATCGCCAGAGAGATGGCTCGGGGGCGGCGTGACCCCCTGCAGTCCTGGGGCATCCGATAAGCCCAGGGGTTGCAGCTCTTGCTGATGTGTGCTTGTTCTCCCCCATTTCCAGGGCAGTCCTGGTGCGCTTAGAAGGATGTAGTCACCCCGTCGTCATGAAGGGCCTGTGCGCCGAGTGTGGCCAGGACCTGACCCAGTAAGTGCTGGCGGCTTGGGAGCAGCGGGGCCTGTGGGGGCGAGGGCCAAGGGCTGGGGTGCAGGTGGCGGAGCCGCTGTCCCCCACACGCCACGGGCCGGGCTGCCTCCTCGGGAGGCGCACACCCCGGTGTGGTAGGAGTAGCTGCGATGAGCCCTCCTCCTTGTCCCTGTGGGACTGCCGTCCCGGACCTGGCCTGGACTTCCTGCCCGGGCGTGTCTCAGCCTGGGCATGTCTGCCCCCGTGGTCGAGGGTTTCCCTGCTTCGCGCGTGTAGAGCCGTGTGGACCCTTCTGCTTTTCACGCTGTGGGCCTCTGGGACCGTCTTTATTTTCAAAGGAAACTTTATGAGTGTGACTTAGTCTTCCTCAGTGCTCCTGTGTTTCCAGACGGGGAGGACACTTCAGCACTAGGCCCGTGGTGCACGTCTACTAGAATTAGGCCAAGCTGAAGTCCCCGTGAGTTAGCGAGCTAGAGCCCTAGCCTCAGCGCCCCTGTCCCCGCAGGCTGCAGAGCGAGAACGGGCGGCCGCAGGTGCCGCTGTCCACGGCCACCGTGTCCATGGTGCACAGCGTCCCCGAGCTCATGGTGAGCTCCGAGGTAGGTGTCCTGGGGGGCTGGGGCTGGGAGGGTGGTCCTGGGGGCACTCCTCAGTCAGGGTGGGGGTGGGGGCGGAGAGGGCAGGCCTGTTCTTGTCACTGTCCCAAGTGACCACAGTGCACGGATGGTCCGTGTGAAGCAAGCGGCCTGTCCGCGGGACGGGGGCTGTGCCTCTCCTGTTATCTCCCTGCCTTTGGGGTCGGAGCTCTCCGGGATGCTTCCCCCGGAGCCTGGGCTCAGAGGGGAAGACAGCCTTGGGCGGGGAGCCCTGGCTGCCGGGCGGGGTCGTGAGCTGGGGGCACCGGAAGGCCCCTGCCTGGGAGCAGGGCTGTGCAGGAAGTAAGCGGTGTCGGCTGAGTGGTGCTGGCAACGTGGGCATGGGGGCCCAGTGTATGCTTTCACGAGCAGACGTGCGTGTGCTGCAGGGAGGTCTGGGAACGGAAAGTTTGCTCTTCTACGTTGTGAGAGTCACGTGGCTGTGCTGGCCAGAGGCCTCCTGATGCCGGGTCAGGGCCCACACGGGTCCGAGCCTCGCCAGGACAGGGCACTGGCTTCTTGTCTTGTTGAGGGAGCCCTGGAGCTCTGCATCTCTGTATGCTGTCAGCTGAAGCCCTGTGCTTGTAAACGACACAGGCCTACTTTGTGTTTTGTGGAAAAGACAATGCCAGAGACGTGATTCTGACTTCTCTGAATTACTGAAATCTAAGCATAAGTACGTAAGCGTATGTTTAAGACAAAACAAGGAAGTCTGAGGTAGAAAAGAGAAGGAAGTGCTCCCGCTGTTTCTGCTGTAACAGAGTAGCTCTTGGCCTTTCTGCATAAACTCTTTTGGGAGCACAAGGTGGGATTCCTGTCGCTCATCAGGACGGCCACAGCTGCCCCACAGCTCACAACGTCTCAGTCCTCCGGCACCCCGCCCTGAGCAAGTCCGTATAGACTCAGCCTCTTGCCTCTCCCCCGCCCCCGATCACTGGTCCACACATAACCAGATGCGATCATGGTCAGACTGGCTTGAGGACATTCGAGCAAATGGAACGGGCTTCAGGCACCAGGGCATCAGCTCCGGGCTGCGGGGCGCGTGGGTGCAGCGGGCGCCCCCAGCTTCCTGTTCCGTTTCCTGAGAAGACGGAGCGTCACCTTGTGGCCACACGGCCTTCCTCAGTCATTTCTCTCTGCCTCTCCGGCTGTAGCAAGCAGAAAAGCTGGGGAGGGAAGACCAGCAGCGACTGCACCGCAACAGGAAGCTGGTGCTCATGGTGGACTTGGACCAGACGCTGATCCACACCACGGAGCAGCACTGCCAGCAGATGTCCAACAAGGTGAGCGCGGGCGGCCACGGCCGTCCTCGGAAGGAGCCTGGGCTTCAGCTTAGGAAGTGAACAGGCTCTGCCCCTGAGCTCATGGCCATGCTGGGGGACAGTGGAGAGCTGGTGGGGGCTGGAGTGTACCCTCTCTCCCACAGAGCAGTGCAGGTGTTCGGATGGCTAGTGTTTCTGTGTCGTGGAATCTTCTGTCCTGTGACAGCTCTCCATGCCGTCTGTGCCATCGCCTGTGGACGTGTCTCAGGGTTTCCTTATCACGACCACCGTGTTCACGGGCGGCAGAGCTGGGTGGCAGAGGTGGGGTGCCGTGGTGGCAACTGCAGCCACTCGGGGCTTGTCTGCTGCAGAGCCAGACATTTCCATTCGTTTCATAAGAGTTTGAACGGTTGCATCACACCCAGTTGCACGTGTGGTAGCAAGGTGTCCTCGGGGCCACGTGGACCATGCCCACTGCCGGGGGCTTCCCTGTGCCCTCCCGATTCCCCACCACCACAGCTCCCAGACCTGCGGGCAGCACTTAGAGAGGTGGGTTGAACCCTTAACCTCAGATACCCTCACTTGGGATTTGAGGATTTTTCTGTTGCAGTGTCCAGACAATTTACCACTGAGCGTGGGGCTGGGGAGGGTGGGTGGTGGTTGTACCATCTCGACTCCCAAGTGTTTTACCAGAGTAGCCCTGTCATGAACAGTGTGACAGATTTATAGCCAGTGAAAACTTAACAATGCCTCGGGTCATTTCCTTTTCTTTTTGAGTTTATTATTACTGGGAAAATGAATGATAAACAGAATTAAAAGGATCAGAGTTTAACTTTCTAAGGAGAGTAGACTTAAGTGCATGTTGATCATGTGTGAGCAGGTTGGAGTTACTGATCTCATCTGTCTCCCAAAGATGGACCTGTTTTTGGGCTGTAAGTCAGTGGAGTTGAATTTTATAACCGTAAAGAAGTTAGGCTGAGTTGTGTGGGGCTCTTAGCTTACCTTCCTCTCTGGCTCCGGGAGGCACTGTGGATAGACCCTGGCATCTGCAGTGGTTGGCTGCCTGCCCTGCGTGCAGTGAGCCACCCAGGGTGCTCATGAAACGGTTGGGACGTGAGTGTCCACCGGAAGCCTGGGACACCTAGAGAGGCCTCTGAGCCGTCCTCAGGCAGCTAAGGCGCCATAGTTGTCACGGGAAGCCATCGCAGGTCACTTGGCTGTTCTGGGCAGTCGCTGTGATTATCCGGAGGACTCACCCAGGCGGTTAATGCAGAAGGCTGAGCCCCCTTACAGACTGTGAGAGAGGAAGGCGTTTGTGTGGCACAGCAGGCTGTGCTGCCGTGACTCCCCCCACCCCCCCATAATCCCCAGCCTGGCGGCTGTCGCCTGCCACACGTCAGCGCCGCCCTCTGACTGGGCCTGCTCTCTGCAGGGCATCTTCCACTTCCAGCTGGGCCGGGGAGAGCCCATGCTGCACACACGCCTGCGTCCCCACTGCAAGGAGTTCCTGGAGAAGGTGGCCCGGCTGTATGAGCTGCACGTGTTCACATTTGGCAGCCGGCTGTATGCGCACACCATTGCAGGTGAGCAGCCCATGGGGTTTTGTCCCGCTCTGGACACTCAACGGCCGGCGTGTGGGTTTGGCTCCTCTCCTTCTCAACGGTGGGTCCTGCAGATGGAGGGAAGGTCAGAGGCTCTGCCTGACTCGGCCTCGGCCCCGTGGTGGTGGCTGGGGTGCGGGCAGGCCAGTCCTCCAGAATCTCTGCTCTGCTTGGCCAGCAGTCACGCTCCAGTCCCGAGTGCAAGCCCCTGTCCCTCTGTCAGCTGCACGCCACGGGCCCCTGGAGAGGCTGGTCAGGAGCACAGACAAGTGGGGAAGTAGGAGCTCTCTGTAAGGGCTTTCTTATACAGGCAGAGACTCTCGGGGCTGCCAGCCTGGTCACCGGGGACATGTCCGTCTCGGTAGGCAGCAGTCGGCGTGGGTGTCAAGTCTGTGATCTCGGGGTCCTGTCACAGAGGGCAGGGGCTCTGGTGGGCACTCAGTGAGCCCGGAAACAGCTGAGCACTGGTGCCGTGCGTGGCTGGGCAGGTGCTTCCTCGTCCATGTCCACGCAGTCCTGCTGTCGGGGGCGAGTTTCAAAGCACTGCCTGGATGCCCTGCTCTCCCCTCTGCTGTACGAACACGACGGCCCAGGACGTGCACAGGCAATGGGCCCCTCCCAGGAGCCGTGGTGCGTGTGGGGTCCCCGTGCTGGTTACTGGCAGGCCCTGGGCTCCTGGGGCAGCACTGAGCTGTGTTCACCCCACCTGCTGAGCCAGCAGCATCCAGGATGGGGGCTCTGTCAGCATCTGGACCGATCCCCTTCCCCTAAGCGGGGCAGGCTCCGTGTCTCCCCATCTCACACGCAGTGGGACGGCAGCACGTCTCAGACATGTGACCGTGTCCTGTTTGCTTTTCAAAGGCTTTTTAGATCCTGAGAAGAAGCTGTTTTCTCATCGAATATTATCGAGGGACGAATGTATTGACCCGTTTTCCAAAACAGGGAACCTTAGGTAGGTACCTGGCTGTGCACTTCCGGTTGTAAAGTCTGCATCTGGAGCATCAGGCTACTGGTTCTGTATCTCCTCTCCCGGTCCCCAGCATCCACTCTGGCATGTGGATAGCCACTGTCTTCTAACTAGACCCCTCCCTTCCCTGCTTTCCCTGAATGTCCAGGCAGCGGTGGCTCCTGGGGGGCTCAGGCTGGAGTCCGGGATCGCACATGTGGGAGTGAGCACGGGGTGAGGGTGCGTGGCGAGCGCCTGGGGCGGAGCGCCTGCAGCCCCCCGGCCGCCCCTGGGGCCTTGTTCCTTCAGGGCCTCGCGTGTGCTGACCCTGCCATCAGCGTCCTGCCTCCTTCCACCCCACGGGCCCCTCCCGTCCTGGCCCCCGACCCCTCACTGAAGGCCTGTTTTATATATTGCGAATTTCTTGCTCAGCCTGTATAAGGAATTTCCCTGTTTTCTACCTAGAGAGAGGCAGCCTCCCCCCGATAAGGGGGTACATACCCCTATCTCGGGTGTGGTCTTTTGGCCGGTGTTGGCGACCCTTAGCTGACATTTCGAGTTTCAGGTTTAGGATGTCCTATTCACGTCTGTAGTGCATAAGAGAGCCTGGGAGTATGCGTCCAGAAACAGTGCTCGTGTTTACAGGTTGAGCATCTGGATGAGCAGGTACAGGCACAAGGGAAGGTGTGATGCTTGTCGGGAGAAGCTGCCTGAGGACGGGGTGTCCAGGGACAGGGCTCCTGACAGCTCCAGGCGGGGGTGCTTGGTGGGGCAGGTTTCTGGCCACGAGCTGTTCCCTGGTCTTGCTGGAGTTAGATGTGCTGAAAGCGTCACCAGCGTAAGTCATTGTAGGTACTTTGTGCCCGTGGAAACAGACTCACAGAAAGTCATCTCGGACATGTGAGTGTTCTTCCTGCCTGTAGTGGCAGCTAGAAAACCTGAGCAGTGGCAGGCGCTTCTGCGGGGTTTGTTCCGTAGGCCTGGAAGGTGGGCAGGAAGCACCATCCTCTGACTGTCTGTCTTCGCGCTTGCTTGTCTGAATGTCGGCCTTGGGGGAAGAAACAAGGTGACGAGACCCCAGAGCGGGCCTGTGTCCCTCGGGCTTTCTGGACCCTTGCTCCCCTGGCACCCCAGCGTCACTGTTCTGTCCTGACGTCACGTATGTGCCCAGCTGAGACGCGAGTGGGGCTCTGCCTCCCACCTGGAGCCGGTAGCTCTCACAGGGCGCGGGCCGATGGCCTGCTGGGCCAGGCTGCGGCTGGGCCCGTCGGTCCATGCCAGCTCCCCCAGGCAGGGCTCTCCCCAGCCCTGACACCTCACTCTATCCTGCTCCTGCCCCGAGGAGCACCAGACACGGGAGGAGTGTTCGCAATCTCAGTGTCACTTTCTCTGGAAATCTTGAGAGTCTTGTTTTTTAAACAAGCCCTTCCGTGCAGCTCATGCCTGGTTCTGGTTAGCCTGCTCTCCCTTGGTTCCATGTGAGAGACAATGTAGATGTTCGGTGGGTGGTGACTTCCATAAAGGGTACTAGTGATGCATATTTACTTCCAGAAATCTCTTTCCCTGTGGAGACTCCATGGTTTGCATCATCGACGACCGAGAAGATGTCTGGAAGTTCGCCCCCAACCTGATAACTGTGAAGAAATACGTCTACTTCCAGGGCATTGGGGACATCCACGCCCCGTCCGCGCCCCGGGAGCCTCCAGCGAGGAAGAGAGGTGGGTGGTCCCTGGCTGTCCCGTCTCAACTGTGGCTACTGCTCCTTCCCAGTTCTGTTTGGTTTTGTTCCTTTATTTGTGTTTCAGCGTCAGAGAGGTTGTGTGGGTTTGTTTGTTACACTGATACTATTTGGTTTCAATGTAACAGTATTAGCCTGAGCGTTTTTTCCTGTTGAGTGAAGAATGCTACTTGACTTAATGCATCTGAACTCTCCCTTTCCTCCTGGTTCTCCCTGGAAAGAACAGCCCAGCCCAGGGGTGTGGTGTGGGGGCTCCCGCAGAGGCAGGGCCACTGCACCCTGCCCAGACCTACACGGAGCCCCTCCGGCCAGTCGAGCCCAAAGTCTGGAGAAAGTTTGAAGTTTCGGTTTCAAGTGTTTCTGATAAGCTTTAGCTTTTAAATTATTTTGAGAATACAGTTACTGCTGCACTGGCGGAAGCAGAACTTGGAGGCCTGGCAGGGGGAGGGAGGCCCCAGGGCGCCCGGCACGGCCGAGGCAGGGCCTCTGACCACAGCATGGGAGCCAAGAATGGGCCACACGTCTCGGACCCTGTGGAGCCCCTAACACAGTGACCAACGAGGCGGCCAGCCTGGAGCAGTCACCCGCCGGCCGCCTCCTGGTGTGTGCCACCGTCCAGAGGTGGCTGGAACCGCAGGCGTTGGCGGGCGGGCAGCGTGTCCCCAGGAGGTTTCCTGTTGCTCGCTGAGTAACGGTGGCCTTGTCTTCTGTGTCGTCACCTGGTCGATCGTCCTGAAGGTGCAGACGCCGCAGAGCAGCCTCTCTCCATCAGAGACCCCGAGGAAGGAAGGCCAGCGTCCGCGGTGGAGAGTAACGGCCTTGGGAGGCCCGCCCGGGAGCTCAACGGGGGCCCGGGCCCTCGGGGGTGCTGGCCCTGCCAGGAGGAGGAGAGGGGCCCCCGGCCCACTGCCCGCACCCCCTCCGCTGACTGCCGCGGGACTTCGGCGGGTATCCTGCCGCGCGGAAAGACCCCGCCAGAGAAGAGGCCTGTGCGGGGTCCAGCCGGCCCCGACGCGGACCCGGACGTGCCCAGCGACAGCGGAAGCAGTAGCGAGTCCGAGGGCCAGCCCTCGCCTGCCCCCTCCGACGGGGAGAGCGGGGAGAGGCGGACCCGGAGGAAGCCCCAGGCCGCCCGCGACGCCGGGAAGGCCATGCTGCAGGGAGGCCCCCCAGGTCCGGCTGGGGAGCGGCTCGCGGGCGCCAACCACTGCGGGGAGCCGAGCCCCGGCGTGCCGGCGGACGCGCAGGAGGACGGAGAGCGGGATGGGCTGTGCGCGCTGGGCGGCGGCTGCACCGACCGCAAGGAGGCCGAGACCGAGTCCCAGAACAGCGAGCAGTCGGGCATCACGGTGGGTGAGTCCCTGGACCAGAGTATGGAGGAGGAGGAGGAGGAGGACGCGGACGACGACGACCACCTGGTGCACCTGGAGGAAATCCTCGCCCGCGTGCACTCCGACTACTATGCCAAGTATGACCGCTTCCTCAGCGGCGAGAGCCCCGAGGCCCCCGACATCCGCAAGATCGTCCCCGAGCTGCGCAGCAAGGTGCTGGCGGACGTGGCCATCATCTTCAGCGGGCTGCACCCCACCAACTTCCCCGTGGAGCGCACGCGGGAGCACTACCATGCCCGGGCGCTGGGCGCGCGCATCCTCACCCAGCTCGTGCTCGACCCTGACGACCCCGCCCGGCCTACCCACCTCATCGCCGCGCGGGCCGGTGAGTCACCCCCAGCCGCCTGCTGCCGAGAGGGGGGTCCAGGTGTCCCCGAGGCCTGAAGCGCCCGGCCCTGCCCTTCTGTGTCCCCCACCCTGAACCCCAGCAGCCCTGAGCCCCAGCACCCCCTTCCCTCTGTGCCCCTGCCCCCAGCCCCAGCTTCTCCCCTCCGTCCCTGCCGCCCCTGAGGCGCCCCGCCCCCGATCCCGTGGCTCTGAGTGGATTGAGTTTGCCTGCAGGCACAGAGAAGGTGCGCCAGGCCCAGGAGTGCGGGCAGCTGCACGTGGTCAACCCCGACTGGCTGTGGAGCTGCCTGGAGCGCTGGGACAGGGTGGAGGAGCAGCTGTTCCCGCTGCGCGACGACCAGGGCAGGACGCAGAGGTGAGCTCCAGGCGGCCCGGCCCCCGACAAGCAGGTGCGGGCGGCAGGCCTGCTCAGCCCTTGCAGCCCGCGGCTTCCCATCTGCAGAGACGGTCTCCAGACTCTCCCCTGGCCCCGCTGAGCGGGGTGTCACCGATAGCCCCTCTCCCTGGTGCCACCTGGAGAAGGAGCAGAATCACTACTTCTAAAACACCAGATGGCATTCCTCCATGATTCCTGGTTTACAGGTGTTTCGAGGCTGGGAATACTTCTGTCAAGTCCCAGGGTCTCTGCAGAGTCCAACATGGAGGGAGGTGGTGGCCGGGGGAGGGCAGGTGCAGAGGTGTGTGGGCCGCGGTATTGGGAGAGAAGGCTCGCGGGCACCCCTTTCCATGAGAGCAGGTGCTGGGGTTACAGGCAGGGTTGCAAACAGCCTGAGAGACAGCAGTGCCGAGAGTGCCAGCCTGTGTCCAAGGCTGCGGCAGAGCCCCAGGCCTGACCAGGAACCACGTGCCCCCTGCAGAGTCACGTCCCGGCGGGAGGGGTTGCTGGGTTCCCATGGGTTCCAGCTCCTCTCATGGCCCTCCTTCTCACCCGTAGGGAGGACAGCCCCGCGTCCTTCCCCGACAGGCAGAGCCTGGTCCCCACCGCCCTGTTCCACCCGACGCCTGTGCACCTGAAGGCTCCGCCTGGTCCTGAAGTCCGGATCTACGATGCCAGCACGGGCAAGCTCATCCGCACGGCCACCTCGGGCCCCGGGCCACCTGGCGCCCTGCCCCACGCAGGGCTCTCCTCCTTCAGGTACTCCACCTGCTCACAGGGGTTACTCCTGAGGCATGGCCGGCCGCGAGGAGCAGGCTGCGTGTGGGGCAGGCCTTGTGCACGGTCTCCCGTCTGGTGCGGGGCTGGGCCGGACAAGGCGTGGTTCCGCCTGGACTGACACGTGGCCCTCCTCTGCCCAGGATCAGTGAGGGAGCAGGAGGCAGCCCTGGCCCTCCTGTCTTGCCCTGCCGGCTGCATCCCTGGGACACAGGGCCGGCCTGTCGGGAGCAGCTCCTGCCCTGTACGGACACACGGGCCCTGGAGACTGTAGGCTGTGTGTCTGTCCTGCTGCTGGGCTCCAGCTGTGGACAAACGGATGCACTCACTGGTTGAGGCCAGTTTCAGTTAGGTGTTGGTTGGTAGGTTTTTTTTATTTGAAACTAAGAGCATGGTCCGGAGAAGGCAATGGCACCCCACTCCAGTACTCTTGCCTGGAAAATTCCATGGATGGAGGAGCCTGGTAGGCTGCAGTCCATGGGATCGCTAAGAGTCGGACACGACTGAGCGACTTCACTTTCACTTTTCACTTTCATGCATTGGAGAAGGAAATGGCAACCTACTCCAGTGTTCTTGCCTGGAGAATCCCAGGGACGGGGTAGCCTGATGGGCTGACGTCTATGGGGTCACACACAGTCGGACACGACTGAAGCGACTTAGCAGCAGCAGCAGCAAGAGCATGGTCCCTGATAGAGCTTTGATTTTTTTTTTCATGACGGCGTGACATTTAATCATTTAAGTAGATGCGTTGTGAGCCTGTGTGCTGCTTTTGTTCCTGTGGAGTTGCTCTCCGGCTGGGTTAAAGGTTGTGGACATCTGTGACTCTAATAAAGGGGGGAGTTAGTTGTTTCGCCCAAGGCTTGTTGAGCTCCGTGGTCCCGCCCGGCAGCCTCCCGGCCCTGGCCTGTCTCGGGTGCACGGCTACGCTGTGATGCGTCTCCGGCCTCTGCAGCCTTGTGGACCCGCCTCCACCTCACTGGCTGTCGTCTTGCATCCTGAGTCGATGCTTCTTCCTGGCTGGCTTCTGGGAGTTCTGCCCTGGTCCTCCTGGGTGGCGGTCGCTGTGAGAGGGCTGCGTCACTGCCTGGGTTCAGGAGACGCTGGTCCCGTGCTGCCAGCCGAGCGGTGCTGTCTCCTT
Source organism: Bubalus kerabau (assembly GCF_029407905.1). Classification (NCBI taxonomy): domain Eukaryota; kingdom Metazoa; phylum Chordata; class Mammalia; order Artiodactyla; family Bovidae; genus Bubalus; species Bubalus kerabau. The sequence goes on along the minus strand of NC_073644.1, from coordinate 3,907,123 downwards.
GTCCGTGTGGACACGTGGCCTGCTGGGGTTTTCTTTGCGGTGATCGTCATGTTCTCTGTCAGGTCCTTCCTGACGGAGAGCAGGTGTTTGGGTGGTGGGTTGAGGGCCCTGGAGCTGCGCTGGTCTCAGTGCATGTCTATGGAGGGTGCGCCGTCTGGATGAAAGCACCCCAGTGTTTCTATAGTAACTCGTGCAGCTTATCCTAAACAGCGTTTGGGTTTTGGGGTGCAGCTCTGTATTCTGTCATCCCAGAAGCTTCACGGGGCTCTTGTTCTGTGGAGCTGGTCTTGTCGCTCCTCGCTCTCTGCGCGTGTGTGGCACATCCTGCTTGTCGCCATGTGGCGCGTGCTTGCTGCGTGCTCATCCTTACACCGAGCTGTTCTCCAAAGTGTTGCAGAGAGCTCCATCTCTGAGGTTCCTCCTTGTGAGGGTGAGCCCGACGGGGTGCAGGGCTTGCCTCCGAGCGCCCAGCCCAGGCCACCCCCTGGGCCATCCACCCTTTCCGGTCCTGTTTCCTGGAGGTAGCGGCTCGCCCACGGGTGTGCGGAGGGCAGGGTGGGCTACACTCCCGGGGGCGGCGTGCCGGCCATGTTCTGATCCAGAACACCAGGGCAGACCCGGTTGTAACCGGACACCACAGCTGTTGGGCAGTTGCTTCCATCTGATACTTGTTTGGGAGTCTTAAGTCTCAGACCTCCTGCTTTGATGTTCTGGTTCTGGGCTAAGGTGCCAGCCCACGAGGGGCCTGGAGTCAGAGGTCCTTGGGGAGCATGGGCGGAGCGCCTCTCACTCAGGATCTCCATGTGCAGGTCACTGCTGGGACCGTGGAGGGGAGAGCAGCTGCTGTTCAGAGCCACCGGGCTGGGGCATGGGTCCAGGCTGCCTGCGTGGCAGGCATGGCTCCATGGGGTCACTGGGCTGGGGCCATGAGCAGGGTGTGAGGTCGGGGCCACGGCAGCATGCCTCACATGCGTCTCCCAGTGGGTCAGCCACTGAAACAGCTTCTTCTATGCCCCTTGTTAGCTGTGTGCTGCAGGTTGTGAATGTCTTGTTTTTTATAGTATAGGTTTTCTTTGGAGATGATTGTAGGGGAACAGGCAGTTAACAGAAATGACAGAGAGCCCAGGGACTCTTTAACCATCTCCCCCCAGTGGCCACATCTCCAGACTTGCAGCCCGCATAGAGCCGAGATGACCGCCCCTACAGTCCAGACCTGGAGCAGCCACCCCCAGCTTCCCTACCCACCCCCACCGGCCCCCTGCCCCCCTCAGCCTCCCGTGCGCGGCCCCCCTGGTCTGTGCCCATCCCTGTCCTGTCGTCTGAGAGCGCAGGCTGGCGGGCTGGCGCCGTGCAGCTCTGCCCGGCTTGGCTTCCTGGAGACTCTGCCCCAGCGTCACTGTGTCGACTGCTCAGAGGGCATCGTGGTGTGAGGTGCGGCAGTTTCTGTGACCATCCACCTGCTGAGGACATCAGGGGCATGTCCAGCTCTGGACTCTGAGTGACAGGGCCGCGTAAACGTGTGCGTGTCTCTGTTTCTTCCGGGTCGGCCATGGGGGCTGCTGTGGGCTTGCTAACACCGGGGCGGGGAGTGGTCTGTGGCCGTCTGACCCCCCCAGTCTCTGTAGGTGGCTCGGGTGTTCCCGCCTGGGGAGCCGTGCAGGCAGCGTGGGATGCCGCGAGCCCGTGGGAGCGGCGGGGCTTGGGCAACTAGTGGTCGTCATGTTAGGAGACGCAGTAGAGACATTTTTAAAATACTTACTTCCCATTCTTCTTAAGACAGCAAAGCTCTGTTATGCTAACACCTTTTTAATGAAGAGCATCTATTTTCCAGTTCTCTGGTGCTTCAGATAGTAAAGAATATGCCTGCAGTGTTGGAGACCCAGGTTCTATCCCTGGGTCGGGAAGATCCCCTGGAGAAGGAAATGGCTACCCACTCCAGTGTTCTTGCCTGGAGAATCCCGTGGACAGAGGAGCCTGGAAGGAGGGCTACAGTCCATGGGGTCACACACGACTGTTTTCCAAGTAGAAAAGAAACGTATGGAGAACCGTGGCTTGTTTGCATTATGGGGAATCTCTGGCTGATGGAGAGCGAGTGCCCGCCTGCCGCTCGCCCACCTGGTGTGACTGCCATCTGGCAGGGGCGGCCACAAGGGGGGAGTCGTGGCCGAGCCCATCCTGTCCCTGGAGGAGGGAGCGTCTTGGCGGTGCCTGCAGGGTCCTGGGAGCCCCGGGCCTCCGCCTCCCATGGAGGGCACTCGTGTTCCTCCTCTCCCTTTCTGGATCTGGAGGGAGGCTGTAATAGGTGTGTCTTTAGTAAAAAGATACCGCTGCTGTTTTTCCACACTCATAAGAGCTGTGGCTATTGATGTGACCTGATGTGGGACCGTATGGAGATCTTGTGGTTGCTTGACCTCACACGGAGGGCAGATCCCCCCGCGCTGGCTTCTGGGCAAGTGTTCATCCTCCCTGTCCACCCCACCAGACTGGCGCTGAGTAGTGTGGTTTGTTGGTGAGAGAGGAGGTCAGTGTCTGCTTTCAGCCCGAGGACAGGAGAGCCTGACCTGCCGCATTCTGGCTGGACCTGCTGGGCTTTGGTTTCGTAAATACAGACTGATGAAAGCTTAGTAGGCACCACCCACGAGGCAGTGTGTGTCTTCACAGCTGTGTGTGTGTGCTCTGTATGTGTACCCCGGGTGTGTATGCTGTGTGAGTGGGGGTGTGTGTACCTCAGGTATGTTTATATACTGTGTGTGTGTGTACCCTGAGGGGGGGTGTGTGTATACCCTGGGTATATGTATATTCTCTGTGTGTATGTGTACCCCAGGTGTGTGTATGCCCTTTGTGTGTGTGTGTACCCCGGGTGTGTGTGTGTACTCTGGGAGTATGTATACTGTCTGCGTGTGTGTGTGTGTGCACGCCCTGGGGGGAGTGTGTGGGTTTACCCTGGGTGTGTTTGTAACCTGTGTGTGTTTTTATACCTTGTATGTGTGTGTGCCCTGTGTGTGTGTGTACCCCAGGTGGGTGTGTGTGCACCCTGTGCGTATGTATACCACGTGTGTGTATGTGTACCCCGGATGTGTGTATGTGTGCCCTGTGTGTGTGCACCCCAGGTATGTGCATACCCTGTGTGTGTGCACCCCAGGTGTGTGTGTGTGTACACCTTGGGTGTATGTGTACCGTGTGTGTGTGTGTACCCTAGGGGTGTGTGTGTGTGTGTGCACGTACCCTGTGTGTGTGTACCCCAGGTGTGTGCATACCCTGTGTGTGTGTACCCCAGGTGGGTGTGTGTGCCCTGTGTGTGTATGTGTCCTCTGTGTGTGTGTGTACCCCAGGTGGGTGTGTGTGCCCTGTGTGTATATGTGTCCTGTGTGTGTGTGTGTGTACCCCAGGTGGGTGGGTGTGTGTGCCCTGTGTGTGTGTGTGTGTGTGTGTGTGTGTGTACCCCAGGTGGGTGTGTGTGTGCGCCCTGTGTGTACCTCAGGTGTGTGCATACCCTGTGTGTGTGTACCCAGGTGGGTGGGTGTGCACCCTAGGTGTATGTATACCCTGTGTGTGTGTGTATGTGTACCCCAGGTGGGTGTGTGTGCACCCTGGGTGTATGTATACTCTGTGTGTGTGTATGTGTGTGTATGTACCCAGGTGTGTGTGTGTACCCTGGGTGTATGTATACCCTGTGTGTGTGTATGTGTACCCCAGGTGGGTGTGTGTGCACCCTGGGTGTATGTATACTGTGTTTGTGTGTGTGTGTGTGTGTGTATGTACCCCAGGTGGGTGTGTGTGTGCGCCCTGTGTGTACCCCAGGTGTGTGCATACCCTGTGTGTGTGTACCCAGGTGGGTGGGTGTGCACCCTAGGTGTATGTATACCCTGTGTGTGTGTGTATGTGTACCCCAGGTGGGTGTGTGTGCACCCTGGGTGTATGTATACTCTGTGTGTGTGTATGTGTGTGTATGTACCCAGGTGGGTGTGTGTACCCTGGGTGTATGTATACCCTGTGTGTGTGTGTACCCCAGGTGGGTGTGTGTACCCTGGGTGTATGTATACTCTGTGTGTGTGTGTGTACCCCAGGTGTGTGTGTGTACCCTGGGTGTATGTATACTCTGTGTGTGTGTGTGTGTGTGTGTGTACCCTGGGTGTATGTATACCCTGTATGTGTGGGTGTGTGCACCCTGGGTGTATGTATACCCTGTATGTGTGTATGTGTACCCCGGGTGGGTGTGTGTGCACCCTGGGTGTATGTATACCCTGTGTGTGTGTGTGTGTGTGTGTGTGTACCCCAGGTGTGTGTGTGTATCCTGGGTATATGTATACCCTGTGTGTGTGTGTGTGTGTGTGTACCTGTCCTGAGAGTCAGGCTCGGGCCGGCTGTCCTCACGGGCTGTGACTTCCCTTCCAGGGCGGTGCAGCCACGCCCCCAGCAGGTGTTTGGTGACGACCTGCCAGACAGTCAGGATGGGGAGCAGCCTGGTCCTTCCCGGAGGAAGCGCCAGCCCAGCATGTCGGAAACCATGCCGCTGTACACGCTGTGCAAGGAGGACTTAGAGAGCATGGACAAGGAGGTGAGCCCACGCTGCCCTCTGGCCACTGGGGGCGGCTCGGTGGGGCGTGACTGGTCAGTGTGTGGGCAGCGCAGGAGGCAGCTTTCTGACCCCACCTGGGGACCATGGCGCCCCGCCTGTGGACTGTGGGCAGCCTCTCAAAGGAGATTGTAGACTCTTAAAGTTCGGGTGCTTTGCGTCTGTGGACGTGTGGTTCTGTTTGGAGCAGTGAGTGCTGTCTGTCAGCACAGGAGTCCTGCCTTGCCTCCCTTCGTGGGCATTCTCACGTTTCATGGGAGAAATGGAGGCCTTCAGCTTAACCAGAGAGGGTGTATTACGTGTGAAGGCCTTGTGAAAGTGGTAGTCACTCAGTCGTGTCTGACTTCTTGTGACCTATGGACTGTAGCCCACCAGGCTCCTCTGTCCCTGGAATCCTCCAGGCAAGCATACTGGAGTGGATAGCCATTGCCTTCTCCAGGGGATCTTCCTGACCCAGGGATCAAACCCAGGTGGTCTCCTGCGTTGAGGCAGATTCTTTACCATCTGTGCTACCAGGGACGCCTGGAAGACCCTGTGGGCCCAACAACAAAGCCAGCCCTTGAACTGTCGACGCAGCGTGTGTGTGCTTGAACTCGTGGATGCATGTGCCTTGTCCCTTCTCAGCTGCATGTGTAGGTTTGGAACTGGAGATGTCGCTGGTCTGAGCCCTCCGCCGTGGCTGTGGTCCCTGCTCAGAGCTGCTCTATTTGGGGGCGGGGATGTCCCCCTTCACCCCCATCACCCAAATTTCATCAGAGGGTTTTTAATCCCGGCCGGGCCAGGTTCCAGGGCCTTCCTCCAAGGCGTCCCCACTGTCCACTGTGCGTCCACGACTTCTGCAGGGAAGTGGGCCCTGTAGAGCCGTGGGGTGCACAGGTGTGCAGGGCACACACCCAGGACGGGGCTCCGAGGGCACCAGCTGTCGTCCTGGGTGCTGGGCCTCCCTGACTCGGGGCTCCGGCAGAAATGGTGATTTGTTGGGTGTTGGAGTTCTCAGTGGGGGAGGGGACACAGCTCAGGCCGCCCCTTCCCGCCCGGGCAGACCCCACATCGGAGCTGCAGGAGCTGCTGCATGTCCTCCTGGAGCGGGCAGCACTGAGACACGCCCTAGGGAGGGGCCGCCAGGCGGGTTCCTCGGGATAGTGCTCCGTCTGTACTGACGCTCGGCCCCTTGTCAGGTGGACGACATCCTGGGCGAGGGCAGCGACGACAGTGACAGTGAGAAGAAACCGACGGAGGAGGAGGAGCCGGGGCGTGGCCCGCCTGAGGCCCTAGGGGCGCCAAGGGGGCACCGGCTGGAGAGGAGCACTGGGGACAGCCGGGGGCTCAGGTGAGCGCAGGCCGGGCGCCTCCCACGTGGTGAGCGTGCACCATCCTGTTGGGCCTTCCCGGCATCGGGGACCCTGATGGGAGGGCTGGGAACCCTGAGGGGGTCCCCAGAGGGCAGAGGCCTCCCTGCTTTCTGAGCAGGTGGCTGGGTCCGGCTTCGCTGTGTGAGCGCCTGTGGGTGTCTGCATCTGTGTCTTCCTGGCCGTCTGGTCTGACTCTGACTCGCAGGCCGTCCTGTAGGTGAACTGACCTGAGGAGAAAGTGCGGCCCCTTCAGGCAGGCACGGGCCAGTGCCCCGCAGCAGGCGGAGGTGGCACCACACCCTCCGCTGCAGAAGCCCGCTTGGCGCACTGCGCTTCCCCGCTTTCTAGGAACGCTGTTCCGTGGGTCGGGGAGAGAACTGTGAACTCTGTTCTGGGTGATCGGCTGCACACGATGGTTTGACTCCGTGTTCTCACACGTGGGGAGTCCCGCCGTCAGGGCGGAGGGTATGAGGGGTGCAGGCGTCGTGGGCCCCACGTCTACACCGGGCGTGAAGGCTGGGGGAGCCCTGTGCTCCATCCCACAAGGGCTCAGAAAGCTGCTTTTGTCATGAAACGCACTCAGGCTTTTCAGAAACGGTCGAGCAGATGAGGTCTGAATAAGCTTTTCTTGGAGCGTGCCCTCTCACCCTGTGGTCCTGACCCAGATTGCATGCCCCGGGACCCCGGTGCCACGGTACACTCCCCACATGTGCGTCTCTGAAGACGCTCAGAACCTCCGTTGTGGCTGGGCCGGGCGGGAGCCCACCCGGGAGGCGGCATCCGCTCAGCTTCGGGGCCCCAACTGCCTTCCACACCACAGAGCAGGCGCTCCTGGGGTGCTCAGCTCAGGGTTTGCCAAAACTGCTGGATCAGATCAGGTGTTTGCTCATTTTTGTAATAATGGCCCATGTTTCCAAATGAGACATTCTTTTCAGGTCCTTTTGTGTCCTGGTAGCAGCAGGCCGCTGTTCCCTCCTGATGCCCTGTTCCTGGCACACTGCCCTATCTTCCCACCCCCCGTCATAACCTCCACTTAATGCCCACGTGCACGGAAATAACCATCTCCTCCACTGTGAATGCAGCTGGGACAGCGGCGGAATACAGACCTGTCCACACAGACACACGCGTGCACACACGTGCACCCGACGTGGCCTTGATGGGGAACTAGTGACCTTACAGGTGCAACGCTGCCCTT